>NW_025224135.1:7283573-7795989 GCF_014066325.1 Apis laboriosa
TTTCTTTCTCCGGCAAGATTTCAATCTTTGTTTTTATTTATTTCAATTATCTACAAGACAAGATTTCAGATTTCTGAAAACGATTGAAATTTCAAAATTGTTAGACGACTCGTTTTGAACTCGAAAGTGAAGGAAAAGTGGATATAAAACATCGACACGAGTCTAAAGAACCCGATACGTCTCTCGGTTTAAAACAAATAGCAACGAAACTTGAGCGTTCACGTAGGGAATCTTGTCTATCTATTAAGCTTAGCTAGTTAATTCTGGAAAGAGAACGAGTGGAGGAAAGTTCGGTGCGCCCCCGTTCAAACTGGATAATCTTTAATCACGCCTCGTTTGAAATCGACCGCGCGAGGGTGGCGAGGGTGAAGGATATGAAAGAAATGGGACGAGGTAGGCGGTTGCCCTCGAGGAGAGGACAAGGAAAGAGGAGAGAGAAAGAGAGAGAGAGAGAGGAAATCGAGTGGCCGGAAAAATTCCTTGGCTGGAAAACGTCGACGCGTACCCTGATCGAACAATTTAAAGCGGTGCAACGTTTTGAACGTTTTTCGTGAAACTGAATTTCGTTTGTGTTTCGATAAGGTCAATGTGAAAAAGAGGGGGAGAGAAATGAATATATATATATATGTAGGAGGAACGATGAAAAAAGAAAGGGGGATAGGATAAAAGGTAGTTTTGGTACATGAAGAAATTTTTTTTTTTTTTTAAAATTCACGAAACTGTGGGATGTACTTTCTTTCTTTTTCTCGTTGTATTTAAAATATACTAAAAAATACTGGAACTTTCAAGCTGCTTTTGTCTCTCTTCTTTAGACTCTTCTTTTGGAAAGCTTAAGTATATCTGCGTGCAAAGTTAATATTCGCAGCAAACAATTTTTTTTCTTTTTTTTTATCCCGAGACAAAAGCGTATCAGAATAGAAGAAAATGAGGGAAGGAAAGCCCGAGATGGAAGAAAATAGAGGAAAAAACGAAAAGAAGGGAAGAACCTTAATACGGCGAAGTAACGAAACAGAAAAAAAAAGCAAGAATAAAAAGATAAAATAGCAAAAATATTCGAGATCCAAGACAAATAGAGGATGAATAAAACAACGATGCAAAAAAAAAAAAAGGAGGGATTAACCGTTAAAAGTTAAAAGAGAAATATAAAGAAAGCTGTGGAAAAAATGCAAAGAAGAGAGCAAGAATCAAGATCGTAGTAAAATGGTGAAAAAAAGTATAAAAGAGAATGTACAAAGAAATGAATCAAAAGACTATGCGATTAATCGAAGCGACAATGGAATGTATTCTCTTCTTTTTTTTTTCTTCATAAAAAAAAAAAAAAATAGAATCTAGGAAGGAAATTGACGAGAGAATCGTTCAAAAAGACCTCAGACTGCACGCGGGGCCAATACGTACGAGTGTAAACCGCTTTCGATTAGGTTGACGAATTTAACGTCGAGTGCAACAGTGACGACAATGTTCAAGCACTAGGCGGCCAATACTAACGAGGTTAAATTATGCTGCCGAGCTGCCAATCGTACAAACGCGACTCGAATATCAAATTTATCGACACTTTTCTGTTAACGTGACCATACCACTCGAAATTGTCCTTTTCCTTTGTTCGTGTTTTATTTAGGGAATTTTATTTAGGGAATTAGGTCGACCAACGTATCGTATCATATCTATTCTGAGAATTTAATTGAAAGTTCCAGAGATTTTCTAAATCGAAAACAAAAATTTGAAGAACGGTTGAATTTAATTACATGATTAAACGCGTCCAAGTGTCCGATATTTCGAAAAAAAGGTATTTGATTAAAAAAAAAGTTTCTAAATATTCTCTCGAGTCTACGAGAGAAAAAAAGGACTCCAGATTAATATTTGAAGTGCTACGACACAAAAATAAAAGATAAACTATATCATAACTCGTTTGATTTAGACACGGTTCGAATACACGAAAACACAGAAACTCCTCTCACATATCCTACAAAACTTTGTTTCCCTAGAAACTTTTTCACCGTCACATTTACCATGATATATGTTATTAAGCGTATGCACTGGTCAGAGTTTGGTAAGTACTTTAAAATAGGTCTCTTTTTAGGAGTTTAACTTATCAGTTTAACTTATCCAACAGAGATTCAACTAATAATGGATCATTCTTCTTTCTTTCTTCTTTTTTTCTTTTTTTCTTTTCATAACAATCTAAGAAACATTGCAAACAATATCGAATAAAGTATTTCTACCTCGACCTTCAATGTAGCGTGATTTAATTGAATCCTTTCCTAGTGTCTCACCTCGAACAGATGTTTACTATTTACCTGGGCCAATCACCGGTCCTATATCCCAAACATTCACTCAGATCCTGTCATGTGGCTCAAAGCAATCGAATAACCGGCAATTTCATCATTCACTTCAGTTCCTCCGTTGTTCGCATTCACAACCGCGACCACCTGGAATCTTTTCTATAAACGACATCAACAAGCATGGAGTAGAGTTTGGATCGTGACATCCACCTGGACTACGTTTCCTGGATCCATGATCCGTATCGTTAAACTTCCTTGACCTGAGCAAATCTATGAACTCGATACTAAATGAAATCTATATCGAGCAGCTAGTTTTATTGTATTATAAAATTCAATATTTTTCAGATTTAAAATGATTTTTAAATGATTTTACAAGTTCCAAAATGTATTGGTACAACTATATATAAAAATGCACAAAGTTTAAAATCAAATGAAAAGGTTAAAATTAAATTCGCATCGAAAAGTTATTTCTTGAGTCTTTATTTTCTTAGAAATTATAATCGGATCCATCCGTAATATCTCTTTATAATTTCTCCAAATCTGTATGGAAAATTCGAAACAGTAGTTTGTCACTCAACTATTTTTATCCTAAGAATTGTTTTCTCCATTTAAATTCGTCTAATAATCAATATTTCATATCAAATGTAAGTATCAAATTATTTATCCAAATATCATATTAAACGGATCGTTATGATATTAATTATACGGATCAAATTGTAATTGTTTGTATATCAAATAACAAATGCAAATCTTTAATTTATTCAACATTAAACGAATTTTAGAATAAAATATCGAAAATATAATAAAAATGTCAATAGAGAAATCATAAAGAAATAGAAAGATCGGATAGAATTAAAATTATAACTTCATAATATCAATTTCCTCGAAGACCAAGTCTCAAAAAATTCCCCATTTTCGCATCTTGCCCATATTTTCGAATCACGATTTTACTTACACACGATACAATATAGAAGCAATATAGTGAGGCCACAGAGAGAGAGAGAGAGAGAGTGGATCACTCTCTGGAATAGACAGATGGGGAAGAGTGGGTCAGAGGAGAGAAGGAAGCAGCGACAGGAAGCTCGCTTTGACGTTTGACCGTGGCAGCTGGCAGGTATTTCGAGAATTTGCCCAGACAGTCCCTTCCGTAATACAGCTTCACCGGTGTAACTACAGCCAGAAAGCTGGCCGGCAATCCAACCTAACTTCACAAGTATTTCGTCCCGGGTTGGTTAACTCGGTGGCGGCGCCACCATCGGATCGCCCAACACGTGGTAATTGCCACCTCGTGGCTACCTTGAGAATATCGTCGTCCCTGGAAATAGAGTGGCGACGTTTCCGGCCACGTTCCGCGTTGCCGCAAGATTAGGGGTTGCACCTTAATGAAGAAGTCGCAGGCACGAGACAGTTTCAGACTAACGAAGACGCTTCAGACGATTATTTCGGCGAGCTTTTAACGTTTCAACATCCGCCTCGTAACGAAAATGGCCGCATTCCGACGACGGCAAGGATCTTTGAGACGCTTTCTACCCCTCTATCCCAAGGATTAATTATATCGTGCGGGGGAGTGGCGTAATTCCTTACTTTTGAACGTAAATTGCGCACAGCTGCGAGTGACGCGCCGATTCCGGGAAAGAGTTAAGGTGCGATTAAATTAGCGGCGCTCTCGTCCCAAACCCTTGTTCCATGAACGGGTAAACGATGCGAAATCCGCGGGGCAAGCGGATCCTGTGTATATTTTTATGAAACGGGGGGCTCGGTCGAAGGGCCCCGAGTCTCGAATCGTATTTACTGGGGAATATTCATTCGGGAATAATCGGGAGTAAACGTTTTTTAAACGGTAAAAGCCGTGTGGGAGTTGGGAACGACGAAATGAAAAAGCGGAAACCCGATGTGCGCCGGGAGGGCAACCGCTAAATACGGGTCGAATCGCAGGCAAATGATGCAGTGCATTATGCTTGTAACGTTTCTCTCGGAAACGAAAGCATTATTCGCCTCGAATAATGTTACTTTCGGGCGGAATGCGATTTCGCCCCCGTGCATAAACTACCCGGCCACGGGCTGTTAATTTTCCGAACGCGTTTTAACTCCGCGTGACCCCCGCCCCGCGGTTCTATCACCGCCATCCCGAACCGTAAATTCCGAAACCGGGTATAATTGGTCGCGATTTCCGAGTTTCGGATTAGAGTTTCGTCGATGTTTTGCCCCCTGTCTCGCGACATCGTTAAGGGATCGAGGGATTCCGCGAGGAAGATCTTCCTTTTATTCTGTTTCTCTTTGGGAATATATTGCACGTTCGGAATTCGTATTCAAGTATTTGAGATTTAGAAACAAAAATGTATTCCCGATTATAATATATCGGCTGCGAGAATATTAATGGAGTTTGCAACGTAATCCCTAGAGTGTATGACGTGAATTTACGTTCTATGATATATTTATCGTCTGTATATTTACATGCATAATTATTCAATTATCGGTTGTGTGCTATGAATGAAACGAAATTTATTGTACCTATCAATAAATCGAAAAAATACTGGTTAAAAAAGTAAATTTATACTTCATAAATAAATATCACAAATAACTCAAGTAACCCCAAAATCCCTTTTATCATCGTTAATATATTTCCAACGTATAATTATCATTAATTATCAGACACGATGAATAATAATCTTTTTACGTAGATGTTTTCAAAACTACAAAAAATAATAATAATAATAATAATAAGAGAATTGCCTCTCCTTGCAAACACGACGTAATAAAAATTAGAGAAATGTACGCAAGAAAATAATTTGGATAAGGCTAATTGTATGCAAATGATACGAGGCCGTGTGAGCTATATAAGACGAGGGCGTACGCGAAATTGAAACCGCGCGAAGAGTGTGTGCGCGCCGGTGTTTGGCCAACGACCGGAAATTACAGAGCTACTGTTTTCCTAATTTCGGACACGAATGAGATTCCCTACCGACCGCTGATACGGGGGCATCCCTTGGTCCTCGCCATAAATAATCTAAGCGGAGCGCAAACGTGTGGCCGAGTCAATTTAATGGAATTAATAACAGGGCGCTCGTATATACAGGGGAATTCCTGTAAGTTTTGTCGGGATAATTTCATCGAAACGAAATAACAAACGACGGTTATTACACGTGATTATTAATATTTTCGATCAGTGTACTTGATCACATTCGTTCACGAATTTTTGTCGAGAATTTTTGAGAGATAGATTAGATGAAATTTTGAATCTATTCATGAACATGAACAATTATTGTATTGTTATTTAATGGCTAATATATGGAGCAATTTTTTTTAAATTAAAAAAAAAATTGATTAATGAAATATCATTTCGAATTTGAGTATTGTTTTCGTTTTCTTTTTAATGTAATTTCATAATGAAACTGCTTTTGTTATGGGAAAAATATTTCATAGGAAATTGTATATAAAATTTGAGAAAATTTGATGATAAAAATTTGGAGAGTCTTTTTTTAAAAAATAAATTGCTCTACAAGATTTTTGTGATCAACTCTATAATAGACGAATTAAAATAAAAATATCGAGGGAAAGTTTTACTTGTAAAAGAATAGATTTCGATCTATTATATCGTCGACAAAACTCTTTTTATACTATTAATTACGTATTTCTCTAGTTCTAATTGAAATTATACCCTCGATTTAATTAACCAAATATTACACGTTTGTAATATACGCATAGAGCTATAGTGCAATTAATCTACAAATAACAATGAGGTGACGGGTTACGACGCCTACGTTGTATGCCTGGAGAAAATAGTAACGCTAGATATTATTTGCATTATTGTAATCGCTGCCTATCATTTGCATCGATGCAAATCATTCGGATTTCGATGATATACGGAGTGGTCTGTAATTAATGGTATTTATGTATGTATTATGTAATCGATGAAATTGTGATTAACGATGAGCATTATGGATAGAGAAGTAGATTACAAATGTAAAACCGATTTTTCTTTTTTTATTAATTTATTTATCCTCGATAAAATTTTAAGAATTTGATAAACGCAATAGAATATGGAATTTAACCAAATTGTTTTATTTATTTTTCTCATTTATATTTATATCGCGAATATTTAACATGCAATTTGAATTATATATTTTTTTCGAAATCTTTATATCTTCGAAGATTAGATATAAAACAGATTTCCACGTTCCAAGATCAAAATAAATGGAAGAGAAATCGAGAAATATAAATACTGTTACGCTTCGTTGTGTTATTCGACGAAGTTAAATTTAAAAAAAAAAAATATGACCTCTTTATACTAATGACGAATACACGAGTGCATACATTTATACGGATTCATCGTGCCAATCGTTGCTGATTACCCGATCGAATCCATATATCCTTTGATGCTGACATAGGCTATCGTGTGCAAAAGTTTCGTATTTCACGGTGAATCACCAAGAATCTAGGTCGAAGACCTAGTTTGCGCTTTTAGCGTGTCCGTTGCTTTATTGATAACGAGGCGGATGCAAAATGTTCGTAATATACGGATTACGATCCGTACTTTGTTTCTTTTTAAGAAACGTGTACCTTTACTGGATTATTGCATGTCGATGTAGCGTATTATTTGCATGTGATATCTATAAATTAATCTTTTGCATATGACTTCCTTGGAAGTATTTATTTCTATTTTAATTTCTTTTTGTTTGAAATGTGGATAAATGATTGATCTAAAAAAAACTCTGAATGGCGTATAATATTCAGTATTCACGAATATAAATATTTTATATTTTATATTATTAGATTCTTCAATAAGAATTATTGAACGTATTCGTTCGTTTGATAGTTATCTTGTAAATTATATTTGGTATACACTTCATGTCCATTATTTAATTTTAATTTCAAAATTTAATATCAATCGTTCAAGTAATCAATTAAAAATTTATGATTAAAAAATAATGAAATAACGAATAGATCTATATGAATAATGAATAATTTTGAAGCAATTAGCGTTTCAGAACTTATTTCAAGAAATATTATAATATATATAAACTTATATAAAACTCTAGCATATTCAATTATAACTATAATTCCCAATATACGTACAATACAAAAGTTGTATGTTTATTTTTAATGATACATTAATAAAAATTGCTCCATATTTTTATTATAAATTGAAAAAATCTTGAAAATCATAATTAACTTTTCAATTCCTCTTCAATTTCTACGCATTATAATCCATGCTATTATATTATTGTTAGACTACGAATTTTTAAACTCTGGAACTGATACGATTCTTAGAAAAAAAATAATATATAAATTCAACATGTATTATGTTTTAAATAATACAATATATTTTATATATATCAACCAAATATTTATTCTCAAAATCTAATTATTACACTTATTATCGTAAGACTGTAAAATTCATCTTAACGCAAGAAACAAGAGAAAAAAAAACACGACACGATTCCAGAAATCATAGTCAAAAATGTAAAGGGGATCTTTTATCAACGGCACCACGGTTCAAAGTTACGGAACAAACCGTAAAGAACAGATCCAACATGGCGGCGGAAGGGACGTTAACGTGGATAAATCTCCCAACCCGTGCCTCTTTCTTTTTCCATGAGCACGCAGCTCATCGGAACAGCCGCGCGCGCGACCCTTGTTTCCGGCTGGCGAAAAATCCAAGCATTCCTGCATGCTTGCATTTCACACTGTCCATGTAAATCTTCGCATCCTCCACGCTCTTATCTGGCCGCGGATATAAAGCCTGGCCTCGTTGCATCCACCCTCTCTTAACGGCTGCGTTAAGGTGACAAAGTGGAAAGAGCAGCGGAAAGACGAGAGAAAGATAGAGAAAGAGAGAAAGAGAGAGAAGGAAATCCAAAATACGCCATTTATTCACGTGTTTGGTACAACGAATGGTGAAGGAAGGGAACAAAATCATCGAGGAAACAACCGGCCCCGTTGACAACCGTTCGTCGAGGCAACAACAGTCTCGTGTTGTCGAAGGGGGATGATGGTTGAAAGACGGGTGTCTTGTAGCTTTGAGACTACATGGAAATCCCATAGCCGGTAAGATGGGCGAGTAACATTTCGAAAGATTAGCGATAGGGAGCAAGATGATTACAGAGAGAATATTTTTAGTATGAAAGGGTTAGGTTATGTAAGCTGAAGCTAAGATAGACGTTCGTGTGACGTGATAAAATTATTGAATTGTTGCGTGAAATTGTTTTATTAGAATAATATCTAGTTTTAATTTTAGATAGATAATTTTAATATTGATTAGATTAATTAGCGGAATCATCATTTTCTAAATGAGATACAGGATAAATGAAAATTGTTAAGATAAATGTAACAAATAATTAAATGTGAATATAATATTATTATTAAAATTTGAAAGTTTATATGATGTACATCTTTTATATTCAAAGGATTTTAAACAAAATTAAAAGAAATTTATATTAATTTATATTAAGGCTATGCTCATGAATATAATTGTTAACTTGGGAATATTAAGAACAATTAACGTTATTTCAAGAAAAATTGATTTCAATGAGATCGTTAAACATCGAAGAGCAGGATGATCAACTAGAAGCAGGAAGCTACCATAGCTCTATCTCTAAAACGATTCTCCCCGATAATACTCTCTGTAACACAAGAACGATCGCTGGGTGCATCTAAGCAGCAACGAACTTATCAGTATCACGAAACAATTAACCGTGTAATGGATAATCATTGCGCTCTCGGATTCGTCGCTGCGTACACTGCACAAGCAACTCGTTTCGAGAGAAGCAGACTCGGCCAGATCACCGTTTCTACCCTCTCGCATTCCGATTTCGATGTCCTGGATCACCCAATTATCTCCAATTAATCTGAATGTAACGAAGTGAAATAGTTTTTACGAATTTAATAAAGCGATTTCATCTTTCTACACTTTTCGTGTAGAGAATTTCGATGCAAATTGCGATCTCCTGTTTCACCAGATCGGTGGCCTGATAATAATTGCTCGCGATTCTTTTTCTTTGAAAGCCAAGTTCAATGAAATTGAAATAAAAAGCAAAGTCTTTCCATGAACTTTATTTTTAAATTTAATATTCTATATTATATCCAAGATATTTAAAATTACGTAAGTAAGGCCAATATTGAATAATTTTTAATCAATCCAAAATTTAAATAAAAACATTATTTTATTCTATATTTCGCCAGAAAAATATGATTGAATGGAAAATAATCGAGGAGATGCATCAGAATTCAATAAGCGAACGATCAAAGAAAAAGAAAACGAATCGAACAAATTTTTTGATAATTAAACGATAAAAAGAAAGGTATCGATTCGTAAAAGTTCTATCGATCATTCCATTCCCTTTCCTATATATAAATAATAAAATCGAATAAAATGAGGTATAAACGAAATTATCGCAAATTTCCTCTAAATTTAACGATGGCACAGCTTTTCGTGCGCTTAACGTATCTGTCGTTTTCCCTGTAAAAAATGGGAAAGGAAAGGAAAAGAATAATTTATCCGAAAAATTGGAGGCATCGAAACGACTGTAATATCTTGGATGTCGAGGGATGATGCACGGCCGAGGAGCCACCGTGACGTGAAAGCGATTATTTACAGCCAATCAGAGGGAGAAACCTATCTGACGGACAGACGCATAAACGCTCGCAGATCACATCGAATGACACAAGGGATAATCGAACTGACGAAGCACGATTGATAGAAGGACGCGTGACGTTTAACGCTTTGCCCAAATGGAAAGCCCATGTATCCTGGATATTTCTTTCGATTAATGCGACTCCTTCTTTACTGTGTTCTTGTGCTGCGTCTATCTACAACGGATTTGTATCTATGACAGAAAAATGTAAATAGAGAGGAAGTTTGTTACCGTCGTAATACGTTCAATATGAAAAATCGAAGAGGATTCTCGATGATGAATATTGATTTTTTTTGATAAGTAAAAGAAACGTATATTATAAAACGAAATGCAACGAAATGGAAACTTTTTTTTTATTTTCTATCTTCTGGAAAAATTCATATGATGCATGTCAACTGTCAATTAGAATTCTCGTGTTCACGTCAGTCGTGTTCAATGTGTATATTTTAAATTTCAAATATTTTTATAAACAATTTTTTGGAAAATTTCATAACCGTAATTTAATTTAAATTTTATTTGTTCAATATGCTTTGGAGATGAACTTTTTTAAAATTCAAAATTTCAATTTTGAAACTATTTTATTGCGAAACATTCTTCGATGGTAAAAAAAAAAAAAACATTGTATCGATTTCACTCGTGACAATTAACGCGTACTTCATAGATATTGCATTTGAATCCAACCTATATTATTTACGATGCATAGTTTGGTTTCCCATAGCGACGATCGTTATGCAAATGCGTTGCTTCATCGCGCAATATATTGAAGACGTACCTTCGTATCGGTATTATGGTAACCTGTCTCGAAAAAATATTACGTATTCTATAGTAGTACATGGATGTATATACATTAATAGGTAATAATAAATTGGATTATCTCATGATCACTCTTATAATACACCTTTCTCCCGTAATTAATCCCTGGAATCCGATTCGAGAGGTTCGACGAAACTGCGCCTCGATCATATGAATTTCTCTCTATATGCGTACTATCTGGTAATAACAGCATGAATATAATCAGCCATAAGTATAATCACATCGTAATCATATCAAACGAAAGGGTATGACGTATACTTACGTACATCCATGCTTGAAAATCATAGAGTATTTGAATACATTAATAGATATTATATAATACAAATTATTTAAAATATCGAAATTCTAATAGAGATTCCTTAACAATTTTAAAATAAAACTCTTTATATGTAAATACTGTAATTTTTTAAAAGATTTAATATCACTAATCAAACGTTATCGTAACAGAGTATTTATAAGAAATAATAATATATAATTCTTTTACTTGTAACGTTTATATACCAATTACTTTAAATCGTGTAAATACATATATATATATAATGATAAAACAAATGATATCGTCGAATAGATAATAGCTAGACAGAATCGTGATTAACGAAGACGAACGACACTGTTTCATTACGAGATCGTAATCGAGCGGGAATGCCTACATTGCTCTTCCCCGATATGCCGATAAAATCGTTAGAGGTTCGCGTGACGATCCCCTAGTGACACCTATTATTCCCATTTATTAGAACGAAACCCCGATTCGAGCGTGTTTCGTTGGAAAACAATCATTCTCGCCTCTATATCTATAAATTCGAATTCTCTCGAGCAGATCGACCGTACGCCATCTTGCGTGCACAACAACGCTATCTGGCGGTTTAGTACGTATAAATCGACCAGGCTCGGCGAGAGAACTACGTTCAAAAAAAATCTCGCGTGACACGCGCGTGTATTCGATAAAAATCTAAGATTAATTTCGAAAATGTTAGATTATATTTACTATATCAGTCGACATCTTTACACGGAAATAAAGCGGAACAAATACGATGTGTTTTCGCGTTTTTGCTTTATCGGTGCACAAATGAGCATCACTGGCAGCTCTCTGCGTGTACTGCGTTTCCGAGTACACACGACGGGATGCGTTAATATCGTTAATTAAAACCGCTAACTCCCGCGTCGTTATTTGCGTGTCAACGATGATAACCGGGATACGTGCAACGCGAGAAGTGCAACTAAAATTGAGATGGCAAGCTTGGCAAATTTTTAAATATATTGCGATCATTCTGGCGAATCTGGCTGGTATAATTATATTTTTCAACGTTATCGGGAAGGTTGTTTTAATATTTCATAAAGCGGTTTTATAGAGTACGTGAAGAGAGCGAATGAACGAGCGAGAGAGAGTGACAGAGAAAGAGAGAGTGACAGAGAAAGAGAGAAAGAGAGAAAGAGAGGGTTACGAAATCTTTTTTGCTGCGTTGTGAAAAGATTGCCTTTGATGAAACATTTTTAAAACATTTTTGAAGAAATATATATTTACGAGGTATGAAAAGGTGTGGATCGATAAATTTGAAATTTTTTCTTTTTTTTTTTTTTTTAAAAGTTTAAAAGAAACATATTTAAGGACACATCGCTTAACACATCAGGTTTCATCACTTATATTTTGTAAGTCAAATACATCGATACCTCGTTCATCTGTGTACAATTACTTCGAACTCGTATTCAAATTTACTCGAGTCAACATTTACCGTTATAGTGGAATATTTGCATTCTACAATTTACATGAATAAACCTTCTCTGAAAATTACTCCATTTTCGTCACGGAAATTTACATAACAAGTACAACACGATAATAAAAAATATATATTTTAAATACACATCGATAATTAATGAATCGATAATGCTAATAAGAAAATTAATCCATACGTTATATATGAATTTAAACGCAAGACAAGCAACTAGTCTGTTCCGATGTTCCGGAAGATAATATCATATCCATCCAGTCGAATATATTCGCTATCGAAAATTGAATCCATCATTGTGCCGGAAATAGCATTGTGCACTCGGAAACAGCTTTCAGCTCTCTCTCCCCTCCCCGCATTCTTGACGTTTCTATATTTTGATTTTGTTATCCCCCTCCCTCCGCCTCTCCCCCCCCCTCTCTCTTACCGCTCCTTCGATATTATTTTCTTTTTATCTCGATGAAAAAAAATTTTTTTTTTTCCCCTCCATATTAAGTCGATCGCACGGGAAAACATGACGATTCGAATCTTGAATGTTTATAAATTAGTTTGCCTCCGAGGCGCGTTTTTTGATCGACTGTGGAAGAAATAGCGATGGAAATAGGTGAAAACGAACGGCGGGGAGGGGCCAGAGATTTAGCGCACGAAAATACAGAAAGAGAGAAGGAGAGAGAGAGAGAGAGAGAGAGAGAAATACAAGCAACGGGTACGGGAAACCAATATCATGCCAACGAAATCGATACCGGCTAAATAAATATTGTTTGAGAGGCCACCGAATTGACAGTGAGTCCCGACGAGTGCACCAATGGAATATTTATTCCGCGGAACTGGGAAATGAAAGTCTCGCGGCTAGAAATCTTCACGAGATGTTGCATCGTTAAATTGTTTGTATCTTGTTAAAATACTTTAATCGGTAATTTCACTTTAATTCGCTCGACTTTATATCGAAATTCAAACATTCCCCCTAATTTCTTCTTTATTCTTTACAGATAATATAATTCAAATTTGCGATATTTTTTTTTTTTTTAATATTAAAAGAAATCAAGTAAAATTTATACTTAAGCATCATTCAGAAATGTTTGTATCACGGGAACATTATATTACGCGTTTAATAAATTTAATCATCGAGGAATATCGAATTATGCTACAAGCAATTAGAGTTGTTAAATTAACGTGAGATTTTGACGGATTGGCCATAATTATCCTTTAAGCGTGGTGAGCGATGTTCGGCGGGCTTTGGTTAACAAAAGGGTTAAATTACACGGGCGATCTTTGATCAACGGATGTATTAACGGCGAAATTATGCAACGATCGATCGTTTGAGTTACAAACAAATTTTGTGGCTAATTAGGAACACAAGGGGTTGCGGCATGAGACATCGATGCTTCTGTTGGCACAGCAAGGGAACCCTATTTCTCCTATGGGAGTGGATCCACGTGGTTTTCCAGGCTAACTAAGAGTGCTTAAGTTTTCTCGGGGTTGACTGTAATTGTTCGATATTGGATATCTTCCCTCGTGATGTTATAAAATATTATATAGAATATCCTCTTGTACGTCTCACAATTTGATTTCGAAAATATCAAAAAATATCTTCAAAGAAAAAATTAAAAAAAAAAAAAAAAAGAAAAAGAAAAAGACCGAGATTATATTCTTAATTATCATAAAATTAAAGAAATGACTTACCTCGCGATGCACGATTTCAAACCGAGCGTAAGCGTCGCGATACTAAAGAGCTTTTGCAAAAACACCTGGAATAAAAGGAGTATAATTAATATGGATATGGAAAATACCAGGAAAACATATCGATAATTATCTATTTTTAGTGCGAATCGTTGATGTAATTACGAGCTCGCGAATTTTTTCCTCGAAACGCATAATCGTTATAATTCATCCTTTTTTCCCTTCTTTCTTTCTTTCTTTCTTTCTTCTTTTTTTTTTTTTTTTCGTTTCGATACGTTGGTTGGATACATTTTCCCTTTCCCCCCGTTTTCTGTTTTCTATTCTCTTTCGCTTATAATTGACGTACACGATTCGAAGTTAACTCGTGTTCACAGTATGATCAACGGCTCGATATCTCGCGTGAATTCGTTTTTTGATCACGCTTGATTCAAAAGTTGGAAATTTTTCGCGTTTCCAGATCTATCCCTCCAGTCGCGCCTCCTCTTTGTCTACTGGATTTCGAGCCACGGTTAGATTCAGCGATTCGACACACGATGGAAAATAAATCCGGTATACATGGTGTCCCGTGGCTTCGTTCATCGATGGTCCCATTGAAATGATTTAGGGCGTGGAAGAGGTACTCGGCTGGCTGAACCTGATCAATTTCGACCACTTTTTGAAAAATTTCTAATTTCAACGACGAATTGCGTGATTTTTTAGAATTGTAACGTTAACTAGAATTCTTTGAATCATTTTCTCGTAAGATTGATAAGTTTTTAAAGTTTTAATATTTGATTTTAAATTGTAATTTTTTTTTTAATTTTATCTCAAAGTTTAGACCGAAATGAAATAGTTTGATTGAAACAAGAAAGTGAAATATAAAAATTGGAAAATTGTAAGGGATTAATTTTTCAAAAACTAAATGTCTAGATGGATTGGTTGATTAGTTTGCCTTTTGTATGCTTCGTATTCAGGATAATATCGATTTCTATGCTATTGTGCGCTATACATTTTTTTACATGAATAGGTGAGTTAATTCGTTATTTAAAGAATAATGTTTTGTTCTGTGTAAAAACAAAAAATGTAGCAATATCCATATCGAAAATTCTTTGTTTGAAAGAAATTGTAACAAGATACAATCACTTTAGAAAAAGATTGTATGAAATTAAAAAAAAAATATTTAATTTTTTTGAAAAGTTGTGTTTTATTAAATTAAAATTCACAACAAAAATTATATATTTTTTGTATTTTTGAACTTTATCCTATTCCTGCAAATGATAATTTATAATTTATCGTTTTAAATCTTTCATGGATAGATTAAAAATAAAAATAATAAGCAATGAAAAAGGATAAAAGAATGGAAGAAATAGACAAATTCATAGTATTTTGAAACAAGTAGCATAGCAATGATAGAAACTAGAATTCTGCTTAA
Organism: Apis laboriosa; assembly: GCF_014066325.1. Taxonomy (NCBI): domain Eukaryota; kingdom Metazoa; phylum Arthropoda; class Insecta; order Hymenoptera; family Apidae; genus Apis; species Apis laboriosa. The sequence continues at coordinate 7,299,115 of NW_025224135.1, forward strand.
ATAATTTGTAAAATTTACATCTTTATTCTTGTATGCATAAATGTATGTATTTAGAGATAAGTTCTCTTAAGGATAAATGGTAGAAGAGAATTTTGAAAGAGCGTTATCATCAAAAAATATTAAGAAATATAAATTTCATTTATTACGTGCATATAAGTTTCAAAAAAAAAATTTCGTCGTAAATTCAACCAAAAAAAAAAAAAAAAAGAAAAAAAAATAAGGTTTCTAAATTAATATCCAGTGGCTCATGAAAGTATTCGAATATTTTATAGGAAAATTCACTTAACTCGAAAATTCTGATTTTAACGAAACTTTTTATACATATGTAGAACATAATAGATTGCACATATAGCAACGAGGAATTTCTTTCAGGGGATGAAATCAGTTATCAATTATATTTTATTTCACACCACGGTGATAGAACCATTACGTTCTGAACAATTTTTAAAATTTTTAAAATTTAATTTAAAATTTCGCTCTGTTCGACACCATTACAAAATTATATTTAAAGAGACGAAAATTCATTAAAATCTTAAGCATTGATTTTCACCTCCTTAAAATGACATCTCGGTGAAAAAGAAATTACCATACTCGATCTATCGTGTTCTGATCACGAGTTGAGTTTCGTTGAAAAATAAAAAAAAAAAAAAAAAACTATTCATTTCATCAAAAAATAAAAACTTTGGTGAGTCTAAAATATGAGCACATTTTAACGATTATAAATCAAGAAAACAGCGTGTCTTTAAATATTTACTCGCGATTATCGTTGCATTTTGTTTCCACGAACGTGAATTCGGAGAACAATGTAAACTAGTTTCCTACTGAACGAACCATCGTTTCACGGTTTCGTCGGAACGCTCCGTGTACACGAAGGAAATATTCTTTGCAGACGGACGGAAACATCTTTTCCGCAAACCGGAACGGTATTTTCTCCAACGTGGAACGCAACGAAAGCCATGTTTTATCTCGTCTAGATTATTATGTGCGAGGAGCAGGCACGCCTCGAGCAAGGATACGTATATAGATAATCATTTGAATGAAAAAAAAAAAAAAAAAAAATAGGAAGTCTTTGACGAGACGTTTTTATTTCACGTTATGTCGTAATAAGTAAGTAAATAAATAAATAAAGAAATAATATTTCTCCGTTTTTTTTTTTTTTTTTTTTTTTTTTTGTTTCGAGGAAGAGGAATGAAACGATGATATTTTCGTCCGGTTGAAGATTGATATATGTGTAGAGAAAATATCGATGAGGTAAACTTCCACCTTATTAAAATTCTTGCGGTGAAATAGTGATCGATCAGGAATTAATTTTTATCGCTGGTGAATACTGATTCGCGGCCAATTTTCTTTGTACTTTGATCCCCGTGGGACGGAGATCTCTCATTTGATGATCATGGAGGAAAGGCTTATTTTTCTTTTTTTTTTTTTTTATAAATTAGTTTATAAATAAAGAGGGAAATATATTGTGATAAATCGGATTCCATGTTATGATCGAAATATTTTTGTCACGTATGCAGGATTTATTGATAAAATATGCACGTTATTTGAAACTCAGATTTGATAATCAGGAATTAAAATAATCTGTTTAAATATTTATAATTGTCCAATATGTTATTGCGCGATACGTTAATAATTTTAAATTTTTAATTTCATTAATGTAACTGAATAACCGTAATTAAATCCTTTCTACAATTTAATAATCGTGTTCATTCAATTATTAATAATCGTGAATGATATTTATGATGATTAACAGATTGATGTTGTGCGTCCATTGAATTTTACAAATTATTTTCACATTGTAAAATAATCATAATTGCAAACAATACGCGAAACGCGAAAATACATTGATATCGAGAATGAAGAAACTAAAAAAAATTCCTTCGCATTAAATTAAATTAACCACGACTACTATTTCTCATCTTACAAATCCTCATCCTCATTCGTACCATCACGTACCATTAAAGACAAGGGTATTACAACGATGTTTTTAACGAAAATCCACTAAACCGTCCAACCACGATTAATTGAACTAAGAAAAAAAAATAAGAGATTCTTGTATTCATTCTTTGCAATAATCTCGAGTATAACATCCAGTTTACAATTGGCAGGCAATCGTGGTGCAACGCGTGACAGGCACGGTTAATCGAGCTTGTGTGATCGTCACTAACGGAAATGGACGACGATTTATATTCCAATTCAGCAGGAGTTGAAAAATTTCGGCGCTGGTTATCACAGTCACGACATCAGGACATCGTATGTCCCGAACGTTGCGAGAGTGGTGGTATTGGGGAGGAGGTCCCGCTCCTCGAGGAGACTTATGGAAGCGTCATTGAGATGGGCACGCTGCCAAAAGAGTGTAACGCTGATCCAAAACCGTAAAAGAATCCATGTATCATTGGCTACTCGATTGTAATACGTAAGTGGTGTTCGATCTCGAGCTTTGACTCTGTCCCGTATTATCGATCGTTCCTGGGATGCGGAATGCTAGAGATCGACTTTGCATTGTAGATTTTCTATTGTGCAAGAGTATGTGCACGAATTCTGTTGAGGCAAATGCGAAGGAGTTTCTCTCGTAGGAGGATTGTTTGGATAAAAAAGAGTAGCGAGAAGGAAATCTCTGGAAATCGAAAAACTTGCCAATTTTTCAATTGTTGATTCGATTGTTCTCTTATTAATCCTCCTTTATATTATGAAACGATAAGCAATCTTGAATACCAATATCCATCGAAGGAACGACCAAGAATAACATCGACATGAAACTTTCGCTTGCAACAATAACTGTAACGAACAGTTAGAAGAGGAAGAATCGTTTGCAAATCTTTAAAAAGAAACGAAGAGGAAGAGAAAACATAACTTGACTCGGATCAGAAGCAACAATCGTTGATTCGTTTACAAAGTTTCATCAGAGACGAACCGAATCGAAGCGCGCAAAGCGACTTCGTTACAAACGAAGCATTCATGGAAACACTTCTTCTCGACACATTCTTATCGAGCACGTCTAATTCTTCGACGAGAATTAATCCCACCCCGTGTAATCATTCGCGTCTTACGCCTTTACAGCGGTTGTTACGTTTAATTTCTGAGGGCATCGTGACCCGGTTTCCTCCCTCTGCTCGTTATTACACCAGGGGAACGGTTGATCCACTCGACAGTTGGAGCAGCCGCAGCTGCAACCTAGCTCAGACTTCCTCCCTCTTTCTCCAGCCTGCTTTAAAACTCAGACCAACCTTCATGAGAATTGTATATATATATATCCTAGGAACACCTGACGCCGGTGATCGCCTGCAAATCGCTCGTTCATCTTTTATTTTATTTCGCATATCCACGTCTTTTATCTCGCCACCCCTATCGATCGTTCTTTTTAATCTCACAGTTAACTTGACTTGTCCCTCTCGAAGCCCTAAACTTCGAGTTGATTTTTGCACGACACGTACACGGGTGTACTTTGAATTTTCTTTTCTTTTTTTCAGTTATTATTTAGAATAATTTTCGTGAACTGCAGAAATTTCGGGTTCCATTCTTCTTTTCTACGAGTTCTTTTAATCTAATTTTACGTATGATAGTCAAACCTTAAATGATTCAAACTTTGATCGATGGAGAATTTTTGAATAATATCCTTCTTGAAGATCCGCCAAGTGAAATTATAATTACAATTGATTGCACGATTCTTGGATTTACTTCTGTAATAATTTTCACGATATAATTTCTATTCTCATCTCGCTTTTCGCTTTTCACTTTAATCTTATTATATTTTTATTTGATTCTAAATCTCATGACTCGTATCCAATCTCTAGGCATCTTTCAATGATCCAAACTCCGATCGATGCTAGATTCTCACGAACAGAGCGATCTTCTCTTCGATTTTTCTTTTCGTTTAACAATCGAGCAATGATTTATGCGAGCTAACCGAAGGGACTTGACGTTCTATTCCTCTCTCGTGCGGGTTTGCCGTTGCGTCGATCGATACCGGAAACTTGCTTCTTCCGTTCCTTCCTCCTTCTCTCTCTCTCTCGTATCACTCTTCTCACTTTTTCCCTCCCCGTTGTTGCTCGTTTGAGCTCGTATCTAAAGGTGTCTTCGTGCTAGGAGAGAGAAGTAACATAATTTTAACGGACGCGGTTCATGACATGGAGAAACGTGTCGGCGAATGAGAAAACTTCTTATGGCGGGGTATCAAGTTTTTTTACGTGTTTCCAGACTTGTTTTTTGATTCGTCGCTACGTATGGCACAAAGTGTTGTTCGATAACTCCAGGTTTAATTCCAACTCCCTCCTCGTACAGAACAGAGATTCGATGGCGAGGAAGAGTATTAAGTATTAAACGTTATCGGGGCCGAGCATGTATGAGAAAAGTCGAGGTGTATTATTATTATTATAATTCAACGACAAAGTATATCTTCTTTGCAAAGATAATATTCAAAATTGGAACATCCGTTCGATGTATCCTTTCTTCAACGAGTTTTCTTTCGAAAGAAGGAAATATATATGATATCCCGTACTTTCGTTCCTCGGTATGTTTATATTTTATTTCTTAGCCTTTCTGATTACATTTCCGTGTCTTTTATCTAGGATCGTAGATGGTAGGATTATTGATATTTTTCGATGGAGAAGAACATGTCGAAGAAATTTGTAGATTCTTTTCTCAATGGAATGGGGGGAAGAAGAACTTTGACTTTTGAATAAATGAAAGGAAGAAAAAAAAACGAGAATATTGTTGTATGTGTAATATTTTGCGACAGAAAAAAAAATATATTAAAAATAGAATATTGATCTTGACTCGATTAATTAAACTTTCATGGAATTAAAATTACTTTAGAATCGACCTAACAACTTTACGTGGAATTATTAAAAATTTAAATTAAAACAACTTCTAACAAACCAATCTTGAATCCATCTTTTGTAGATACATCCTCCAGTTTTAATAAAAACAAAAGAAAAAAAAAAAATCTAAAGCGAGACTCATCAGCGAAAACTTAAACATTGATTAATGGCAAAGAGTCGGAGAAGGAAGAGAAGCATCTTCGTTAGTAGAATCCATTAAAATGTGGAAACTTAGGTATGACCGCGGAAGAAGTACAAAACTAAAAAAAAGAGAATGAAACATTTAACCAGTAACCCCTCTCCCTCTTCCTCTCTCTCTCTCTCTTTCTCTCTCTCTCTCTCTCTCTCTCTCTCTCTCGCGCGCGCGCGCTAAATAAAGGATGGAGCAGAAGAACTTTAAAGAAAGTTTCTCGGTTTCCCGCATTACAGGTTTTTGTAATATTGTTTCCAAATTGAAAATTAAATCCTAATTTCTCTTGCTCCCGGGATTAACTTGCATCGCGAATCATTTCGATCCCCGAAAGCGGATCGAAAGAAACGGGTAAAAAAACAAAACTTTTCCCCTCGCTGTTTCCCCTCTCTTTTAATTTTTCAAATTTTCGCGGGCCAACGAAAATTTTTTTTTTTATTTTCCAAACTTCTCGTCCAGTAACAAAGCTTGGCGAAGCGAAGCTCGGCTAATCTTCGAAATGCAATCCGTAGAAAGGGAAAAGCGTTGTCGCTTATCTCTTGTTTGAGAAACAAAAAAAAAAAAAAAAAAGATTTCTCTATACTTTTACCTTTCTATATCTTCCCTCATCTATTATATATTTTCTTTTATCTTGTATACGTAAAGATTCGAGCAATAAGATGCAGAGGAATCTTCGAAGATATCAGGAAATTCTTGCACGTGTTCCCAAGTTATCTCGAGCACGCACCGACATTCGGTTAGGCTATCACGTTTACAGCGCGGCTGAATGCTAATCTAATTCGTGAATATTCCGAACTGAGGAAACAGGGCGAGCGTAAATGCAAGCGTACTTACAAGTTACGGCGTAACATGATTGTGCAACTCACTTTTGATGGATATAGCGGGCAAGACGGGATAGTGTGGCCATTGTGAGAGGAGAAACGGCGAACAAAGATGGCGTTGTCGCCATCTACGTAGGGATAACCTAGATTTGATCAATTTGCTTCGATCCTGGATTCGAATGGAAATAGTGGTTTCATTCAGATCCAGTTGCGTGAAGATAAGCTATGAAATGAGATAATAAGAAAAAAAAAAAAAAAAAAAGAGAAGAACAGATTCGATATTAAGAAATCAAAGCGCTTTTCTTTTTCTTTCTTTTTTCTTCTTTTTTATTGAAATTAAGAAAATTTTATATTTCTTGAATGGAATCCATTTAGATCGAAGAAAACGACGATATTTCGCGTATTTGCATTTTACGACGCATTTCGATCTTCTTTGAATCACGAAAAAAAAAGCGAGAGAGGAAAGAAATGTAGACTACGATTATTTGATTACAAAATCCTAATTACTCCAATAACAACGCGCAAATGTGTTATAATTGATACAATTATCGTTGCCTGTTACCAACGATGATTTCAGTGATTTCATTTGGATTCACCGAACAATCGTTTCCACCACGATTCCATAACATTAACATAGAAACAATCAGGGAGGAGAGGGGGAGGAGAAGAGGGTCCTTTAGCACGCTGTTCAAGCCTCCTTGCGCGACAACTTTCGCGGAAGTTTCGCCTCGGTCTCTTTCTTCCGGGATTTCACGATCGTTCCAAGGAATACCATTAATGGGAAGACATTACCACTGTAAGAATCTCACCCGTATCTTACAATTCCTTTTTTCCCCCTCTACTTTTTACTGTAATCGCAGTGAATCACGGTTACATGGAGTGGAAGTGTCATGGTAATAGAAAGAAAGTACTAAATAAGCATTACGTCTGAATAAGTATAAAAAAAAGAGATTGATTAGAATTGTTAATCACAATGATGCAAAAAATAATTAGATAATGTAATTATTGTTCGAATAAAAACTAGTATCAATATTTTGTCAGAAGTTTGCGTGTTAAATAAATAATTAGAAAAATAAGAAAGTCTGTCAGAAATCGTGTACAGTCTCATCTTCAGTCTCGAGGCAATGGTAGTCGCGTTTAGGTAGCTCTCGTTAACTCTCCCTAATCGTTTATAGGGGAGGGTTATTTATTATCTCATCTTGACATATTCGACGCGCTATAACGACCTCCTCGTAAGCGTAATATGATTTTCCCTGGTGACACTTTCGATGGAGCGGTGGTTATAGAATATGAGAGACGAATTGGGGAACAATACACTGTGTGCACAAACTAGGGGGCCGAAAGGGGGATATCTTTTTATTTAGCGATTCGTCTACGAATATATAGTGAATATATATAGCGCAATTTATTTTGATTGTAAAAATTATCTGTGAGAGATAAAAATATGTTGAATGGATTTTCAAAAATTTTTTTATATTTCTAAGATACACGTCATAAACGTGAAAAATTCGCAAGACATACTATTAAATAAAATTTGTACCACTTCATCATCGTCATCATCATCATCACAAATTCTTATCTCTTCATCCTCCTGTGAAAAGATTTTATTATCTCTCGTTATTATCTTTATTCTTCCTTGCCTCGATCTTCCTTCGTGTTTTTCGCTATAACGTTAAATCCTATCGAAGAGAAAGCTTCTAGGAAGAAGCCATAGTCGAAGGATGATTCGTTTTAATAGCGTGGTTTTGCGGCTGGAAACAAAGTTAAAGCAGAAACGAGATGACGAAAGACGAGGAATAGTCGAGGAATAAGAATAGTAGTGGCGACTTTTATCCTTTATGCGCGGGAATATCCCGTAAAAACGCTTAAAACAAATGCAAGAACATTTCCGCGCTTTTTCTAAAGATAATACGAAAACTTGAAACAATTCCCATGACATGATAATAGCTTATTTGATTATTTCAATTGTTCCAATCTTACATTCATCAATAAGAATAATGTTCAATGATTAATTGATTGTTCTTGTCATTCATCTGCATTAATCAAGCATGTTATTAAAATATTTGTAATGATAAAATATTACTTATAAAAACGATTCTTTTTCGAGATTAATCTATAGACGAATGGACGAATTACAAATATATTTCGCGATTCGAAATTCAAATGTTTTTTGGCAAAGAAGCATTTCAGAGGCAATGGTTCCTTTTGTTCATTTTTACGTGCATTTGTCCTCTTAATTGTCTCTCGTTTAATCACTTTCATGTCTTTCTGACATCAATCCAATAAATTCAAAATCCTCTTTTTACTTTTTTCCATTGTGCTTACACGAAAAATCAGTTATGTTCCTATACTGGACTCGACTTGTCGATACTCGTTCGATAAATGTCGCTTCGAAACGAAGAAGCGTTGGCCGACACCTTGGAAATCGAGGATTTTTCACCCTCGAATTCTCGAGGAACTTGTTCGTATCTGCGCGAATCTTCCATTTGGTCTCTGGAAATCGCTGACCGAGTTGGAAGAGAAATTTTGTTGGTTTAAGGGGCGATTGTAAACTCGTAATTCGTGGCGATGATTTTCTTTGGAATTTATATTTTGAAGAATAAAATTTTGCGAGGATAAAAATATCGAGACTGAGTAAATATTTTATAAATGGAGTTGCGTAGATACTTGTGCAAATATTTTTTCCGAATACATGTACATAAATTATTTCACAAAATTTTTTTTACATTTCCTTAATGGTATTTAATTTAATATCTAATTTAAATGTATCCGCGGTTATTCCTTTTTTGATTGCATTAAAAGACGAAGCGAAGATGAAAAGGGGTTTTACTTCAACGCGGTATAAATTAACGCAAAGATTAGCTTCATATCCCTTTCACAGGATTATTAGCCACAGAGGAAATGCTTTGAATTATTATCACAACGTGGTAAAAGGTATATTAATGGTATATCTCACAAAAAAAAAATGAATTAAACTATAACAGTAGGTTTTAATTAATTTTAATTAATTCGTCCCTTTTCTGGAAACAATTTATTTTCCCCGTATTGAAGTAAAAACCGAAAGCGAATTAACATAAAAAATCCTTCTTCTTTGATTTTAAATTTTTTTATATAATATTGCAATTTCTGTATAAAAAAAGAAGAAATAGATTACTCGGTTTTATATTCAAAATGTACACGTAATACGTGGAATTTTTATAAAATCCACTCCCTCTTATTATCTGCACCGCTTACTTATATAACTTATTACTCTTATTTTTCGTTTAATATTCACAAATAATTCGTATAAATTCAACGTAAAAAAAACCCCCGAACAATAAATATCCGCGCAACGTATACTTTCATTTCCCTCAGACTCGCGAATTGAAAGTGGCAGTATCGACAAAGAAATGGACGTAATTGCAGGCAATAAATATCCCCAATACACATCCATACTTATCTCCCCTCTGCCACGATTTAAGCCCAATTCCCTCGGGTCATAACCTCCCCTTTCGAGAGAAACCCCTCCCCCTTCCTTCTAAATAACTCAATTGATAAAGCGGCCACCGCATAACAAACGGCTGCTAACCCCTATCTCGCCGCTGTTTTATCCACGCGAGATCCCTGAAACGAAAATATTCGACGCCGACGAGTTTCTTCGAGTTCGTACGTGGTACGATACGATGGAAGGGCAGCAACCAAGTCACGAGCCGAGTCGTTTCACGCGCAATTAACTTTCCATCGTGTCGGTCGGCTTTTCAACCCCCGTCCACGATGTTCGATTCGAGGCGGAAGGGTTGATGCGTGCACACGACCATCGACGTGCGCGCACACACACACACACACACACACACACATCGACGTGCGCGCACACGCGTGCGTTACACACGCGGCGGGACGAGACGCAATTTTTCATCTCGGCCGATTCTATCACGTGTCAAGTAGGACGAGAAATATTCCCGCGACTTTGCGTTATTGCACAAGCAAAATCCAATGGCGGTCGTATATCGCCGGGTGACAGGCGGCTGCTCGTCGCGCGTTGCTAAATGCGGCTTTCCAAGAAGGTTTCCTTGTTTTGCGGCCAATTTTGCCCCGGATGATATATCATCCCGGGACTCGTTAATAATGGCGGTTGAAAAAAAAAAAAAAAATAGAAAAGAAAAAGGAAAATAATACGTAGGTTAAAAGATGCGCGAGATGTGCCTTGAGATGAGGTGAGAGCAGCATTTATATTAGATTCGAATCGAAATAATAGGATGGAATTTTAAATTTATTTATAATTTATTTATAAAATTGTTATGTATATTATCTATATATAACGAAATTTTAAATTTATGTGGACAATATATTTTAACAGGATATAATAGAAGCATGGGCATAATATTGGATTATTGATACTTTTGAAAGATTTTTGCATATCTGATTTAGAGGTATTTAAAAAAATGATATCGAAGAAGAGGAAGAAGAAGAAAAGGTGATTCATTATTTCGATTTTCCTCGTGATCGATCATGAAGAAATGAATAAATTGAAGCTTCGACGAGAAGCGGCTCTAAATCTTGGAAAAAGAAGCTAACGATCTGTTCCAGGTGTGGCAATTCGAAGCTTCGAATCAATGGGATCCATGAGAATTCCGTGTTGTACAGATATGCAGGGTAAATGGGATCTAGCAGGTATTACGTTCGAACGTAAAACTCACCCTCACACGCGTCGCGCTCACGACGTCTGAGATAAGGCTTCTCGAGATTGTCCGTCTGTTTCTCTTGGTAATGTCTGAGAAGACGGCGAGGGTATTCTGAAGTGAGTAAACGAATAAGGTGTGAATAGGATCGAGGTGATTCTTCGAGGGTTTCTTCGAGTGTGCATAGCGAAGTGAAGGATTTTTTTTTTTTTTTTTTTTGTAAGCTAGAAACTCGAAATTATTTTTGTTTCATTCTTACTTGTTATTAAACCGGATTCCCCACCGGAAGATTAACCGCGATTAACAAATTTCTTCCGTTTGTGAATTGAATTTTAAAAATTGCCAATAATAAGATAAGATTTCGTCTCGATAAGAATATCTCGGGATATAATAAAATAATTCGATAATCTAATAAATAAAATCTGGTTCTAAAATTCTAAAAAAAATCAATGAGATTGAAACGATGTCGATAAAATTCTGAAAATAACAGAATTCGAAATTTCGATGAGGAAAATTCAAAGTTTCAAGCCTCGTATCGACGTTTACGATTTCTGAGATTATGCACGCGTATTCGATATCTGAGAATAAAATTCATCGGATGGGAAGGTAATCCTTTTCCAGCTTACACATTCCATCGGAGATGCATTACTTATGGCACATTTAACTCGTGGAATAGCCACCTTTCTCATTCGAGTTTTATGCCGGATAATCGGTATAGGAGAGGAGATCGAACATTTTTTTCTTTTTCCCTTCTCCCTGACACACAAGTCTCATTGGCGTTCAATTTCGTGATGCGATGGATTGTTTTTCCAATAATATTTAACGATAGATATATCGAGAAGATATATGCTATATCAAATTTTGTGGAAAATATAAGATTTTCGTGCGATTGGCGGACAAATGATAGAGAAATAATCAAAGATATTTCTCTTATCAAAGTTATTCCTGAAACTGTATATATTTCGACATTTCATATGGTATGTAAAATACGAAGACAATTTTTTCAATTTGTACATATATTTGTATATACTCTACGTTATTTTAAAATTCTATTTCACTCAAAGCTTCCTTAAATATATATCCAATTATTTTAGAAATCCTGTCGCTTGAACCCATTAGATTTAAATCCATAAAAGGAAAAATATTAACCATCGTTCTTTCCAATCAGATATCTCGTCTGACAAACGTCTTCCACAGATCGGGATAATTTATTACGCCTCAGGACGAAACGTTCAGGACGCATCGAAATTAATCGTGTCGTTTCATTCGCTTAAAACGTGATTTCACAATTTTTATTTATTTTATTTTCTTTCTTTTTTTCCTCCATAATTGACGCGGATGGTTCGATTGTTCGAAGAAAGGAAATTTTTAAAATATTGAAACGGAGGAAATGTTTTTCGAGGATAAATCTACCTGTTGTTTTAAGCGACCGAGAGCGTTATTCAAGATTTTATCCACGGCCGTTCGTTGAAATCTTTCTTGCCGTTCCCTCGTTCACCCCGCCTCTCTTTTTTTCTCCAAGACGTTTTTTGCCTCGCTTATTCCCGACACTGGAAAAGAGAATAAATTATAACGCAAGAAGGCTGTACCGCTTTTTAAACGGCGACTGTTAACGTTTGATCGTAACAGTGGCATAGGTGGTAACGAGAAAAAGGGGAGAACAAAGAGGATCGGTGTTTTATAAATGAACTTGTGCAGTTCGTTTCTTCCAGACGATACGGGACGAGTTGCCTGGATGGGACAAGCGATAATGATTCAATAATTCAATAATTTTTAAGTACGGTATATACGATCGAATTTATTAAAAATATAAAAATATCGTCAACGAAGAATTTCTTGATACCCATTTAAACAGATAAAATATTCTATTTACACAGAGTGTCTGCATTCTAACATAAAAAGAATCCCTTGAACTATTTTATAGTTTCATCAAGTAAGAACAATATCAGAAGAAATAATACTTTTACGCTCGTGAAAATGGCTGCTGAAAAGTGCAAAAGTGTGTTCTTGGAATATACGTAATTCATCAATACGAAAATACGATCACGATGAACCGTGCGAGGACAAGAGAGATCGCGAATATGCGAAAATTTTCATCCGCGAATCGGCGAACGAGGGAACAATTCGTTTCTCGTTTCGATGTTTTCGATGCAATAGATTGTTTTCGCGACGGAGTTTCGTGCAACGCTCGAACAAATTCGAATTTTATCGCGCGTTGTATACGATGAAGAGTGCGTGGATAGATCGTTCGAAGCAGAATTAACGAATGATATGAGAAGAAATTTCGAAAAGGGAGGGAGAATGTTGCAAAAATGGCTTCAGCGAAACGAATTTCGAATGGAAATACATTCTCTGTCCCCTACATTATCGTTTGTACGGATGTTTACGCTCGTCGAAGCAGCAATTCGATATTGTCTCGTCGAATCCTGGTTGTAGATTATTAAATGTAGATGTTTGTAAGAAAAATTGGAAATTTGTAAGTTTTTCAGGGGGGATGCGATTTTGTAGATTAAAACGGCGCACGAAAGATTTAGCCGATCGAAAGCTTGTTGCGATATCGATAAAATAATATCCTCAAATATTTATTTATGGATCTTATTTTTGAAATATTTATTGGCAATTTTTCTATTCTATTTAGTTTAGTTTAGAATTTGTTTAATTATCAGAGAGTAACATTAAATTGTGTCGTGAGAATTCTGGTTATTTTGACTAGCCTGCAGGGCTTCGTCATTTACACGCTTATTAATCCACGCAATTTCCATAATAATGTACCTTTTCGCAGCGCTATCACATCGACCGAAACATCGCAATTACGAGTTCGTATAAATAAAATTTCGCGTGTCCAAATATTTCTTTATCGATTCGATCGTCAAACTCAAATGTCGCAATGGCTGATCAACATTTAAACGCTATATTTCGAAACAATATACCCTCCTTGAGAAGGGTAACTCCACAGTTTTTGTAATAATGAATTCAAACAGAAACAGGATGAAACGGAATACAAAATGAACGGATAATTTCGTTGAACCCATTGATCGAAATCAAGTTGGAAACTGACCTCGAATAAGGAAATTTAATTGCAACAGGCTAATCTCTTTTAAAAGTCACAAGTGAAACGCAATTGAAATCGATTGCAGAAAGTGATCACTCGTGTCACTTTCATTCTTAAATTCAGGAATACCAAGATTTATCTATAATCGAAGAATCGTCGAATCAATATTATAAAGCGAACGAGTTTAATTATTATTAAATTATATTATTTATGTATAGTTAAAGAGTAAAACAAGATTCTATAAAGATTGTAGGAATACAATTTGTAAGACAAATTTTAGATTATTAATAAGATCTATAGAGTATTAAAATGGATCTAATAATTTAAATCGATACATATTTACAAACGTTATTAAGCTAAAGTGAAAGATAAAGAGAAAAGATGCTACGATCCATTAAATTTCACAAAGAACTTCGAATTCAATGTTTAATCAATATTTAAAGTGAACGAATGTATTAATTAATTATGTATTTATATATAGTTAAAGAGTAATACAAGATTCTATAAAGATTCTATAAAGGAATACAGTTCAATTTGTGAGACAAATTTTAGATTATCCATAGAGTATTAAACTGGATCTGATAATTATTTAAATCGATACATATCTACAAACGTTATTAAGTTTAAATCGAAAAACAGAGAGAAAAGGTTAAATTTGACGCGAAAAACACTCTTTGACAGTAAGTGGAGAGTTAGCCCATCATTTCCTCCACCATCCACTAGGTCCATCCGCGTTTTCGGATGGGTTCCGAATCCTGACATTTGCATCCGGCATTTTACGTCTTGTTTTGCATAAAACAGCCGACAGTATCAGGCTTTCCTCAATCCGGATAATGGATTCTCTCTCTCTCTCTCTCTTTCTCTCTCACCTCTCCGCTTTTCTTTCCGGCGAATTTAACGCGGCCCTCCATTGTCCCCACAGGGTATGGTGTGCCGACGGTCGCTCGTAAAATGCTAATTTGCGGCGGACCCCTCCCCTCTTCACGAATGGATCAGATCGGTTAGCACGAGTGGATAAAAATCGTTGGAATACCAATCGAGGAAATCCTTGAAAACGGACCCGGCCAACTCTCCATCCAATCCATCTCTTTTCCCCTTCTAGCCTGTGTACAAATCGCGTTCCCTGTGCAAGTACACAGGTGTGCCTGCGAAAGATATCCTCTCTGTATTTTCTCTCCCTTTTCCAACTGTATCGCATATCTTCTGTCCCTCTTCGTCTTCCAACCTCTCCTCCTTCCGCTGCTGCCATTTGCAGCCGCGTTACGAGTTACCACGGTCACCGTGCACACGATACACTATATCCCGAACAACACGTTGGATTGACGTTAGATATCACGCAGTTAATCGTGGTCACGGCGCCATAAATTAATCGTAAAGTAAATTTTAATCGAGCCACGAAGGATCTCTCGAAGAATTCCCTTCGATGATTGTTCTCCTTGCTGCTTCTTGCTTGTTTGTTTATATTATATCGATTGCGACACAATCCTTTTGATAAGATATATATATATATATAATACGCAGAGAGCTCTAGTTTCGGCTGTTATAATTCTGGTGTAATATATATGTTATTGACATTGGGTAGGGGGATCGACGTGTAGCGGTTTGTTACGTGTGACAGGAACAAATGAGGGTGGAGTATGTAACAGAGACGAAATGTCCAATAATTCTCTCTGGATAAGATGCAAAGGAATAGAATGGTGTTTCGATTTGATTAATTAAAAGAAGAGAAACATATTTTGCTCGCCTCTATTTCCCTTTAATCGTTATTATCGACTCGAGTAGTATTAATTCGAGGATCACTATTGCGAGTCTTCGATGCTCTATCCGAGTTGTTATCAGAACTATATCTCATGGGAGTAAAAAGGAGCAAATAGAAGGAATACGGCGTTATTACAACAAATCTACTTTCCTCTCTTTCTCTGTTAGATTCTGGTTACGCAATAAAACAGTTTGTCGTGGCATCGTTTAAAGTAGAAAAGCTCGATTCTTCTTTTTCTTTCATATTTGACTCGATATCGCTCGCCCCTTCTTTTACTTTCGTTGATTGGAAAGTAAGGGAAAGAAAGGGACAGAGGAGAAGGATTTTTACGACGATGAAAAAATTCTTCTATGCATCCTTTTCGGATCGTAAACGGATCGACACGGTTTTCGAAGATTTATTGAAGATTAGTTGGATACATGCGCCAACTATAGGGTGGAAAGGGGGTTAAAATCCATTACAGCGGTCGGTGTGTACAAGGCACGCACAGTTTGGGACCTAACACGCACCGAAACGATCGAAAACGTCCACTGTGCACATAGGGTGTCTGGTTCGAAAAGCGGATATTGAGTTGCAACGGGTGTCACGTGAGCCGTAAGAACGAAAAACGTGTTTATTTTCCGAGCACCGGAATCATCACAGTAGTTTGAGCCGTGGAAGCTCTTGGTTGGAAGGCGGATATTGAGTAGCAATATACGAAAAACATGTTTATTTCCTTGGTATCTTCGGTCACTATGTATATTTTAGACTCGAATTTTGAAAACATTTATTCGATAATAACGTTATATATTTATACAATTATAATCGATAATACGTTTTTGATGAACTCTTTGGTAGATTCAAAACAGGATATTTTATCTTTCTTGTTTCCTTCGTCTCTTTTCATCTCGTAAAAAAGAAAAAAAAATAATAATAATT
Source organism: Apis laboriosa (assembly GCF_014066325.1). Lineage (NCBI taxonomy): Eukaryota > Metazoa > Arthropoda > Insecta > Hymenoptera > Apidae > Apis > Apis laboriosa. The sequence continues at coordinate 7,315,333 of NW_025224135.1, forward strand.
GATCGCGATAATATTGTTTACTTTATTTTTATGCTATTCTATTTTAATATTTATTACTCCTGATTCTGGTTATCATTCGTGCAATTCGATATTACAATAATTTTTATAGATGAAAAGTTAGAAAAGTTAAATTAGAAGGCTCTCTAGTAAACAAAAACAAAATCGTAAATCATCGATATACAGTCACACTATTGAAAACAACAATATAATAAAGTTGCATTCTGTCATAGATATACTGTGCTACTTCCACTGTACGTTGATAGAATGAAACCATGCTGCAAACGTATCGAAATATAAATTGTCTATTTTTGGATTAGTAACGACTATATACAATTACAATGAAGCTATTGATTTATTGGTCGATCGATAAGCAAATAATCGATACGAGAAGATCGAATTTTTTCCTCGCTTCATTGATATTGAAATTTGATTCATATCGAATTTATGAATATATAAATACGTATTCGATAAAACGACATAGTTATACAATACGTGATAAAGTGTGAAAATAGCTTTGTTTCCAATTGTTCGAAATATTTGATTATGAGTATATTGTATATCGATATACGTAATTATGTTCGAAGACTATATCATTGTTCAATCCAATTTCTATTGTTCGTATCTAATTTTCGTTGAAACGCGTATAATCCGCGATGAATATTTAAACGATGCAAGTTATAAATATAATGGAATTTGATCGTGATTCTGATTTAACGTAGATGGCAAAGCGTGTATAATTGATAAATATATCTCTCATTTTTTTTCATATTCCTTTACTATTAACATAGTTAACTTAATTAACTATATTAACTTAAAATTAAAATCTCGATTCTCTTTTGAAAGATATCGTTAATTTAAAATGATAAATGAAAATTATGCCGTACAACGTTCCTTCCATTATAATCGTTTAAAATTATATTATCAAATTATATCTCTTCGCTAATTTTGAAACAATGGAGCAACAGGTTCACGGAGCGAGTGAATGAAAAAAACCTTTCGAGTAAAAGCGAGGCACAAATAAAGACACTTCGTTTCGAGACACCCCGTGTATATGAACGGACAAAGCATCGTGGAAAAAGGGAGACTGTTAGGACACGGTTGTCGGAACGTCGTGACTAAATACCATTTTCAATTCGATCCCCTTGTTCCTTTTGTCTCCCCCGACCATGTATCGTGTTTCCAATTTACAACTAAAATCCCTCTCCTCTGCATTCGCTCGGCCAACCAAACTCGATCAAACCAAAAGGACCAACAAATCGAGGAAAAAACGAGGACCGAACAAAAGAATGAAAACGACAAATGGGACACAAAGAACCCTTGGAAAAATCCTCACTTTAGTTATTTACCTCTGCCATATCGAATAAAATACCACGCCACCAAGATCCAACACCGAAGTCCAATTTTTATCTCTAAAATTTTCTAACCCGAAGCCAGAAACCTTCGCGATATTTCCATTTCCCCCATCCCGCATCAGCTTCGCCCCGACACAAATCCAATAACCAACCAATCCGCAAATAAAAATAATTATAAAACTTTCGTCGTCGATCTCGAACCTTAACCACCCCGTAACCACCCCTTCCGTAACCCCGAGTCGAATCAAATTTCAGACGTGCAAATACGTGTTACGAAAATGTTTTCCAAGTCATCTGATGAATCCGTAGCTTCCCTCAGACACCGTCAATCAACGGCTCGTCAACTCAGGACAAGGCCGAAGGCACCCGCTGAAACGAACCCGCTTGATCGAGGATAGGGGTGGCTATGTACGCAAAAGGGTAGAACGCGCGTTATTCGGGGTTGGTCGGTGCGCCACTCCTGTGGAAAACACGGTCGAAAGTTGGAGGGGGGTATATACGGTTAGACGCAGGGGGGCCACGTAAGTTGCTCGTCACTCTGGTGGCGGAGGACTCTCTCTTGGAAAGGCGGCCACAGGCGGGAGGAACACACGCTCGCCCAATGGCTGTAAAGCACAATATCTAGGGGGGCGGCTCGGCCCATTTAGATATCGATTTGCAATTTCGCCGACAATTACACGAGGCGCAGAATATGTTCGTATAGATTAGATCAGATTAAATGAATATTTACGAGGGGTGGCCCGCATCGCGAACCCTCGACGCTGCGTGCGTGTAATCTCCCTTGCAAACACCGTCTACCGCCTATCGCCTGATTTTTCGACAACGGTTCATTCGCTGTCGTTGTGTTACCATTGTTGCTCTTGACCTTGATGGGAATTCAGATTTTTCTTTGAATGCGTTTTATTTAACGGTAGATCGATGGACGATTGATCAGAGATTGATATGTGGCATGTATGTAGAAAATTCTTTAATTTTCAAAGATCGTTCAAAGACCTTTTATTCGTTGTTTTCGAGTATGAAGTAAGGAAATAAAGGATGAATCAAGCTGTAGGGAGTAAATTATTTTTTTCCATTTCCCAAGAATGATAAAAATTACGAAACATTTTTCCTTGAATGTGTTTGATTCAAGGTGGTTGGATGAATGGATCAGAGATCGATCAAATTGATCGATATATAGAATTTCTTTAATTTTCAGAGTGTTTAAATTCTCTTTCACATATTATCCTGTTTCTTCGACGAAGCGAAAAGGACATTTGGATGGAATCAAGCTATATAAAGTGTAAATTAATTTTTCCATTTCCCAAGAACTATAAGAATTACGAAACATTACGATTAGACGGTTTCGTCTAATTGTTTTTCACCGATCGTCTCGAGTTGACACCCTCGAAACGGGAAACATCACGGGGCTCTTTCACGGCAAGCTGCGCATAAACACGTTTCCGTTTCACGGTATAATCGTGTCGCATTACGCAGCACCCGCAACACTTCATTAAGACTCTTTTTTTTCTCTCCTTCCCCCCTCTCTCTCTCTCTCTCTCTTTCAACCTATTTGCAACGAGCACGCAATAAAAACGTATTATTTACGGAGGAAGAACGGACGGGAACGCGAGAATAAACACTCGTTACGGGAGAAGCACCACGCGACGTAAATCCCGACGCTCAATTTCATTCAATATTTACATCGTCGAGATGAAACAAAAAACGAAACTCGAAACGGATAGGGGGAAATTAAAAAAAAGAAAGAAAGAAAAGAAGGAAGGAGAGAATGAAGAAAGGAGAGGTAGAAACAACGTGGAGAAAATTCGCGCAAGCGCGGATAAAAAAATACGCGGAAGGAAGAAAAAAAGGGAGGAGGGGAGGGAAGAGAGGGGAGGGGAAAAAAAAAAAAAAAACAAGAGGACGACACACGACAATTAATCTCGCAGTGTTACTTTGAACGGACCCGAGGCGCTCTATCGGTCTTTTCGCGAAAGAGCGCGAAATTAAACTTCCACGGACGTGTTCCACGGCCGTGAAAAATAACGGCCCCGGGCGCAAAACATTTTTGCCACGGCCGTGTGCTCCCGGCCGATTTTAAACGGTCGATAAACCGTTGGATATATTAATATTTTCGTTTTGTGAGCGTGCTGCGATCGGCAAAAACCTATATATAAATATCGTTTCCGTTTCTAATTTAAATATGGCGTACGCGAATCGTATCGACGATTGACGAGATGACGTGGCGTATGGTGTTGTGGAAAGGAGGGGGGAGGAGCGGCGAAAATTGACGGTGAATATACGAAATGTACGCCGCGTGGAACGGCGCTAGTTACGGCATATACGTTGAGGAACGAAATTGGCTTGGCTGACACGTGCGTGTATTCGGTACGCCTGTTCTGTTTCGTTTTCAATAATTTTGAGGGTTGTTGGTGGAAATGAGAATTTTTAAACTTTCTTTTTCAATAAGGAAACAAGTATCGATCGATTTGATAATTTTCTTTTAATTCGTCTTGGGAGATAAGACGAAGGATTTGAGGTTGTTACGTGATATAGAGGAGGATTTTTTTTTCTTTTATAAAGATTAGTGTTTTGAAAAGCAAGAGCAAGCATTTTTCGATCGAATCGTGCGAGAAGATATTAATCTACGCGAATAACGCTTGAAAATAAACAAAAAAAAAAAAAAAATAACTAATTTCAAAATGGATAAAAAATCTTTCGTTCTATATCCGTGTATGAATACTGTAGCACAGAATTATCGTGTACAACAACTCTATACGAGATGGTTATTTAATGCATTAATGCAACGTTTAAAAAATGAATAATTATATTCGATTTTTCTGAACGCAAAGGGAATTTCAAATTCAAAAAAAAAAAGAAAAATATTATCGAAAGAATTCTCTCGTATATTCATAACTTATGAAGTATTGTATCGTTACAACGTTTCGAATATTATTTGTCCGTGTATTTTTAACGGATCGAATTTTAACGAACGAACGGAAAGCATTCATTAATCATTATCCGCTTCTTTCCATCAAAATCACGATCGTGAAAAATTTAGAAAGAATTAAACGTATGCGTCGAGACCGAATCAGATAATTTTTCACGAATTGATCATCTTCAGATCATTTTCCAGATATTGTTTTGATACGAACATTGTTATTATTCCGCGTTAATCAATCGCCGTTATCAATTCTTCGATTCTGGGATCGAAACAACGGATCGCAAAGAGTTATTTTCGAACAAATACAATCGCCTCGATTTCTCTCTCTCTCTCTCTCTCTCTCTCTCTTTTCTTTCTCTCTTTCCCGAGTCTGCAGAGTTCTATCCGTAATTCGAAACTGTACACCATCGTTGTCAAACGATATTCCCACTCGAATCTCAAACGACAAACGTTGGAATATTGTTTTACGCCAGTTAAATTAATCGACGACCCGTAAATTAATTACAGCTTGGCTAACGGCATGATACTTTGTTAATTAGTTGTCTCCTGTGGAGCAGAAAATACGCAATCGTCGATTTGTGATGTAGGACAACCGTCATTAACCTTCTTGCGGATATTTCCCTCTGTAATTTTGATTATCTCCAAGTATATCTTAAAATTCGATAAAAATAGATTTGCAAAAGATTTTGAAACATCTTCCGAAAGGAAACGATTGCAAAATCAATGGAAATCTTGACAATTTGTTTAAAAATTTCTGATCGTTTTTTTAATTTTGGAAAAAAAAATATAATTGTTTCGTAAGAAAGACAAAGACACGTAAAAATTAGAAAAAGAAACGATCAAAGTTATATGGTTACGAGTTGACATTAATTTGTAGTTTACCCAGTGTTCCAGAAGGTAAGGGAATCTCTCTTGAAACGAGACTAAACAAGCATTGAATCCTTCAGCTGTTGTTCCGATAAATTCAATTACCGTTGGGAAACGCGTTGCTAATTTGAATAAAATAATTTTACACCTCGCTTTCCTTACGGTCGATTAATCATCCGTATCGAGAGTTCAGGTAACTCGAGACAAGAAACAAACTCGTTTCTTTTCCAACTCCTTTAAAACAAATCGCAATGGGAACACGGTCTATCGATCGAGCTCGTGATTTTATTCGCGTCTGCTCTTTAGTTATCGGGGCTTAATCAATGAAGTCAGAGACGCGCGACTGAATTGCGAAAACTTTGGACGTAACGATACAAATCGTGCTAATTTTTGCTCCTATTTTGAAACTGTGATCAATAACACATTTCTCGCGAAACATTTTAGTCTGATTGAGAAGAAGAAGAAGAAGAAGAAATTGTTCATGGATAAATTATTCCACATTTTAATCTCATTTTCTTAAGAACATTAAGAAAGAAATTCATCCAAGAAATCCGTGTACAGATATTTTTTCCCAGGTTCAAAAATATTATACTTTCTTGAATTTCTTACGATTCACGAGATAAATAATGAATAATATGATATTTTTCTTGCATCCGTGGTAATTAAATATTATCTCGTATGTATTCAAACTTTAATAATTTAATTATTAACACACAAACTTTCTCTCATGAATCGTCAATAAAATTGACAATAATATTCTCATTTCTGCAGTTATAAAAAATAGTTTCCACCACTTTCGTTTATTTTTTTCCCGCTTCATATTCTCTAATCTAAAGAAAAAATACTTTTTTCATTCTCTAATTCCTCGTTTTTCCAAAATTATAAAACGATCACCATTCACAAATCGTCTCTATCTCCACTTCGAATCGTTTTTACACCCAAATTCCACTTATTCCACGCGGAAATACAATAATTCCTCGAAGGGAAACGGACGAATCGTAGAGCGATACAAAACGCGCGATACATTCTAACGTACATCTTGTCTTGAATCGGTATACGTGATCTCGATCATTTCAGCTTGTTTCACAAAGACCATTGAAATTAATTTCCCATGCACGAGGAACTCGACTCGACGACACGCTCGTCATCGTTTCCACCCCCTTTTCGATGCGAACGTTAATCGAGGCGAGTTTTCCGCGCGATGAGAGCGACTCCTGCTTTCGAATATCGCGAGACTTCGTGTTGCAAATTGTGCAACACGTAGTGGCCAACACTTCTTCTCTCGTAATAATAATAATAATAATAATACCGGGGCGGAGGGTGGAGGCAATTGGAGCCGTGAGATATTTCGGATGTAAATCGTTCGAGTTACCACGAGCACACGAGCGCCGTTTCCGGTTGAGACACTTGTACTTTTATCGCTCTTGCGTATTTCCTGGCTACGTGGTGCTCGCCTTTGACGAGTTAAATGCACCGTGTAATTGTTGGTGAAGGAGGGGGGGAGGGATGTTGTGATTTTTATGCGATCGTGGGCGATGTCGAAATTCCATTGGAAGAATAAATCGAGTAACTGCAGACAGGAATGGTGGAAGAGTTATTTTTTGGATATATTTTAAAGTTGATTTAGAGAGGATTTTTTTTTTTAGTTTAGTTTCTTTGTATCTTTTAAGATAGTTTCTTGATTTTGCTTAGTATTCACTTTAAAATATATTTATATTATTTTAAACTTGTGTTCGTTGTAATATTTGAAGAGAATTTTTGGGTTTTATATGTCTATTGTTTTTTTGATAGATTTTTTTTCTTTTTTGAAAATACTATTTCAAGGAAATTGTAAAATAAAAATAATTTGATCGATTCGAAGTAATGAAAGTCTTTAATAATAGTTGTACGTGTAGTGGAAAAATATCTTTATGAAATTCAATTTGTTAAAATGTTATTACTTAAATGAATTATAATTAGAGATTAATAAAAAGAAATTGCTGAGAAATCGTTCCTCGGATCGCCCTGGATGATTGCTTTAATTGAACTATTTGGGTCATCGTGAATTTCTTCCGATTACTGCACTACTACTGATTGTGAATTCATTTGCAGAACTTATCTTTCATCAATCAAGCATTTAAGATGAGAAAGGAAATTCATTCAATCGAAGATTTCTTAACGTTCTCTATAATTATTTACAAAATTTGAAATTAAGAAATGATATAAAAAGTAAGAAATGCATAAAAACGTCTTCAGAATTATATTTTTCCTTCCTTCCAGCTTCCAATTTCCAATTTTCACGAACTGTATAACCATGAAAAAAATTCTTTTTCATTATGTCTTATGTTTTACTTTATTCGCGAATAATAAAATAAATTCTAACCGATAATAATATCTAATAACGAGAAGAACACGCGAAAATAAAAATTCTAAAAATCCGTGAAAATTTGAAAATCGATATGGACCATTATATGGACACAAATCCGTGACATCCATATCCTTACGCTATATCACACATCCCGTCGAGTTAAGCCCGGTAAAGGTCAGTTCGAAAAATGTTCGATAAAAAAAAAATGGCGCGAATTTATCCTGTCGAACGTTTACATAGCGTAAACAACGATAATACGATTAGATATGGAAACTATCGGGAACGTTTATTTGATCGGGTCAGCCAACAAAAAGTCAAACACGTGACAGCTGTTTAAACACGACACGTTGTTAAACCCTCCCCCCCGTAAACGAGAAATCTAAGTTTGGTCGGTGAAAACTTGTGAATTGTGTCTACAGCCCAATGGCTATCTCGTTATCATTCCCACTATCTTTGACGTGGCGTATCGTTTCGAGCCATTAACACGAAATGTCGCGATATATCTTCTCGAATCTTTATCTCTTTTAATAATGAAAATGAAACGTGCAGGGTGGGGCGCGTATATGTATACATAAATTACAAGCTATTTTCTTCTTACTAAATTGTTGCAGATTTCTATGCGTCATTTTTTTTTTTTTTTATAATTGAAAAGCTTGCAGGAATCAATTTTAGAGTGTAATAAATTTTTGAAGATTTTTTAAAAACAAAAAACCGCAAATTATTGGTTCCAATTTAATTTTTGAAAAAAGAAAAAATACGTATCAATATCTGCAGTAGTGTATCGATGAAAATATCTCGTGATATTTTATAATGCTCTGTATCACGTTGATCCGAAAGTTATCATTTTTTTCTCTCTCTCTCTCTCTTTCTCGTTTGGAAAGAGCAAATAATGACTCGATTTTTTTTAATTGCCATAGTTGCGTATGCATACGCGTTATTATTAATCCTTTATGGATATACGTTATGCGTTAAAATTAACATTTTAATTTTTTCCGCCTTCTTTCAATTTTAGATTAAAATTTTTTTTCCATATATCGACACACGAAGAGATAAATATGGAAATATAAATGAATTACGAAGAGCTTTCCGAGAATAATTTATCAGTATCGTCATTAATATGCTAATTTCTCGTTCCAATTTTGTACCAAAATTTTTTTCTCAAAATATCGAAACGAGTTTTTCCGTATATCGGAAATGAAAACGGGAAATATAGCCAACTCCATATATATAGATTAGGATTAAAACAAAGTCGTGTTATCGTTTTTTTCTTTCTTTCTTTTTTTTTTTTTTAAATTAATAATTGCTCGAACGACCAAACGTTTATTTTTACGACAAACTTTATCGAATTAAAAATTTCGATCGTTGAGCGTTCAAAAATCCATAATCGATCTACGAAAAATTCGAAGAGATTTCGTTCGATTTATCCTTTAACAACTATTAATTCACTTCCGTTTTTTCGGATGAAAACGAAATTGCAGAGGTCGAGTATAAACTCCAATCATGGAGGCGGTGGATCGTCCTATTTGCATTCTCCGCTCTCATTTTGTATCCGAAGTGCATCGAATGCAAATTCCACCGCATGCGACACATTCTCCCCCCGCAGATTGGCCATGCAAAACGATATCAATGATAAAAAAGGAGACAAGATTTTCAACAAGATTCACGGTAAATCAGTTGTACATAGACTATCCCCTCCCTATTCGAAAAGACAGAGAGGAGGACATCGTCCTTTATATCAACGTCCATTGCGAAATCTCCGCGTTTTTCACGATAATGGATCATTTCTCTAATGCATTCGATATTTCCAGCTTGCATCGTTGACTTCGATTCGAGAATTTCGAGAAGATTCCTTCCTTTATTCCAGTTGATACATGAGTATCAATAACATCGTTCATCGTTTGATGACCCAATTTGAAATTTTTAAATTATTTCCAATTTTGATATTTTGATATAAGATTTTTCTTATGGCTAGTCATTTATTAGTCAAGACACGATCGAAATTGTGATTTTTGAATTGAGTTATTGTTACGACAAATTGAGAGATTGGATATATATATATATATATTTATATTCATTCTAAATATAAAAACAATTAGATAGAAAGATGCAACTTTTCGAAATTGATTTTTTGCAATAAATTAAAAAAAAAAAAATAAAACTGAGTTTCGTTTCCACGAGTGTGATTTATTACATCGCGTATAATAGGGAACTATCGAGATAGTTCGCTTGTCCCTTTGCCACAAAATTTATTCGAAATTTGTTTAAAATTTTCACGAGAATTTTCACGAGAAAGTGTAGACAAGTATTTTTTCCCCTCCTTTCATTACGTACTCATCTTTTTTTCAATCCAGCGTGAGAGGAAAAATAGTTAATCGCCGGTATTTTTAGTATTAATTTTAACGACCATCGAGCATTGCTATGCGCATAATTATTTTTTCCCCCTCCCCTGAAAATTTTATCGAAAGTTCGCCAGTTAAAATTGAAACAATGTTTATACCCGCCAGCTTCGAATACCAGCTCGCGAAATTGAAATATCTCACCCATATGGCTTATTAATTTTAATTGAAATGAATTTTTTTCTTTTTTTTTTTTTTTTTTTTTTTTTTTACGTACATACATACACGACTCAACGCGGTATTTCTGGACCAGGTATATACATTCAAACGAAGTGCGATATTGATTTTTTTTTTTTTTTTTTTTTTTTGCCCAACGCGAGAATGAAATTAAAACTTGTCAATGAACTTGTTTAATGAACTATTAACACAAGTAATTATCTCGTATTACCTCATTCCAAGCTTTTTCCGCGCGCAAAATAACAATTTATCATCGGCAGCGCAGGCACGATTTAAATTCATACGATATTTATTCATTTCCTAGTGGGTAGAGCGGAATTAAAACGCGGCCGCCTCACTATTAATATCACGATAAATGATACACACGCGTTATTTCATCGTGAAAGTGATTCCTCGATTAACAAGCGTGAGCTTGTAATCGATTTGACATTGATACAATTCCCAATTTTTTTTTTTTTCTTTTCTTTCTTTGTATCTCACATATTATATTATATTTATATTTCCCTTCCGTCATTAAACGTAAGTACAATTAAATCGAGCAATACCTCGGTTAATAACGACGAGAACTCCGTACGAGCGTTTCACGATTTCGAAAAGGGCCATTCATCGCTAGTTCCAGGCACGTATTGCTCGTATTGGCGGAACACTTATTTTCATTGAGAGTACTGAGGGCACGAGTAGAAACCTATCGATCGATAAATATCACGAGTTATGCTGCTCGAAACGATCCACCTTTTTTTTTTTTTTTCGCGAATATCGTCGATATGTCGGTGCTAGAGAAACGTTTGAACACGATAAATACAGTGTACGGTTATATAAAATATGGGGTTATAAGTTATATCGTACGTGGAAAACCGCGTTACGCGAATCATATGGATCATTCGGTCAAAAAGTTTGCGGAATTTCAAATAGAATGGGGACAATGGGGAAAAAAATATCTATGATTTTAATTCTTGTTTCGATTCGAAATTAAATGTGAATACGTTTTTCCGTCAAATGTTTTATTTAAAAAAAAAAAAAAAAAAAAAATAGGAAAGAAAAAAAGAGAAAATAAATCGTACGAAGATAGATCTATAACTTTTTTTAATATTAAACTATACATAAATTTTCGCAAAGTGCCATTACGTGTTGCCATTTAAATCTCCCGCAATATTTATTTTTCCAAACGGCGAGTGACAAACGCAATCAGGGCATGTTTCCATCAATGAACCGACAATATCAACAAACACTCGATGTTATCTTAACCGAAGTAACGCAATTTACCACACCTATCCAGCAACATCAATTACTAGAGCTTCGATCCGCTAAGAATAACAACGCATCTCGCTCTGTCAGGAGCGCCGTTTCATCGATTCTTCTTCTGCTTCTTTGTACCAAATGAAAGGTGAAGGGAAATAAAGCGAGGGGAATATTATAAAACAATTTTATAATGCAAACAAGTTTTAATATTTTCCGTACCGTCGATAAAGAAAAAATAATAATATAACGATAACTGTATTGTTCGTAATAACGAAGTTTATATTTTTAATTAGGCAGACAAGATTTTATTTCATTGAAATTTGAAGAGATAATGGTTGAATAGAAATTTGCTTTATTTCTCGAGTATCTTTAGATATTTTTGCTTCACGTGTAATTTGTGTTCTATAATTTATTCTGTAAGTTTCGTATATTTAAATTTACGCATAATATTCGTAATCTCAAGAAATAAAGAAATATTAAAGAAGAATATTTATTAAATTTATTATAAGAGATAATAAACTTTCAAATTAACTGTTAAAATTTTGCATGGAATACGAAAGAGAAATGTAACATTTCTATCGCTTTTATTTATTTATTCTCTGTGGCCTAAATTCAATTCTGCCCTAGTTCCGCGCACAACGACGCGACCGGTATATACATCTTTTTCTTGCGGATGATAGAGCAGCCAAAACGAATTCAACTATACTGGGGTACTATATTAAATTTTGTCAGACCAATTCGAGGGAATTTGATGTACGGCCACAAAGGATCCGGGTCAGCGAAGTCGGTCGGTTTTCACACAGGCTAGAAAGGCTGGCGAGTACGTCACGTTAACCATATAAAGCCCGGACCTATCCACGTTGTCGATAAATGATCGAGATGAAGCGTCTGTCAATCAAATGTTAATACGAAATCTAACGAGGTATTCGCTTATTAAATCTTTTAAAGTATTATTCATCATCGTCGCTGTATTTGTTTGCTTTGAAATTTTTCGATCGATCTGATCATAAATGATTTCCATGATTTATTTTTTTAAATTCTGTGCTTTTGAAAGAAAAATTGTGATCATCGAAGAGGAATATTTTAAAATGCAAGCAGATTTGTTTAAAAATTTTTCAAAGCAAACATAATTCATTATTCGATCCTGTTTAACTTGTAGACAAGCGACAAGACTAAACTCGAACAAAGCCAGTCATCTTCAGGTATGCAGTCTGATCCCTGGAATGACCTACCTGGAAATTCCTGGAAGGAATTCGCTCGTAGTAAAAAGGATTAATAAGAAATAGCAAACCCTTGATGCATTCTTTCTCAGATTTTATTTACGTTTTGAATGTCTTTTTTTTAAAAAAAAAAAAAAAGAAATTTCACGCTTTATTCGAATAACAGTATTAACATTAAATCGCATTCTTAAACGCTGCAAAATTCAATCAAATCTTGGACAAATTCAACAATCTTGGGATTAAAAATAATTAAAAATTAATAAAATATTCACAAAGTCGATATTTTTCTAAAATTACTTCCAATTTTCAAATTACTTCCAATCAAACGTCTTTCAAAATCAATTCGTTCGATCGATTTATCTCTTCGATTTCGGATCACCGCTAACGAGAAACCAATAGTCATTCAATTATTCACCACTTATCATTCCATTACAACTCACATAATCACAGTTGAGAACCGTTAACCCTTATCTTCGATAATCCCGCCAGATCTGTTTGACCAGTGCGGTCGAAATATCGGAAACAAGATTAGGATAGAGATTAGGACGCGTGTGCATCTTCCTAAAGTGTAACACCGTGAAACAATATATGGCACGCCATCGGTTGAAGAACAAGACAATCCTTCCAATCCACGCACGTACGTATTAACAACACGTATATGGATATTCTTTGTCACGAAATACGAAACGACGATTTTATTGCTCGTCGTAGGGTTCTGTTTAAGATAAACGGATCCAGAGATCGCGTGCCTGGATCAGACCCTGATCCCAATAAAACCAAGCCAAGTGGAATCGGTTACAAAGTTCGTTTTTTAAGTTTAAGAACGACGAGACGACACGCGAGCGTGTCGATTCAAACCTCCATTTATTCTCCAGATTTTTACGTTTGATCCTGTCCAATATCTATTTCACTATATCGATGAATTTTTACGTAGAAAAATATATACCTCGTTTCCATGATTTCTAAATATTGATCAGAGGTATTAAACGATCAGAGATGTTTTTTTTTTTTGATTTTCATTAAAAAAAGGAAAATTACTCGAATATTTTATTGAGAATTACCTCAAAAAAAGAATATTTCCAAAAAGCAACACCGATCCTTTCTTTCCTCCTCGCAAATGCGTCGTTAATCATTCATTCTTCCTAATGGTCACTTAACCTAGCTTGAACCGACTCAAAGAGGACAAACACACGGAGAGGATACCTCGTGCAGACACGTCGCATGATATATCGCGTGGATTCGATGGCAAAAGTCCCCCCTCCCCTCCCCCTTCTTTCGAAGGAGGCCGTCGAGGTCTCTTCGATTCTTTCACCGGCGGAGCACGCAACGTGGCTTACCTTTGATCGAATTCCACCACACGGGAACGAAAGAGGCGAGACGTTATCGTACGTGCCGGCCGAATAGGACCGATAAGGATGATAAACACTCTGGAACCTAATCGCACGGCGATGAGTAAAAATATCGAGCTATATCCTTGTGCTGCTGTCGCGTATATACACATTCTGTATATATATATATATATATATATATATATATATATATATATAAGAAAACCGTCTTCCTGGATAAAGGATAAATATATAAAGGGGATGAAGAGGAACCGGAAGGGGGGGGATATCGTTCATCGTTCGCATGTCGGCGTTTACGTTTATTGGATAGCAGATAGGCTGATGCGTCTGATCGTTAGAGGGAAGGACGAGCGTAGGTTTTAAACAGGCGAAAAGTTAGATGGGCGTGTGTGTATCGTGTGTTCTTGAGAATGGGACCTGAGGAGGGAGGTTAGGTAACGGGATAGGGGGCAGGTGGTGTCGGGAGGGTTGATGGCGAACTTTTTTGTTCCGTTGATAGGGGATGAAAAATGAAGAGTCACGAAGAGAGAGAGAGAGAGAGAGAGAGTCGATTAGAAACAAGGATATGAATCGGTCGACCACCCTCGATCGTCAATATTCATAGGACGTAGCCGGGGCGTCGTTACTTAGGCGGATGTGCTATCATAGGAAAGAAAAGCCGACCGCGAAATGAGGGGATGACGCCTCGCCATTTCCCTTCGGACTGATGGCTATTCGTTGGTCGATAAAGCGTTTAACGACGTGGAAATCGAAAGTCTGCGAGATCCAACACCCGTGGGGAGGGTGGAAAGTTTACACGGAGAAAGAGAGGATAATTAGATTAGGAAAGGTTAGAAAAAAAGAGAAAGGAATAGAAATAGAAATGGTGTATCCGAGAGGATTGAATGAGAGGGACAATGGATTTTTGGTAATTAAACGATGAAACGGGCTTTTGTTCTCCTCGTTTCTTTGTTTGAGTTGGGGAATATCGAATTGAAAGAGGGGAAAAAAAAGAAGAAAAGAAAAAAAAATTGTTCGATAGCGTGACCGTATGGAATTTGATGAAAGCGACCATCGCGTGTGCAACGTTAATCCTTGAACGAAGAGTGTAATTTTTTTACTGCTAATGATAAAATTAAGACGAAAGAGAAAATAGAATTTTGCAATTAGCTTAACGTGGAATCGTAAAAGTACTAATCAAACGTTGACCAATTATTTGATCGTAGGTGGCAAAGGTCAACCGTAAAATTGAAAAATACGGGGATGGATAAATCCTCGAATCTATGGAGGAATGAATTCGTTAAATGACAACTCGGGCGGAAATCCGGTTCAACTGCAATTAACACTTTCCAATTGGCCGTTCGAACGTGCATTATATCGAAATCAACGAATTCGTAGCTTCTCGACTGCTCGTTCATGCGGATAATTCGCTTCGTTTTGTTTGCGCCGACTTACAGATCGGTGAGCTCAGTTACTCCAATTTCGCAATAGCTGTTCCCGTCATTATTCAAAAAGAAACAAAAAAGAAATGTACTCGTGTAAAATTTCAACGAAACGGGTTTCCCTTCGCCTCGACGAATTTTTCACTCAATATCCACGATTATATGGCTTTTCGGTTAACTGTTAAGCGATATTGAAGAGGAAGGCGCGAAAGGAATTTCAACGGGGCGAAATGAAAGTCGTTCGTCTCGTTTATATGGTTTCTGGTAAACTTAGACAACACGGTGTCGTATTACCAAAAGTACGCTTATTCGCGAATAATTTAATTAACTTGTCAAGAAGATGATCGAACAATCCAAATGTGTAAAGAAGAAAATTAATATCTTAAGGGTGGAAAAGAAAGAAAAGAAAGAAAGAAAGAAAAGAGGAAACTGTTCGGTGAACAGTTTCTTGAGCTGCTTTCAGCCTGAAAAAAAGAATATCAAAAATTTTCTCTAAAAATTCTCTAAAATGAAACATCCCTAAATTATTTAGAATATATTTATTCAGAATAAATATTAAATCATCGACGAGAGCAATCTCACGATTAAACAGAGCATAAAATCAATCAATGCTCTTCTGAAGAGGAAGTCGCGTTATAAATGAAATTATTTGAAACGTGATTCTTCCCGATCCCGTTTCCATCTCCCCCCTCTCCCATCCACCCCGAAATTCGTTTTTCATCGGGGGATAAAACAAAGGAGGATTTAAAACGATAGAGGAAAATTTCATCGTTCTTATTGTATAACTGAGAACTTTTCGACGACACCGACCGGAGACAGCGTTGAACTCCTTCTCTCCTGATGTTGTAAAGTTGCCAGTTTTTGTCGCGTGGAAACGTTTCGCGTTGAAACTTACGGAAGCCAAGTCGGGGACGGCCGTGATGAATTATTGTACATTAGCGTCGGTGAACGTCGCTTTGTCCCGGCTCTACGTACTACACCCGTTGTACAAAGTTAAAGACTAGGCGGGAATTTTCGTATTCCACGGTGGATGGAATTGTTGCTGTTGAAAAATAACAGGTCGCGAAAATATGAATGGCCGGTCGAGGCTCGTGGGTGAATAAACGAACCAGGGCTCGAAAATTTAACAATTTTCCTGCCCATTCTACCTCCCCTTTCGTATCCTCGAAAATTCTAACTCGATTCATTCGAGGTAATTCGATCCTTCCACCTATTTTTCCCTCTTTCTTTTTTTAATCGAGCCAGAACAACGAGAGAGAAGAATCAGAAAGAAATTAATACCGAATTCGCGCTCTTTGAAGGGAGAAATTTATTTTCGCAAGGGAAGGAAATTTCTCGAACCGGTATTAATTCGTCCTAGCCTGCAAAGGCTGGAAAAAAATTGTCACCGACCGAAAGAAATTCCCCCCTCCTCCCCCTCCCCGCAAAATTAATATCAATTCCGACCGAGAGTCGAAAGAAATTTTCAAAGCAAAAATTAATTCCATCCCATCCGTGGAAGGGAAAAATTGAGTAATACGATCCGCGGTATAAAATCCGTGCCAATTTCCAACCGGATTTCCTAGCGGGGTTGTACACCACCACTGTGAATGGGTGAACGCGCGTTGATTGCATACCTTATAAACCACGAGAAAGGATGCATCGTTCGCACCGGGGGTAACGCGCGCTTCACGAGTGAGAGATGCACCATCCCTAGGTAAATAATCAACTATGCTCGAGGAGATTTCTCAACGGGTCTTCTTAGCGCGGCCCGCCACAGCGTGTAAACCGTATAAATCGCGCGCGAATCCTTCTTTTTCACATCCGCATCCCCTTGATGACTTAAGAAACGGTTAAGGGAGGAAAGGGTATTTTTTTTTTATTTATCGTGTTAATAATCGAATGTTCACGGGATGATGGAAGTAAACGAGAACGGGGAAGTTCTTGTTTCTTATTCAATGCGGTGCGGAGATGATTAGGTGATACCGGTATTACGTGTTGATGAATATCGATAGGATCGGTTATGGATGCTTACTTAACGCTGATTGCGGATAACGATAACGTCGGGATAAGAAACAGGGCGTAGTAAGTCAGTAGTAATGTATCAATGGGAATGTAGATGGGGAAGATGCAACATCGTTCGTCTTTGTAACACAGTTTATTATCTGTGATAGTGATCGAGATGCATGCCGATAGTGAGATGTTAATCGAGGATTTATAATGTGGGAACTGGTACGATATTGTAATTAAATATTTATCTAAAAGTTTCTTGACTTCGTTGCCAAGATGAAAAGTTTTATCTCGTTTTATTATTCAATTGTACGAATATTTTATCGTCAACTCGAAAATATTAACGGCAAGCATGAGAAAATATCGAGAGTTCTCGTGAACTGTTCACTGATACATTAAGATGAAAGAATAAGAGTAATAATCATGAGCTTAAAATTTTCTAAAGATTGAACAAGAAAATCAGGAAAACTGAATTGTTCGAATTTTCTCTCTTACAACGGGAAGAAGGGGTTAGATTGATCGGTGTGAGAATAGCGACAGTGGTGGACAGACATTGAGGCGTCTGAAATTGTATGTATATGTAACTCCAGTCATCAAACGTTTGAGGATTTAGTGGCGTCAGAGGGGTTATCCTTGTAATCACGGACACATCGCAATACCCGTCGGTGTGGTGAACGCTACGTCACAGTCATCAAACGTCTTTGAATTTGATAGCGTTGGGAATGTTACATCTGTATGCAAACAATGCATTAATCGATACAACACTGGGGTGTGCAGCGTGCGTATATATGTATGGATTTAGTGTGGATTTACCACTCGTAATCGGCGGATTTGGTGGTATCAGGAGTGGCACGACCGAGATCGTAGGAACGTCTTTGATTTCAATGACATTAGAAGTACCTATAGAATCTATAATGTCACGATCGAATACGATTTCCAGCTTTCCAAATATTCCCTCGTACGGTTAATTGATTATCGATAAATTAATACATTTCCATTTTATGCAAATCAATCCGCTATGAACTTGGAATTGACGTTTAACCCTTTGCGTCGCAAGGGTTGAAGTTACGATCGAACAAAATTAGATTAAGTTAAATTACAGGTACAACGTTTAGTTTTTAATAATACAATTTTCAGGAAATAGTATATATTTTTGTTTATTCCTAATATTTATAATTTATAATTTTACTTTTAGAGCATATCTCTAATCCATCAAAGAATCAAAGAATCGAGAAAATTTTGGTGAACACAAAGAGTGAAAGTAACCTTGGAAGAAATCGTGAATCAGATCCTAATATTTAGAGATCAATTTAACACGTTTAATTTCCCTTGTTAAAGCAGTTAACAAAAAAAAAAAAAATTAATAAGAAAATATCCAATTTATCCAATTAATTATCATTTAATCCCCATGTCATTTTTGCTCTTCACGCTCGTTATGAACGATAAATTCTCTCAATAACGAAATTGCCGGCAACGTAATTACCGGCCACGATTATCCACTTCCTAAACGTATACGCACGCATGACCGAGAAAGGAATCACGGTTAATTGGAGCCGCACGAAAGGGAAACGGCGTTCCCCGGAAACGAGCGATAAGAAACCCGTTCCTCCACCTTTGATCCCGCCGAATTAATCGTCAAAGAGTTCATTCCTTCCTCCGACTCGAACTCGGATCTATCGCGCTTCCTTAATTGTATCGATGGGGGTTCGAAGAAGGTGGAAAAAAAAAAAAAAAAAAAAAAAAAAGAAAAAAAGAGGAACACAAGCTCGAGGCTTATCAAGAGCCTTTTTTATTTTTCCACGGGTCTTCTGGCTTCATTTTCAACTGGATCACGCGCTCGCCTCGAATGACTCGAGAAGAAAGGGGGGAGGGTTTCGTAAAATTTTCCGCGGAACCCCTGGCAAGATTAAAACGCATTTTAATCCGAAACTAATCCAATACGCGGGATCGAATTAAAATTATTCGCAGTTGGATTATCGTTTACGACCCCGTGGAGACTTTCCACGCCTCTCTGTCTCTCTGCTTGCGGCGATGTTTCGCTAGGATTTTGCTGTTGCGAATAATTGGAACCTATTCTCTTGTGACGTAGTCATTTTACGATTAAAGGTGATGCATTATTTTGCGAAGCTCGATGGCGCGATTCCATTTCGTCGTTAAGATTTAATTTGCATCTTGCGTGATTATTTATCTTTTCAAAAAATTGTAAGCTGATAATTTGAATATATATATATATATATATATCCTTTTTTGTAATTGATTTTTTATAGAACAAGGACAATTTTCAGAATTTTATCAATCTATAACGTTTAAGAACGTGGCTTGAAAAGTTGATTAAAGTTTCAAAGTAACAATTATTTTAATTATTTTACGCAATATACGTTCTTTTGATGCAAATACAATAACTGTACGTTTAAACAATTTTGCATTAAAAGCTATTCGTTTAAGAATTAAAATTTTATAGAATTTCTAATATTTCTAAGAGATATATTATTAATATTTGATAGAATTTTAAATTTAATATTTAATTATAATATGTCGATAATAATTCTGGAATCTTTTGCGTTTCGTTATTGTCGAGAAAATATTCATTGCAAACGGAATTTTTTTCACTAATCTCCTACCACTGTGCTATTACCACAACTGCCAATAAGAAAACTCGCCGTTCAATTATCGTTTAAGAAGGTGTTTCCAGGTGTAAAAATGCTTAAACGTGTTCAAAGGCCGCGAGAATTTCTCCGACGAGCCCGTTTCCGGCTAGGTACTCGCCGAGTCTTCCGTGCGAGCAGAAGTTAATCTAAAAAAGCGAAGAAGCAGACGATCCACATTGCCGTGCTTCCTTCTGGAGACAGGAGAGAACGCGAGGGCTTTGAAAAAGCGGCAGCCAAACACTCGTATATCTTGGCCAGGCAGACGGTTAAAAATATTCCGAGCACCAAGTAAAAATACAAGCATCTTACACGCCATGGTGGTTACACGGGCTTATTGAC
This sequence comes from Apis laboriosa, assembly GCF_014066325.1. Taxonomy (NCBI): domain Eukaryota; kingdom Metazoa; phylum Arthropoda; class Insecta; order Hymenoptera; family Apidae; genus Apis; species Apis laboriosa. Next base: position 7,335,597 of record NW_025224135.1, read on the forward strand.
AGCGCAATGCTCCGTTCCACAAAAGGAGCGTGTCTTCCATGCTCCCTTTAATGTGTTTTGATGCACGAAATTAGGTTTCGTGCACGTTTCTATATCTTCTACGTTAAATTATTAATGGTAATTTAACAATGACAATTTTTGCGAGCGGAGCATAAGAAAAGTTCTACAAACTTTCAACAAATTTGAGGGATTGAAAATTGAAAATTTTTACCCTTTCTTCGCGTGAAATACGAGAGTAAACGTAATAACATTACGACTCGAACGAAACTATATTATAGAATTGAAGAATTGGATGATTCCATCATCGACAATTGTATTATATACAATAATCATCGATCAAAATTTATCCATATCTCGAAACTTTTCGTTACCGATTCTGAGAATCCAATTCCAGTTAATATAACTCGTAACTTTTTTCAAATTTCTCTCTCGGAATACAAACTTGTATAGTTCTCTAGCAATTCACTGTAATTACCTTCCAGTATTATTATATACAACAATTCCCCTAAGTTATAGCGTCTAATTGCGCCACTTCTCCGCCGACGAACGGAGGAAAGCAGAAGAGAAAAAGCAAGAAGTTATAAAAAAAAAAAAAGAAGAAGAAAGAAGAAAGAAATATAGGAACGAGATTCCTCGTAAGAAGAATTAGACAGTTATTTTGCGTGGTATCGTGACCGGGGCAATTTGCATCGTAATGAAAGTCAATTACACACCGTTCCATAAATCTCGAACGCGTACACGCCACCCCTGTTTCTGTATCACGGCTTCACCTACTTCCACTCTCGATAGAGATTCACGGGTCCTTCGCGTTGGTACCGCGCCACTTCCGCTCCAATTGGCGCGCGTTACGCGACACGCACGTTCGACTTTGAAATTTATTTCCATAAACGGTGTCGATCGACCCGCCCTCTGTCGCTTTCTCGTTTCGAACTTTTCGCGGTTCGAGACGAGTTTCTTTCTGAAACGGGTCTACGGTTTACAAAAGAGGGACAAAGTTTCCCTAATCCGCGTGATTCTGCGAGAAAAGTTGAAATTTGTTTTTTTTTTCCTCCCCTCTGTTGCACGATTACTTTTATCACTGTCGATTACGATTCGTCATTCGAAGGAAGGGAAGAGGGAAAACTTTCAAAGATTGTGTTTAGATTTAAGTATAAATTTAATGATAATATATTTTTGAAACGTGTTACGCGTTATGTAACGTGAAAGATTATAAATATTCGTAAAGTTTTTATAAAAATTCGGGATTGATTATACGATCTTTGAAAGAACGAAAGGGGTGACAATATAGAGCAACGTTGAACTAAAATATCATAAAAGGAGGTCAAGCATGAAGTTTCTTAATTATTGATTTATCAAGCAAGAACTTCTCTTGAAGATAATTATTACTCAGCTATTCAATCCTTCGTCTTTAATTAATCTAATATAAGAATAATAGAATCGGTTCAAAGTTCGAAATGATACAAAAATCTCTTCTCTAATTTCGTGTCCTATAATATATAATATCTAAAAAAAAAAAAAAGAAAGAAAAAGGAAGGGAAATCATTGGAAAATTTCAATAAGATTCGCGAAACGAAAGGAAATCAAATCAATTCTCTCATCTCTCGAATATTTCTGTTCATTAGAGAAGTAAAAATTTTCAATAAATTCAATTTCACGATTATTTTAAGCCAAAGTAAAAAAAAAAGACCAACGTTGAAAATATCTCTATCCCTTAAATAATTTACTACTAAAATCGTTACTAGAACCATATCCGATATAACCTCACCTCCTTCCGTTCATTCTCATTCCGTTAAAACGTTCTTCGCGATTCAATAATTCTTTCCCCCCCTCCTCGAAAGCAAAACACACTTTTCTTTGGTATTCGCTAAATTCGGAAAATAAATCGGCTATTTTTGTTCCGGAAGGCGCACACCGGGGAGGGAGGCAAGCTTAAGGGGATTACTCGGGTCTCAAAGTAATCCAAAATAAAAGGAAGGAAACCTAGGAGCCGACGAGGCAAAATAGGGGGAGGTCGGCGATTAAATGCTTCAAGACGTTACATCACTTTTTCCCCAACTTTCAACAAGGATGAAATTAACCTTGCCCGGGGTATGGCCGGCCTCCAACTTTTTCTTTCGATTCATTAAAACTTGGGGAGGTTGGCCACGTTGTATGATAACACCGTGAAACGACTGACTATTCTTCCTACCTTCCTAGAAACCCTGGTGGGGAAAGATTGGAAAAACGAAACGAGTCTCTCTCTCTCTCTCTCTCTCTCTCTCTCTCTCCCCCTTTCGTTCTCTATCTGTGTACACGCGCGCGTACACAGTGGATGTATGCGCGTGAATGTTTTTTTTTCTCTCTCTCTCTCTCTTTCCTCTCCTGTTTGCACTCTCACTCAGGTCTTCTCATCGTCTGTCGGCAAGCGAGAGCCAAATTCACGAAACAGGCGATGTAGCTCTCCCGGTTTCACCTCTTCGATACTTTTTTCCAACGGGCAAGCGAGGGCGATTTAATAAAGGGAGCGGAAACATCGCAGTTCTTGTAAACTGGAACGGATTGAAGCTCGAGTGGCTTATTTCTCCGGCCAGCTAGACAGACGGACGATTTTATTCGAGATTTTCTCCTTTGCGTGCCGGCATTCCGCCGAGGACAAGATACAAACGAGGCAATTAGCCTCTGTGGATGGTACACAATATCTTGACGGATTTTTGTGAAGTATGGGGATACGCATGGCACGCGTCGGAGTAATTTAGTGGATTCGTGTGATCTTATCTCAAGGAAATGTTTTCATATTCCCTTGGATTCGAATCGCGTTCTTTCTCGGGAAGATATTTCGTAGCGTTTCGTATTATATATATTCGTTATACGTATAAATACACGAATGCACATCGTATTCACGGGCAAGCGTGAAAATAATTGATCGAATATACTTCGATTGAATGAACGAAGAACAACGTGGAACAAGAGACGTAAGGACGCAAGTGTGCTTTCCGAGAATTTGATTTAAGCGCTATTATTTATCACGTTTGCTGATTTGATTATTCCCTGTAAAATGATTCTGTTATTCTAATTAGCATAATGACCGGTTGCACTAAGCTGATTTAATGGAACGATATCATTGTTATTGTATATGCTCGATAATAATTTAGTGGATTCGTGTGATCGTATCGTTCGAATAATCGAAACGAAAAATATTGCACGAATGATATTCGATTACTTGCTAATTCTTAAGCAATAATTAAAAAATTCGTTAAGAAGTGCGAAATCGTATCGAAATAATAAAGTATTCCGCCAAGATAAAAGGTAAAAACGAATAAATGTATTTAAAAAAAGAAAGAAAAAAGAAATAATCCAAGGAGAATCGATATAAAAACCAAATTCCAGTTCACCAACAATGGACACCATTCAACAAATATCTGTCCGGCGAGGGAACATACGAAACGCTCGCTTCTATCGCGACAGAATGCAACAAAGGTATTCACAGCGAATGACCGAGCAATCTGAATGGGTTCGTTGCCGGTTAGCCGAATGGCCGCGCAAGCAACGTGGCGCCGACATTTTTACCGAACAATTAGACGAGAGTACGCGAAGAGAGGTAGCGCGCATTTAGGACGAGGCCTTCGAATCGGGTCTGCGAGGGTTTTCCTCGTGAAAACGGCTTCCTCGTTCCTCGTGGAACCGGGTCTAGGATGTTTTTTTTTTTTCTTTTTTTTTCTTTATGTCTTTTCTCTTTTTTTTTTTTTTTAAATTCTACTCTTGCCTGCGGTGAAAACTTATGCTTTTATTTTTCATGATACAACAAAAGCAAGATCCTAGCACGGGCTAATGGTAAAACTTCAAAGAAATACAGAGCTGGTTGGAAAGAGCAGAGAGGGAGAGAGAGAGAGAGAGAGAGAGAGGATGAAGTTGGTTTTTTGGTTTCCGCCAGCTATGGTCCATTAAAAATTAATAAATTTAAACCAACCGACCTCGAACCTCGACCTCGACGTCGAGTGAGGAAATTCGCTTCAACTACAATTAACGAGCCAAATAAAAAGCTCTTTCGAATCGGAGATTTTCATTTCAATCTCGTTTCCCTTATTTTCACTTTTTCTTCTTTCCTTCTTTCTCTCTCTCTTTTTTTTTTTGGTTATATTTTATCCGTTCTTCTTCCCCTATTTTGTTTGCATCGCGAAAATGGCAGAGTTACTTCAACTCGTGGCACACAATGATATTTTAATCTTTGTTATTATTTTTTTTTTTTTTTAATAATTAACATTACTATCGAGCAAAAGCGTGATGAAAAATTCGTTTCTTCGTGGATGTACTGTATATGATAAGTTAGCCGTTATTTTGAACGGTGGAAAAAATTTTTTCGAAATATGAGAGACGAATTACGCGCGGAGAACGATCGCCTTTGTTTTAAAATGGGCGAGGATAGTACGTCTAAATCGAGTCGCGGCACGTTTCTTCAAAAGCGCTGTCATTAGGCCACGTAAGCACATCAGAGTCGCGCACGTACTCGTTAATGATCCACCTCGTCTTACCTCGAGAATCTCGGTCTTCTTGTTCCCCGTGTGATGGAAATCTGAAACAAAAAGATCCCTGGTTTTTAAAATATCTCGAGGAAAATGTACGAAACAACAATATAATAACTCTTCAATAAAACGAAAACTTTCTATTTCTAATTTCTCAATCTCGTTTCGTTTCGAAAATTCTTAAAAGATAATTGTTATTCTGTGCTATATTTCATTATTCATTGATTAATCTTCGTACGTACGAGCCATTATCGAGTTCATATAAATTCGATTAATATTAATGAGATATAAATATCGCGATAAGTTCTACGTTAATTTTATAATTCTACGTTATACCATGCATAATATACCGAGTATTAATCTCTCGTAAGAACGATTCCAGAAGCGTAAACAAACATAATTTTTTTTTTCTTTTCTTTGAAGTGTATCAAATAATTAGAAAACACGCGTAAACGTTTCCATCAATGATCCCCGTTCCTTAACGATTTCCTTCTCCCTGTTCTCGATCTTCGCTCATTAATCAGACAGTTGCAAAAACGAAAGAAGAGAAGAAGGTTCGCGAGCCACTCGAAGCACATACGCCGGCTTAATTATCGCCAACTCTTACGTATGCAACATAAGGTAATCATCGGTCGGCGAAGTGGTGCATTTATCACGTTCCACTGTTCACCATGTTGGATTTACTTTCGAGTGGCGGTCCTCGGAGCCAAGGGATTGGAAGGGGGACAAGAGGATTTCGCAACGTCGCTTTTTGTTCGGTTTTATGGCGCGCACGTAGCTAAAGTTTGCAAAGCGGAAGTTGGCGGGAACAGGGACGCGCCGTGGAACAAAGGTTATCGTGGGCCGTAACGAATGTTGAATAACGTGTCTCCTTTCCTCCTGTTTCTCTCCATTTCTTTTCTAATCTCCTCTCTCTGTTCTTTTCTTTTTTTTTNTTTTTTTTTTTTTTTTTTATCTTTCATTCTTGGAAAACGCGAACGTAACGTAATGATCGAGAATTTTCGTGGCGAGACCGGTCACGGCCACGAGTGGGTTAATTAGCACGAAAAGTATTGGGACGATTTCGAAGAAGAGCGAAGTTGAAAGAACGGTCGGTAATTAGAGATTTGTTAACGCCGACTGTGCGGCCGATGGGATCGCGAAAAACCATGTGGCCATCGGCTTCGTTCTTTTAATGTACACGGGGATGAAAAAGTGGCGGGCGTAACCGCACCGGCACTGGTTTTACGATACTCGCGTGATTACCCGCCTCTTGTTTTTAAGGTTTTCTCGGCTTTCTGCAATTTTCGCTGGTCGGCGAACCCCTGGAAAAAAACTCTTGCAACTCTTTTGCGCCGGTTAGTCGAACATCATCGCGTTTTAATCTAGCGTTCGTGGGTTTTTTGACGAGGTGAAATAATGAAATTCGCGGGTTTAAAATGTTTTACGTCACGAATGATACTGTGTGCACGCTAATCATCATTCCTCGTGATTTATTGCGATTATTCCGTGGAATAATATGAATAATATAAGTGAACAAATCCACCGTCTAGTATTCCATTTTTTTTTTTTTTTTTTTTTTTTTTTAATATTGTTTAATATCGTTCACTCTTGACGAGTCGATACGTTCGAAACGATCCATCATTCTGCCACCAACGGCGTTACAAATTCTATTTTCAATGAGAATATCAAAGGATTGAAACGTTCATTTGTTAGAGCTTACCGTGGTCTGTTATTGTGATAAGTGGGGTGAGTTTTGGTACTTGACCCTCACGAGAGCTCGACGGGGGCCCTTACCCATCCAGTATATAAGTTTCATACGGGGGTGACCCAACGTAAGTGTCATTTGAGGTTTTAGAGGCTTTCATGGCCTTGGGTGTTATAGTTAGCATTGTTCGGGGATATTCGAGGATATTACTCGTATCCATTTGAAGGGGGTGTCACAACGTCTCTGTAATATCACAGCTTGTTGCATCTGATGAATCAGTAGTTTGACAATGATGAGGTCACACAATTCATTGAATATTTTATTTGAAAATGCATATTCAAAAGCGAAAATGTTTTATAAATAATAAAATGAAAACATCATTTATTTTTCATCATATTTTTCAATGTTCAATGAACAATTTTGTTTCGAAATATCACCGTACGCTTATATGTTTTATTTTTATATTTTTGAACAAGAAAATGCATTTTGAAAATAAATTATCGTAATTCATCAAAATTGATAGGGGAAAAAGAAATGTTATGGAAAATTATTTCAATTTTGTTTCCTTTATTTCATATTAAAAAGGCACGAGACTTGCCCTTATATAAGGTTTATGGATGTGGCCATTCTCTTCAACATTTTATTACACGTACTTACTTTCCTTGATACATCAATTTTAACGCCTGAGAATGCAGCTGCAAGGTAAGCCATATAATATGGTGCAAAGTATACCGTGCAAATTCTGGGGATGGCGACAAAATTCTCTCTTAATTCCTCTATTCTACAGTGAAACAGATATGCACGTATCATAAATTTAAACATACGAAAATTTTTAAAATTAAATTCACACACACATATATATATATATATTTTCATATAAAATCAACATCCAAAGATTAAAAGAAAAATTTTCTCAAAAATTTCTTCGAACCCAAAATGAAAGATAATCGCAAGGAGATGATTTAATAAATTAACCACAAAACTCAACACAGTTGTCTCATAATCTTTCGATCCAATTCAATCGCACGAGAACTTTTCTCAATCTTGAAACCTTCCAACCAACGTATAAAGAAAAGAAATAGGAAATAAAGACCAACCACTTCGAAATACAAAAAGCGAACAAGACTTCTCTCTCTTATCCCTGGCAAACGATTTTCAACGTACGACGCAATATATCCCTAATGAAACGTGATCAGCCATCTTTTTAGGGGTGAGGTTGGCCGCCATCGTTCGCGTTTCACAAATAGATAAACTTGGGCAAGAAACTTGCGAAAATGGCCGATGATTCCCCCGAAAGAAAATGTTGGGATACCGAAAGTCGTTTCGCCGTGGGTAACACGTGCGGATCCGAGGGTTGTGGAAAAGTTTGGCCGAACTTCTTTTTCCAGCGGGCCAAAGATTCTCACCGCAACACCCTTGTTGCTCGCCATCCCGCGGGTCTTCTTACCAGACGATGACTTGTTTCTCACGTACACTTCATTAGGTACTCGTCCGCGGGGACATTCGACCTCTTTGGAGCTCGAGATTACTTCTTCTTGAAAACCAATTTTCCGCGGACCGACAGAGATGTGGAGGAGAGGGGTGGAGAGGAGGAGGAACACGTGGCCAGAGAATGAAATATTCTCTCTCTCTCTCTCTCTCTCTCTCTCTCTTTTTCTCTCCCTGTGGAAACAGCTACAGTTTGCGTTATCTTTATGGAATCTTGTTATCGTGCAGGCAAACAACAGGAAGAAAGATCCTCCTCCTAACGAAATCAAGACTCAATCTCGCGACTTCTAATTGCGTTTAGAGGGATAGTCTCGAGATGGCTCCTTGGTCTTTGGACGTGGGATAATCAATCCCGTGTTTGCGGGGTGAAAAGGATTTTCGACCGGTTAGATGACGATGCTCGAGTGGAAGTGTCTTGTGTTTCTTCTCCTTCTTTTTCTTTTTTTTTTTTTTTTGTCGAGTTAAGTTTTGATGAGAAAGGAAAGGGAATTGTCGAAGATTGTCTCCCAGTGACCTATTGACATTTATCGAGACAAGAGTGAGGAACGTGAGAATTGTTTTTCGTTCGTTGGTGATATTTTCTTTTTTTGTCAATAAGAATTCAATCCTTCGTCTATTTGTTATTATTTTTTTTTTTTTTAAGAGTATAAGAGTATGCGGATGTTTATGATTTTGTGCGAGACAGAAAGTATAAGATGTACAAAAAAGGTACACTCAAAGTATAATAGGCATTATTGAAGAATGAGATAAATTTCTATTTTAAAATTACTTCATTTCTTGTATCATACATAAACATCAGCAGTCTACATATTATTATTCCATCAATTATTACCATATTTATTCTATTTAAATAAAATGTATTTATATACAATTTAGATAAACAAAACTCGTCAATTGTATACAATAAATAATTTAAATGAAACTTCTTATTTCCCAACACGAAGAACACCCGTTATCAAAAAATTATCTTAATCATTCGATAAAAAGAAAAAAAGAACTACGACAGAAAAAGAAGGAAAACCGAAAGATTCTCCTGTCACGAAGACTTTAATTACACAGATGGGTTAATCGTCCACGTTATTTCGGCCGGCAGTGAAGGCTAACTATGTAAATGCGAAACAATTATCTTCAACGAGATCTCTTGATGAGATGATGAGCCGTAACAGCGGTCTCTATCTGTCATAACGTCTAAATAATTTTGCGACCACGAGCGTGGATTAACGAGTGTCACACCGGCGAAAAAGAAAACGACGTCTCTCTCTTCTTCTTCTTCTTACCAATACTTTAAGTGCACCAGGGCACGCGATCGTTGCGCGATGTTGGAAAGGTGTAAAGTTGCACACGGGACAGGTTGTCGCGGCCTGTAATTTTCCCTTTAATGGGCGCATAAAAGGGTTGTTGAAAATGTAACCGAAGCCATGTTGTAATAATAAAGTTCGGGCTAATAAATTCGGTATTAAGAATGACTGAATGGGGTTGTTGTACTAGGCAACATGCAAATAGGTATTCTTCGGTGATACTATTAATTCTGGGAAAATTACTCTTGATTTATTAATATATAAGTCTTTTTTTTTTTTTAAATAAAGAAACTGTTGAATGGAAATATTGATTGTAATTAAAATAGTACGATGAGAATATTTGTGTTTCGAGATGAAATGCAACATTAATTTAAAAGAAGGTAAAATGGCTGTTTCATTGTTGTTTTAAAGAAAATATGATTCGTGAAGAGATATAAAAGTTTCTTAACGAATGTTTTAAACGAGTTAGAAAATAATTTGAAAATTTATGGTTAAAATTAATATCCGAGTGAGTCTATGTTAATTGTTTCAAGCGCATTTGCATATTTTTATTAGAAAATATCTTCATCTTGACTAGTGTACAACCAGTAAACGATATCAAAGAAGGATACTAACGGAATTATTTTACTTTCCGTGCACGTAACCCACCCCTACGACACGATAATTTAATTCTAAAGTGTCGTGTAACGCGACATCGTTTTACATGGGATTAATTGTAAGCGCAATAAAGTACTAACAAAGACGCAATATTTTATTTCCATTACCGTGAGAAATTACGTTTTCATTAAATAAATAATAATAACACAGTAATAACAGCTCTGAACGACTCTAAATTTTCCGTTTATTCTTTATCACTTGAACATTTTCAAAAAATAAACAATTTAGATAAATAATATTTATATTATATTTATATCACGTATCACGATATTAAAATTTTGAAATAACTATAAATAATATAAAAATAAATATATTGAAATAATAATAATAATGAATCGTTGAAAAATATATTATAAATTTATTATATTAATAACAATATATCGAAATAATCATATGCAAAATATATCAAATTGATTCACATCTGTGTAATACAAACAATTCTGTACAAAGTACGAACACTTTTTATAGAATATTATAACAAATACGATGCCTGCTTATATTTCTATCTCGAAATTATTCATATCGCGTGAATTTTGCCAACAGATTTGCAAATTTTTTTTTTACACGCCATAAACAAGGAAACAGATAATACAATCCCCAAGCACATTCTGCCATTATTCGATCGAGTGAAATCAATCAACTGTCACTTACGTCCGTTCCACGTAACCCCCATTTGTACAAAAGACAATCGTTCTCGACCATTCGATATACCCAGGTTTTATTTAATCGTCCATCCCCTCGATCCACGGCTCTCTTTCCATTCTTCCATAAATCGTAAACACCCCACCCCAGAATTCTGATCCTCCATGGCCGTTAACTTTCCAACGATTGTCCCACGTCGACGAAATTTACGACGAGATGAACCACGAACGTTGGAAACAGTGGAGTAAAGCAGACCCGGCCAATTATTATCCATCGATAATTCCTCGAGTATTATCCTGCACAGGGAACAATGTTATAACTATATATTGTGAATTTTAATCAAATGTTAACTACATTATGAATTTTGATCAGCGGTTGGTTAAATTAATGGGGAAATCGTAATTGCGGCAAACGGAGATTTAGGTTTATCGAGTGTACACCGAGAGACAAATATCCCTTTGAAAGTAGTTTTGCAGCGTTTAAAGGAGGGCCGTGTTGGTGCACGCGGTTGTGTTTAAGAAGAGGGAGAGTTTCCAAGTTTGAAGTTCAATCGAGCCCTCGGAAGTTTACTCTTGATCGATGGCGAACGACGTATCGTAATTCATCTTCGAGATGCACAAGGTCGAACGGTGATGGATTCTTGAACTTTACTGACTTTTCGTTAATTGGAATTCTTCCGTGAATTCTTGTTCCCCAGGTATGATCGATCTGCTGAATTTACTTGACGCGTTTTCAGTAATAATAACGTAAAAGCATCTGGAAATAATTATTCACGGTGTTCTGTCGAATAAATAATATATATCCCATAAGGACTTTTAAATATCTATTCGAATCAATAAAGGTATATACATATACGTACTTATTCGGCTTCGTGTATGTTTTCAACTTTAATGATATTCCCAAATGATTTTCTACATAGAACGAACACTCAACTTTTCTCGTCAAACTTTTAGATATTAGATTATACGTGTAATCATTTGTCACGAAAATAAGATGTTAATTGTTCTAATCAATCTACGTGAAATTTACAAATACAAAAATACACGAAACGTTCGACCAATATACTAAACAATAGTCAATTCTCCATCTCTTTAATCCACGAATACTCAATTATGGCCATGTATCTGCGTAATGGAAATCTATTCAACTATGATCCCTAATAAACTATTCAAATTCGTAAAAGTCATTTGCAATGTTCGCACGAATCAATGCATTCAATAAAGACGCATTATCGCAAACATTCTTCCTCGTTTCATCATAAATGTGATTATTCGCAATGATTACGTGAGCGAATAAAGAAATTATTCTTAATCGCTATTACACGTCTCAAAAACAACAATCTGTGCAACGTTTATTGCCAATCATGGATGGAGGAATAATAGTTTATTAATAGGAATATTATATAAATCGAAAGTTTCGGCTGGATTATTTAAAAGAAAAAAAAAAAATCAATCCTTTATTTATTTTGTAGAAAGATATAAAATATAATTCGAAATATATTGTGTTTATGACAATATTCACAGAAATGAAACGATGATTTTGTTGTTCAAATAACGAAAGATAAACTGGAATTCAGTTGATGTTTTATAAATGGATACAAAATATATTTTCAAACGTATTATATTATAAAATAATATAAAATATTCGCATGGAATGGTGATCTGATTGTTGTTCAAATCATACGCCATTATTGTATACTGTAATATTTTTTATCCTTCTAAAATTATAATTTCATCTTTTCATCTATTAATGATGTCATGAAATTTACCAAATATATATATAAATATAAAACCTTATTTATAACATTTTTTTCCTTTCAACGGAATAATTATATTTTTCCCTCTCGATCTTTTTCTTCTTCTTCTTCTTCTTTTTTTTTTTTTTTCTTTTACATCCTTCAAAAATCTTAATATTTCATTCAAGACGGAGAAAATTTCTCCTCCGTTCCATTTAATTTTTCTCTCTTGCCGTTCCCCCATCAACGATAGATCACCGTTGCAAACATACATCGGAGCAACGAAATCCTGGAAAACCCAAGTGGCAACTTGAACGAGCACAGCCCAAGAAGATGTTCAACGTCGAATCGATGCTTTCCTGCACGGTAGCGAATCATTGACCTTCCTCAATTTATGCGCTCCTCAGCGTCTACTCGACAAAATGGTAGGAGAGTACTTTTAAAGATAGACGCCTTCTCGTCATCGTGAGGGAGTACTGTTTTATAAGGTTGGAGGAGAGGCGAATGGAAAGGTAAATTGAAAACACTCGACATCGTAAGCAATTCGGCCGGAGCCGGGGTTAAACAAACGCGTGGAGGGAAGAGAGGAGGGGGAATGGGGAAAATTTCTATGAATTTTCGGTCGACAATACGGCATTCTTCGAGCGGATCGCCGTTATTCGGGTCGCGCCGTGATTTACCATGCAATAAACCATTCTCCGTTGAAATCTCGGGTCGAAGGAAAATTGAGATTGATTATAAACGTAACCCCTTTGTAACCCCGTTATACATCCAAGATTTAACCATTATTGTTTCACTCTTAAAAATAAAGGGAAAAGGAGGATTTACGCGCACAACGATGGACGAAGCGTGATACAAAATGGTTTTATCCCTGCGATGATATTCGAGAAAAACTCATCGAGATCTCTCGACCTTGAGAAACGGAAGCTTTAACTTTAATTGGCTCGTGGCTCGCGTGTGCCTTTATCAAAAGGATCTACCCTGTTTCGTAATACATTTTCCCAAAAGAGTGATCGATTACTTAGAAACACACACACATTGGAAGGGGATGACTGTTGGTTATTATTTATGATACCCTAAACGAACCTTAATTATCCCTCCACGCTATTAAGCATTAAGGTATATTTTTCTACATTTTCTCCTCCCCCCTTCTCGTTCACGTGAATATAGCAATCAAATGAACTGAAAACGAAATTTTTATTACGTTTCAGAACGAAAAGAGCACAATATATTTACAAAGATCGAGATCCAGTATTCTTGGGGGAAACTTGCAGGGGGCCGTTAATAGAAACTGGTCCAATTAAAAGAAGTGGAAACTTTTCTCCGATACAGATTCAGCTTTGTAACGTTAGACTCGAAATTCGACGCACGTATGCGCTTCCACGGGGGTTGGAGGCTCCTTATCGAGCGTATAATGTTATAAAAGGCGGGTATTGTTCGAGAAGGGAAACAATTTTTCATTTAACTTTCCCAACTGCATCGTTTCGACGCAAAAATTACAAGCGTATCGCGTAAAGCTTAGCCACGAAGGGAAAACAAATCTCATAGGGGTGGCATGATGAGCGGAGGCTCGTTAGAGAAGCTTGACTTTCTTGCTGTTTACACAGTAACCGGTACTTGACTATTCGAAATTTTTATTATTTTTAAAAATTTTTGGACAAACTATTAATCGAGATACCTGAGGATAAAAAGTTTTTGAGATCTTGAGATTTTATTCAGGATATAATATACTTGATTATTAAAATCTTTCTTGGAATTCATTCTGAACTCATCGTTCAGACATATATGACAGGATCATATTAGTATAAATCAGATGGAAATTATTTTATAGAAATAATTATAATTTAAATAATAAATCATCTCGAGAAAAGAATACCTTTCTTCGTATATACTTATATTATATTCGATCGATATTAATTCGTGACTGGTATACCATACCACCTTAAAATAACCGTATGAAATATAATAGCGTATCAGTTCTATTTTCTATCTCGAATGAACTCACTCACCCCCCATTTTCTATTATCCGATCCTGACCGACCGACAAATTCCAAATTCAATGACCCACCTCAATAACCATAAATTCTTAAGAATAAACTTATCGACACGTGAACCGCGATCTTTCCCTCCTCGAATCATAAACTCGGTCGCAACTCGTTATAACACGCTGAAAAGTCGAGCGGGGAGCTACTCGTCGAGTGGCGAGGAGGATGACACTTAAACCGCTCATAAAAACGTATCAGCCGAGCATCCCGCGCCGTGCATAAACTTTCGCCGTTCGATCGCCGCGTGGCGGCTACTTTGAAGCTGTGGAGGAACGGGGGGAGGAGGGAGGTAGGGGGGTTGGTCGAAAGCTAGAGCAATATAACGGCCGCCGCCGTCTGTCAAACGTCCTCGACGCGCGTACACAGATGCGTGCGTGCGTCCATCCGCGTATCTATCTATTGACGGTATATCGTAAACGCGTCGAATGGTAATCGAAAATCGTGCGGAAAATGAGGGGGGATGCGATCGATGATTGCGTTTATCAGGCGGCGACCGATGGGTCGAACGATATACGGGCAATTATACACCGGTGCCGGTGTTACGCTCGTTTTCACCGATCCCGGGGTGATAAATCCCGTCCACACGCCCCCCCCCCGCCTCGCGCCGAATTTGAATCCCGAATTCCAAAATTGTATCTGATCGAAACGTCGAGTTGGCGTTCGTTAAGCGGTATCCGATACTCCATCAAATTGCGCGATGCCCGATCATTCCGCCCAATTCAACCTGTCCATCCTTTCCGCACTCCTCCCCTCCGAAATTCGGCCAAGGATTGACACTCGATGGAGGAGGAGGGCGGATGTCGTTGCAACGGGTGAGATCAAGTGTGTGAGCTCGAAGTGTGTGTATTAGAGATATTAATCCTTGTTCTTCTCCTTTGTAAATTTGTGAAAATTTTATTTTCTTTTTTTTTTAATTTGATTTATTTGAAATTAGGTAGAATGAGATTGACAAGTTTCGATAAGCTTGTTAGTGATAAATTTTTATTTGTAACTTATAATCTCGCTTCTCTCGATCTGGAAAGATAAATCGATGGTCGCGATACGGTTGAGAAGATTCGACAACGATCGAAGCTTGTTTCACGAAATGAAATAGTAGATTTATAGGATGGATAATGAAGGTAGGTTTCAAGTACGATATTTGTAGCATATTATTCCATCTTTTATGGGATGTATGTTGATCGATATATATTTGTATAGAAATTCATTATATATATCCATTAAAACTGATTCAAAATTCTAAATTCTACGATTTCTATAATTTTTTAAAAGTTGTCGTCCCGCGACGATAAAGATTGAAATACGTTTTTCGAAAGGACGAGTATTCGATGCAACGATTTTAAAGTAAGTGGCGGTTCTCACAGACCTGTTACCGAAAAGCGTTTACGCCATTCTCCCTGCCTCGTGGCCAGATTCTATAAGAAAGATGTATACAGATGGCAAAGCTTCAAATTGAAAACGCGAGATCGAATCGTTTGACCTCTTTTCGATGTTTTTATTGTTGGGATGATGAGTTGGGCGGAACGTAACGAAATAAGAATTTTTATTGAAAGAAAGAAATATAGGGCGCGATCATGCGATGTAAAATTTTTTAATACCAATTTTTCGACAGAATTTCGAATCTGAGAAGGAGAATAAGGGAAAGGAATATCGAGGAAAATAAAGTGTACAAGTGCAAATGAGCATTTTTACTTTTGAGTTTTTTTCTTGATACGTTCGTCATTTAAAAAGATTATATTAATTTTATACAATGTGTTGGAAAATATAAAGAAATATAACGAAGGGAGTTATAATTGACTCTTTTTAATATGTATAATTATCTTTGTTAAATGTTTATTATGTTAATTAATATTTTTCATCAAGGATGTGAAATATCACGTATATATATATATATTTTTTCAGAGTTTAAAATATCAAATAAAATCAAAATGGAGGCAAATTTTATTTTATTTTTAAATTAAAATAATTTTTAAGAGAAGAGAAATTAATTAAAAATAATTTTTAATTAATTTTTAAAAAGATAAAAAATTAAAATTCTGTAAGAAATAGATAAAAATTCTACATTTTTTGTACTTTTTAAAATCTTATTCAATAATAATAAAAGGGATATCGAAGAAATTCTGGCTGAAAATTTAACAATTAACTGATCAAATGGACATAAATGAGTTGCTCATCTTCTCAAATTTCCAATTACGCATTTAATGCCGTTTAATTTGCAGTTTAATTACTTTATCGCAGTTTTGTACGGCTACAGTTTACGATATACGGAGTATTTCGTAGATTCGTTATTTCGCGAAATGTATTGACACTTCGTGATTGACGTACGCTGTATGAACATGTTGGGGATTATTGTTGAAATTTTTTTTCGAAATAAATTTTTCAATGGGTATGCGTGAAGCGTTGCTAATTGGTTTTTGTAAATACGTTGAAAACAGTAATGAAATTTTTTTTCCTCGTGTTTCAACTTTATCCAAGTTGTTATTTGCTCTTGAAAATTTTGTTAAAAAAAAAAAAAAAAAAAAGAACCCTCCAGTAACGAAACATATCGAGCCCTTTGTTTCGTTGGTTCCTTTCGTTTAATTCGCTTGATTGAACGAAAGAAAAATAAAAAAATAAAAAAGAAATAAAATGTGAAATATAACTACAAAAATCTAGAAAAATAGTGACGCGTGTATGCGACGAAAACAATTTTTTCGTTCGAATAAAAACGGAAACATGTGTACGATTTAATTACGCGTGGCGAATAAATATTGAAAATAATAAATAATCACCTCGAATAATGAACAGGAATTACTCAATGCAACGCAAAACATGATAATTTCTTTGGAGGAAAGATTCAAATCTACCAAACGAACATAAACATTAAAAAAATTTACGAAAAGATTCCTCGATATTTTTCAAAATATCCCTTACACATCCAAATATCGAGGCGATGCACAATCAAAGAGGAAAACCTTTAAGAGTGAGAAATGAAATTTCAAAATAGAGTATAGAATTAAAAGAGACGTATCGAAAGTTGAAGAAGCCGGAGGATCATAAATCGGTGATAATAATATTTCATAAATTTTCGAATTCTCGATACGGGGCATCGTGGGTGGATCGTGTTAAAACTTCACCAGGATCCGTTGCACGACCAGGATCCTTGTCAATGTGCCATGTGGGATAGTTGGGGATTGACCATGGGACGTCTCGTGTGCGCATCGGGGACAGGAAACGACGAAAGTCGGCCGAGGAGTTCAATATTGAAAGTGCACACGTCCGAGGAAAGGGGTCACGAACGTTACAGGGGAGGGATATAACGTCGACTAACCCTGTCGTTCTTTATCTTTGTTTTTTATCTCGATACATTGTGTAACGAAGTTTGACTAGACGTTGCCTGACTTCCATTTCGAAGCGAGAGATTACGATTATTTCTTTATGCGAACGATTCGAATGGATTAAAGAGTGGAAAATTCGCAAAATATGGACGTAGGATGTTCCATTTTTCTTTCTTTCTTTCTTTTTTTTTTTTTTTTTGATGCGTATTGTATATTTGACAGAGATGCAATTTGGATTATATCGGTGGATATGGAATTTTTGTTGGATCAATTTTTAATTATTCGTTCGTTCATTTATTTATTCCATCAATATCTTGTGACGAATATTGTATTTTTGTAATATGTTTGACGTATCGCAGGTGAACAATTTTGGTTGCATTGAAAAATATGGAATTTTTATTGGGTGAAAAGGGAAAAGGATAATTGTATTAGATTATTTCGATATGTAAATTATTCTATTCGTGTTTTTAATTATTCTTCTTCCTGTTTTTCTTTTAAAAACTCCAGACAACACTATATCTTACATATACGTTTAAAAAAAATTTCAAAATGACAAACTGTCATTTAAAGCTAGCTTTAAAAAAGAAATACGAGAGAAGAAATCGAAACAGATTTCCGGACAGAAATGGCGAAAAATAATAGAAAGTTCATCTCCGGTAAAGAGAATCGTTTGCAAGGAGGTCGTCGTTCACCGATCTGATTTTTAATTCGGAAAGAAACCGCGCATGCTAAAGATAAACCCAACTTTTCTCGGCTCGTTATATCTGTACAAAGTGTAGAAATAATACGAGAGAACAAATAGTGCTTCTTTGTACGTAAAAAACACGTTGTGCCCCCCTCCCCAAAAAAGATCTAAAATTAATCAAATCCATTTGTATATATCTGAAAAATAAAAATTTAACCTCTGTATCTATATCCACGATTTTTAAAATCGTCCATTTATAAAATTAGAGTCCTCAAAAATTCAATAGCAAATACATCAATGATAATCAAATTTGAATTTAATAATCTTTATCCGCCAAGTAACAATTAAAATTTAATTTATTCAGAAGAAAAAAAAAAAAATCTTGATAAAATTCTATCCTCTGCTCTTCACTTTTGTGTATATAAATTCACACTTCTACAATTTGTATATACGTAAGTATATACGTCTCAAAAGATTCACGAGACTCGTCGGAATAAATTAGCAAGAACTTTCAGTTCAGCCGTTGGTCGCATTAATATCCAAGGATCCTCGCGCCTCGCGAAGAAGGGGGAGCGAGGAAATGAAAGATTCGTAAGGAGTAACCGTGTCTCTTCTCATCTCAAGGTTCGAGGTATCGAGGGTAAAAAATAGTCGCATAAATCCCCAAAGGAAATCGATCTCCGTTTTCACCCTCCCCCGCGTTCGCGCCCCGCCACCCCATTGTCGTCTCATTCCTGACACACGGCCGAGATTTACTCGCGGCCGAGAACCAATTTCGCCCCACCCCCATATATCTCATATATCTATTTGATTAGACGATTTGTTGGCCGCGTGCGGATATCTTTCCGCCGAAATAAAGGGATCCACGCACGGATCCATCGTCGAATCATCCGAATATTGGATTCGAACGCGTGGTTAAGACAAATCCTATGGATATTCCTTAATTGAATTTCACTGCGACGAATGAAATTGATAATTTTTGATCCCTTTGACGGATCTCTTTAACGACATCCAATCACGTGGTGGATGGATGGACTTTCTTTCTTTTTTCTTTTTTCCGAGCGTAGGGAAATGTGCTTATTAAATTCAACTCGCGATTCGTAATTCCCTCGAAGATGAATTATCGTAGTCAACGTTTTAATCGTTATTCAAGGCTCATCTCTCCGAGGTTGAGAGGGGCGAACTATGCTCGAGTTAAAATTACGTTAAAACTCGCGAAACCTGGTCTACGCCGGGGCGCCACTAATAATAAATACGTCGTAAAAGACTAAACTTATAGTGGAGAGACTAATGAAAATTCAAATTGAAATGATATTCGAAATTAGATCGAAATCGTATTCAGACTTCAATATCATATTCACTTCAATATCATATGTTATAATTAATTGTCAAGGCTGAGTAAAACTCATTATCTGAATTAAAGAATTAAGAAATACGATTCAACCCTTCTACAATGAACATAATAATAAAATCATATCTCCTATAAAATAAAACAATCCGCGTAAACCACGTTTTGAGACGCAAACTCGTCGATCAAAAATATGTAAAAACAAGTATAATCATTTCCACTGAATGACCAGTATGATAAATAATTTCTTTTTAAAAGAAATAAATCCTCTTCGTTCAAACCAAGATCTACCAATTAAAGGATAACGAGTGTCATGAAGATTGCAGAGTCCACGTGCAGCCAGTGGCTTGCTTAAAAATTTGATCGCGGAGGGAAAGGGGTTGCGAGTCACCGTTGCTTGGAGAATTTTTAACGCCCCTCTTACATTGTTTATTTATTGGTACCCTGAAGCCAGCTCGCCGACGGTATCGATCACATTCTTGCGCGCAATTTATTATGCACGCTCCAAATTGTTTCTCTCGTCGTTTCGATCGATACACTTTGTAAAAACAACGAACGCTTCTTAGCATGTGTATGATAAAGGGTATTTGTGTGTGTGTGTGTGTGTGTGTGTGTGTGTGTGTGTATGTGTGTATGTTCTAACGAATATCGACCATCCTGACAACCGAGGGTATTACCGGCTTATAAAAAGGTTATAAACGTCGGGAACAATTGATAAGCTTATATCGAGGCGGAAATTATTCCGTTACCGGAAAACGGAATTATGCGCGAGTGGCGCTGCTGTCGCTAGCGAGTGACACTTGTTTCGAGAGAAATTAAACGGGAAGCTTAACATCGATCATATTACCGGTTTTATTTATTTTTCTTGCTGATCAGTCTTCTTACGTCGATTTTTATCTTACGTACTATGTCAATCCTTTTTGCCGTATCATGTATCTTAATTCTAATGGTATATGTGCATGTTTATGCAGATAATTTTTATGAATGGTAATTAAAAGAAAGAAAAAATAAAATTGGAATAAAGATTTCACCTTTTAAATTCTAATAATAACTTTTTATGTAATATGCTTATCGATATAGTATTTTTTAAAAATTATAGTTTACTAAAATTATAATAATGAATTAGAAATATTATATAAATCTATTCCTGAATTATTCGAGATAACGAAATAGCTATACAGATGTTACAATAAAATAATTCAATCCTATTCCATTTCCTTTAATCTAATTTAACCCATCACGAATCAATGAACATCAAAAATATTCTGTTCCAATTCTGTTCCATGTTGTACGACAATCGACTAATATAATTATCAAATAAACAGAGTAAACAATTCGCTAACGACTTGATTCATTCGATAAAGTCATAAATCATAGCCGTCAAGTCAATTACCTAATCCTACAGGTATATATTCATCAAACGTCGACCAAGCTTCAACAATCGTTAGATCGCGACAGAGAAACAATCATCGCGATAAAATAAAAAAAAGAAAAAAGAAAAAAAAAAAGAAAAGGAAGACAACAACAGAGACAACTATTCGTATCGCAAATTAACGTTTCATTGAACGTGGAGCGCGTCAATGGGCATTCTATCACTCGTGACACACTTGCGGCGATGCGTGCAAGGACGAACAATGTCGAAAAAAAAAGAAAAAAAAAAGGAAAAAAAAAAAGGGTCACTGTTGGTTCTGCTTCGACATAAAGCCGTCCGTTACGCCGTCTTAAATCTCCACGGAATACAGTGGAACATAAAAGGTTTACAATTCGTATACAGATGTTTTCCTCGTCGAGGAAAACGTAAATCTCGTATAAAGGATCATAAAAGAAGAAGAAAGGAATTGAACGATGTAGGGGGGGAGGAAAAAAAAAAAAAAGAAAAATATTCAAGAAGCGGACGCGCGTTTGTTGAGTTATGATGATACAATGAATTAGGGGTAATTTGCAGCTTGAAAGGAGACTAGGAGAAACTGAAGAACTGAGTTACGAGGCCGGCAATGAAGGTTGCCTTCCTAAAATGCTTCTCCTAATTCGTCATTCACCGTTTTCACGAGCTTCCCGTGGAAATTTTCACGCGATTTCACTCGAAACTGTGAATCGCGTCGTCTGCATAAGGAACTTATGAAACTCGAAATTACTGACTAGTGTATCTCACGATAAAACGGAAGAATCGCGAGATAAATCGATAGAATTCGTATCTCTGGTATTCCAATTTGAGTGCGCAGCATTTTTCTTCTTTTTTTTTTTTCTTTTGCGACGAGTTTCACGTTTCAAAAGAATTTTTTGATCCACCGATGTAATTTTATGAATTCGTTGGAATATTCCCTTTGGAAATGAAACAGGAGGAAATGATTCTTCTGTTTGTAAGGTAAATTTTTATCTACTAAGAGATAGTTGGGGGAAAACTGCGTGTCTTCATGAGCGAATATTGTTTAAAAATTCTTGAATTCTTTATGATGATTGAGCAGTAGTAAAAAAAAAAATATGGAAAAAAATATAAGACCCCGAAGATCTTAAAACAGTCATTATATGTATTTTAATTAAAAATTGAAATCTTGAATTCTTTATGATGATTGAGCAGTAGTAAAAAAAAATATGGAAAAAAATATAAAACCCCGAAGATCTTAAAACAGTCATTATATGTATTTTAAAATTAAAAATTGAAATGATTAAGTGACAATTGAAACGACGTAAAGATGAAAAGAGAGAATCGAGAATCGACTGTCTGACAATAAGAGAATTACTAATCGTGTATGCAATTAGTAATGAGACTCCTCGTGAGAGCAAAAAAGAGAGAGAAAGAGCTCGTCACTCCTGCTTTATGGGATTCACAAAGATAGGACTTACGAATGATAGAGAAGCGTGGACAATGGTTCATACCTAATCACACGATAATCATACAAGCAGCCTGCTTTGAGCTTGATTTTTCAATTAAAATTCGTCTCCTTCAAAACGTTACGAAACGTTACATAATTACACGAAAGAATATATATAACGTAATTAATCTCCTTTTATTAGAAAAAATAAATTAGCCCCGATTCTAAATCCCTTGAAAATTTCGTTCTTAAAAATGGAACGTGAAATGTCTGGGGAAAAAAAAGAAAAGGAAAAACAAACGTTGAAACATTTAAATCGAGAAAAACGGTGGCACGACGAGGAAACGTTTGAAATATTCGTTCGAATATTACCTTATCGTTGACTGAAAGGCTGTAATTAATACATTGGCCGCGACATGTATCACGTTTAACGCGAGAAACTGTCGAGAAACGGGTTGTATACGATCGTGTATGATTCATTTTTATATTCGTAGTAAATTGGGAAAGTTTTTCTCCACGTTGCACGCAACCACGGCATGCATTGTGCCAGGAACGTGTGAATAATAGTGTCGGTCGCGGTGAGCATTATGAAACTTGTGGTTGATCGGTGCGATAGCGGTTTTCGGTTTTCTTTCGGGGCCTAGAGCAGGGAAAGTTGATAGAAAAAGAAATGGAGAATTATTGGAAGTAACATTTCATAACGCGTTTTACCCTATTTTCTGGAGAATTTAGTGTGATGAAGTAAATCGAGATTACTGGTTTAAGAAAAATTAAATTATTGATGTGTATATGTGTTTTTGGAAAGTGGAATCTGTATTAAATAATTTTTAAAGGTATCGAACAAGCTAAGTTTTTTCTAAGACGTTTCTGATTTGTGATTTCTGGAATATGATTCGAAGTGATATATTAGGATAAGTAGACTGTGGAGATTAGAGTTTCAAGCTTTAAACATTGTCAAATTTACTTCTTCAATTTGAAATTATTTATAATCAGAGATTTAGTGACATTTATTTATTTGCAGTATTGTTAATAGATGAATGGTTAAGTTTGATATGTTCGTTGCATTCAAACTGTGAAACTGATTTGATAGTTGAGATTTAAATGAGGAAAGTTTGTATTTATTGTTCTGTATATGTGTATCTTTTGAAATGAGATATTAGAGAATTATTATCTGTAATTGTATCATATAGTGGGAATACGATTGAATGATCAAAAATTCTTCAAAATATTCAAGTTAATATCAGAATTCAAAAAAAAAAAAAAATAATATATATATGATAAAATGCTTTCAAATTATAATATTGATTAATCTTTACATGATTATTTATTTCACGATCAGAAAAATAGAACAAAGGACAAACTTAGCCATTGCAAAAGAAGATTAATAATTTGTTTGCAAAAAATTACTCATGAATAAGAAAGAAAAATTTTCATTTAGATTCGTGAATTTTTCCTAAAAAAAAAAAAAAAATCCAGAATAAAAAAGTCCAGTTCGTCGTATCACTTCACTGTTTTAACGGACTAGAAACGGCGAAACAAAAAATGGTAACGTTACTTTGTCACTCGTGCAACGTTACACAACGGAATTCCTGTAAAACAAACAGAAGTAACAAAAAAAAAAGCATGCAAAAGTATTTACAATATTTATTCTCATATTTCAGAAATTCAACGTGAAAATTAGGATTGACGATGTGTCACGATGTTATTTTTTTCATCAGTGCGGAAAATGTATGAAACTAAATAATTTCGAACATTTTCTCACGAATAATCACGGAATTCGGCAAATGTATATTATTAAAAGGATGGAACGCGTTTTTAAATAGGATATATTGTTTAAAACATCAACTCCGAACAAATTTTGCGAATATATTTATTTTTCATCCTCTCGTTCTTTTTTTTCTTTTTTTTTTTTTCTCCCACCCTTTGCCGATCAACAATCTGTCATTTCTCGTTACGTCTCTTCGTCATCGTTTTAATAATGCTGTTTCGAATGTAGGATTTATAGAACATTACACGTTCATATACTGTTTAAGAATTCTCTTTTAACTTTTACTCTGTCAATATTGAGAATCTAGGATAATGGTATGGATTAATAATTAAATGGATGTTAACGATAGGAAATTTAGGTTGAAACTGGTATAGCGCTTCGTATTCATTATAAAAAATGTTAACAGAGAGTTGATAAGGTTATCAAACTTCGTAAATCTTGAATTTAAAAGGATCGTCCTTTCACTTTTTTTCTTTAAAAGAAGAAAAGAGTTTCTTCTTTGATATTCAATCTAGATACACATATTAGAGTCGAGTGAATATTATCACGTCACGCATCTTTCTCTTGCATATAAGATTATAGATATAAGATTTTTTTAATTTTTTTTTTTTAATACAAAAATAAAATAATATTCCTTTTTCGTATTAAAATAATTTTAGAATTTTAGAATAATAATCATCTTTAAATGTCACTGCAAATATTTTGGTTATAAAAATTGTATATGTATATATTCATTTAATTAAAACTATTAATATTAATTATTATTCATGATATAAATTCATCAATATTATTATTGGAATTATTATATTGAAATTTATTGTAATAATGATTTTACCATATAATATTTTAATTACACGTTAATCTTCATTTTCTTACTGACAATGATTATATCATGCACAACAAGATATTATCTAGCACAAAGTACTAGATATACATATTATTAAGCATTCGTTAATATTCCAAATAGTTGTAGTTAATAGATTTCTTATTTTATGTTTCATATTCTGTGTTTCAATAGTAATGTAAAAACTATTTCTTATTTTAGATATAGATAGATTAGATTTCTTATTTTAGATATTTCATATTCTGTGTTTCAATAGTAATGTAAAAACTATTTTTATTCTATATCGTTAAAAATAATATTATTCAGGTTGTTAATTCAATCGTATTAATAAATCATGCTATTTGTCGAATGAATATTTATTTTCAAATGCTTTTTATCTAATTTTAATTGAAATAATTAATTTTATCCACAAGAAAAATTATTTTCAACTTTGAAGTTTCGAATAATCAATTTCAATTTTTAATATTAATTTCCATTTTACACACTGTTACACTCTATATCGATCTATGCTATGTATATTACTCGAATGAAAATTTGATCAAGTTACTTCAAGAAATGGAATAATTAAAATTGAAAGATGAAAAATAAAAATTTACATCATGAAACATATAAGAAGAAGATAATAAAAATCCATTTCTTCTTTTATATCTTATAAAACTCTATTCGTTTTGTTCGTCTACAATAAAACAGAGATCAATACGTAATACATCAACAAATACCCATAGGATCAATTAAATGGTTTTATACGAGAACGTAAATATGGTAAATTTTCTTTCATTTCCGATAAAACATCCAATATTATTAGTAAATAATAGCAATTCATTTTCAACTACATCACATGTCTATCATCATATGTTTGTTCCCTATAAAAATTTTAGCAATTTCCAATTTTGATTAAAATTATGGTTTACAGTAATATTAAACGAATATTTCCAAATTAAATATCTGAATAAATAACAAATAAAATAAGTATAAATGACGAGAAAACTATAAACAAAATATAATAAAATTATGAATTGTGATTTTATGACATTTCCACATCACGAGTTACGATATGACATTCATTTTTATGAATATGCATAACAATATATTTCAATTAAAATTTAATAAACCCTTTGAAAACTCGGTGCAAATAATTAAAACTTGATTACACCGTAGAAAAAGGAATTCAAGTTAAAGTTGAAGCGAGATGATAAATAACGTTGAATAGCAATGGCTAAATAATTAAGACGCAATAAGATTAATATCTGAAGTCGGAGGATGCGTTAAAACGCATTTAATTACTTTTTAACATGTCGATTAATCAAATCCCGACTCTTCTCGTTCTCGAAGGAAAACGCTTAATCCGGAAAACTTGCACTATAAATTAATTGAAACGTGTAAATATTTGTACCGCTGTAAAACGAGAAGAGGTTGATTAATATCGAGAACGAACCCAAGAAGTATATCTGGTTTCGAGCTAGTCATGGTCGAGTTCTCTAATAAGACTACTTGACAAACTCTGCGCCCGAAGTATAAGAACGATTCGAATTGAGAATTTATGTCAGCTCCGTTTAAACCGACAACTTTGAAAGTCAGATCGCTTATTATGGTTTAATTTAATTACGATTCGACGCTGGTTTTTTATTCACGAACCGTGAATAAAAAAAGAAAACGTGTAAATTCAATTTCGCGATCGTATTCGATAAAACTTCGAAAATTCCATTTACGCGTTACTGGATACCGTTGAGAATCCGATCTGACCCGTTATTTTCGGGTTTTCGTACACTTTTATCGATGAACTATAAGTAGAATATAAAATTTCCTCTCATTTCCAGCGTGACAATATAATAAGATATTAGATATTTTCATCTTCGAATATCAGCAAAGGAATATTAAAAGAAATCTATTAACATTTATCCCAAAATTCGAGCACGTAGCATCCAAAAAAAAAAAAAAAATAGATTCGTGGATTGATTTCTGAGTTATACGCGTTATGATGCACAGAGAACATTTCTGAACTGGGATTAGAATCGATATTTTTATCCCTGGAATTTTTATATTTTCCACGCAAATCTCTCTCTCCACTCGTAATACTCGTCAAATAGAATCATTTGTCGCAGATTCGTCTGTTCATTGCATACAATTAGCATTATCGCACCAGAGACTGCAACAATGCATCGAGCGAGACAAACATAACGCCAATATCAACAGAGCGATTCCTTCGAAAGGGTCGATGATCACGCGCGAAACTGGAACCAATAGGGTACCAATATCGCGATACTGCTATTCCTCTACCGATATTATCCCTCCGAATGGATGCTGCTGTTAGAATGCAACGACCGTCTACCTGGATTCCTATGTATTTCGAGGCGCAACTTCGATCACCACCTATATCAGAGAAATTGTGGTCAGAATCTTCGAAGCGAGGGTATCTGTATACCGGTGCGCTAATCAAATTCCGGGGACCAATTCCACGAGCCGCTGATGGGGATCGCCTCTGTCGGGGTCGTTCGACAGTTTGAGTCCAAAACTGCACCTGGGTGCACCTCGAAATATTTCCATCCGGCGATATTTTTCAAACGCTGTGCAACGCTGCCCAGTGTATGGATGGCTATAGAGTATATGGCTATATAACCATAGGAGGCCTTTGAATCGCGCATGCGTGGGTGAGTTATGGTTTCAGGATAGAATTTTAAACGACAAACGATTCTATTAAGCCGCGTTTATATTAGGCAATTTTTCTTTTTTTCTGAAATAATTATTTAAAATCCCGTAGAAACTATAAATCAATCCATAAATCCAAACTTTTACGTACATTATGGATGATCCATTATTGCCATATTGCATCAAACAATAGAGCTTCGAATCTTTAATTTTTCTAATCAGAGATAAAAGAAAAAGAGAGAGAGAGAGAGAGAGAGAGAGGTTTATACCACGCAATTTTTATTCAATTTCAATGGTCATTTATCTACTCGAATTTCACTTTTTATAATAACTTTTAACAATTTCATTCCATCTAGATTTATAGAATCAGGGATTTAGAATCCATATTGAATCTGAAGTAAATAAAAGACACAATAGTCGGATTTAGAGTATTCGATTTTCTATTTTATCGTAACTTTCGTTTCGGTCAACATATAGCTTTTTCATCTTGCTATACTATTTCCATCCTACGATAATTGGCGCATTGTGGGCAATAAACTTTTTCAAGGGGGTAGTGCTGGTGAAGCGTATGACCGAAATAGAAATCATTTGTACGATGCTCGTCGAGTGTCTCGGTTAAAATAGAGAATTTTAAATCGTCGTTATCATTTCTCATCTTTTTCGTGTATAACGAGGTCAGATATTCGAGCTTCTCTTGAATAAAATTTTCTATCGTGTGTCAGGAATGTAATATATTAAATATGTGAAGAAAATTAGAACAGAATAAAATGAAACTCTCGGAGAATCTCATACGTAGAATGATTATAATTTCGAAAAAAGAATAAATTTGTTTGATGAAAGAGATCGTTTGACCGTTTCAAAATTGAAAATTATATATATGATAAATTATTATTAAAAGAGGAAATTTTAAAGTAGTACCGTGTGTTTTAAAGCGCTTCTAAGCTTCTGAACTCAGAGAGAGAGAAAGAGAGAGAGAGAGAGGAGAAAGAAAAAGAGAGAAATTTTCTCGTTCAGTTTCTGTTTCTGCGATACAGAAACGTTGGATTTCGTTTTATGCCACAGAAATAGCCATTAATGGATGTGATTGCTTTGGAAGGAAAATCTGTTGATTCGTCGGGGCAAAGCGAGACAAAACCACATAAAACGTTCTTTGTACGAACGATGTCGTTTCGAAGACTGGCTCCGTCAATAAAACTATTCTTATCTGTCAATTATTGAATTGATGGAGAATAATATTATACGTTACATCTGTTTTTCAAATAGAATCCAATTTTCTCGTTTGAAATTTCCTTGTTTCGAGTATCAAAAGAGATATAATAGAAGAGATCTAAATCATTAAAAAATAAATTCTGTGTAATAAGAAAAGATAATTATCTACGTAGTTTCTCATATTCAATCGTTATTTTAAAAAGAAACGATTAAATTTCCAATTTTTACAATATTCCAATCCTTTACGATTAAACGCGAATAGGCAATCATCAATAATACTCTACCAATCTCTTTACGTATTGCAAAAACAGCCATGACAAATGCGATATAGTAGCAAACTTCTATGAAAGGAGATTAATCGTCTCAAAGCTGGTAGTTAAGCGTTCCAAGTCGCACAAAAGTAACGATTGTTTTGCTTAGAAGCTTAATTAAGAAGGCACAGAGAGGAGTAACAGTTAATGGGATATCGTTAAGCTTAATTGCGTATCAAGGGGAATTCAAAACGTTCTATCAATCTTTCACATAAAATTCTTCGCTATTTTCATTCTTCGTACGAAAGATACTTATATAAGTATCTACTAACTGCAAAACAGACTTACGTAATTGCAAAAAATTTATTACCATCACAAATATATATATATATATTTTAATTCTATTAGCTCTCTTTCTCTTTCAATCATTTTCTATAATGTATACAATACAGGAAAGAAGAAAAAAAGTTTCCTTTGCTTGAATCCATATTTGAATTAATTTTTTACTCCCATTATTCTATAAGTGTCTCGATTTAAATCCCAATTTTCGAGCATTTATCCATCCTTTCTTCGTATCGAGTTAAAGTTGAGAGTGTCTGAAGTGCAGGCATTATTTATTCGAGAAAGAAAACAAAATGGATGGATTTTATAGCGGCTATTAATAACCCATAGTATCAGCCATTACTCTCGCCTTGTTATTTAATTTCGCCCGTTGAACGTTCGTTGTTAATTGCGCTAGGGATATGCCAAAAAGAGATATTTGCAAGCTGAGAATTATATTCCAACGAAATAGATAAGAAATTTAATTTTAAAGTAATTTTAAAAATTACGCAACAAATACTAGTATACAAAAATCGAATCAACCAATTTAATTTTTCATTAGATTCAAAATAAAACAATTTGTAAAATCTCTAATTACAATGTACTAGATATAAGATCACACGAAGACGTATGTACACCGTTCACGTTTGTTAAGAAAAATTAAATCGTTCGAATATAATTCAAGAAATAAGTGTTAACCTTAAAATTTCTGCATATCGATTTCCGTATACGTTCCATAGAATCACGTCTTAAATTTTCCGTCCACTTCACCCGAACAACCTTTATACTTTGGAGAGAAAGAGGGAAAGGAAGTGGAAGGGAACACATCTCGTTCTTCTCGACGCTTCGACGCGACGTCCACAATGACGCTTCGACGTTTGTGCACTCTCTCTCTTAGAAGCGTGATAGAACCAATTGAACTCCTTTAAACGCGTCAAACGCGCCATTTCATGCTTCTCGCGCTCTTTGTGCCGCCGGTGGCCGCGCATTGTTGGCGAAAGGGCTGAAAGTGGTAATTTCCATTCCGGTTGGAAACGGAACGCCATTGCGAAAAGAGAGATGGGGGAAAAGATGGACCACCGATTCGAATGATCGATATTTCGAATTAATTCGCGTGGATGGGCTATGGAGATATAGTTGTTGAAATGGGCTTGATTTTTTAGCCGAATGGGCGAACGTTGAATTATCGCGATGTGAGGGATATTTTTTTTTTTTTTTTTGCAGATGAATATATATTTCTGAGAGGATTGACGCGTGATTGATTGACTTTAAAGAGCGAAGTTTTATTATATATTTTATTATTTTATTATTTTATTTATATTTTATTATTATATTTTATTATTTCCACCGTTAAATAAATTGCACTCCCACGAAAAGTGTCACGTGTCGTCACGAGGATTGTCAGTTGTCGTTTCATTGAATAAAATATCATTCTTGAATTCTTTGAGTTTATGTAATAGGAAATGTCATAAGTTGGAGATGAACTTGTCATTTTGTTTAATCTCTTAATGAAGTGTAAAAACTTCTCTTCTCACTTCTCGAGGGTCTTGTATTTTTTTTTTTCCGTATACGAGTAAGTTATACCTTTGCTCAAACATTAAAGAGCATTTTCATTTATATTTAAATCTTGATTTGTTAATGAATATTTGATTACGCGAAAAGACGACTCGCGAGCTACGACGATTCTATTATAAAGAAAGAGAGATCTGATGAAACGCAATAAAAATATTCATCTCATTGACATAAAGTATAATTTATTATGAAAATATATAAACCAAGAATCAAGATTATTCGTAATATATATCCATCAAATAAATTTATAAATAATTTTTTCTCAATTTCCTACGATTTCAACAATTTTCTCTTAATCAATGTGCGAATATTTTCAATATTTATTGAATGTTATCGAATATCGAAATATTCACTGGTTAAAGCTTTCTTTCACCGTATTATCAAGATAGTATATTGGATTTGAAGTAGTGTATACTGGAAAAGAGAGAAACTCGATGGCGCCGTTTCATTAAAACAGGTGAAAATGGGCGACGGTGTACTTTGGCCGAAAGTTTGACAGAGGTTCGCGCCCGGAATAGCGAGGAAATTTTCCGGAATGAATTATTTCCAGTTTTAAATTATTCCGACAGAAACTTTTTGTCGCACTGAAATCCGTCTCAACTTTGAGTTGAACAAGAAATTCAATGAAACATTTGATAATACCCATAATTATTACGCCTGATTATAATATTTTCGTTAGTGGTCCAATTCAATTTCGTTTAAAACGCAAGAAATCTTCGTATCATCCAAAAACTCTTAAACAACAGCATCTTCAAAGATTATAAAGTTATAAAGTTACCTTTTTTTTTTTTTTTCGTAAATTAAATATTAAATTCTTATTATAGATATTTTCGATAATAAAATTTTTCATCGAATAGCTCATACCAATTTCGAACACTTGTACTTTTCCTATGATGGAAGGAACGTTCTAACTTCATTTGTCGATGGAAACGCTTTAGGCTTCCTATAAAGTGATCAGAGCTGCTTTGGCGAAAGGAATTCGCTCTCGCCATGGATGATCCTTTGGCATCATAAAGGTTTCCTGGACGCATTGGGGAACGCACATTCTCCGGGTCAAAGACCATGTTGGTTCTCCACTACCCTCAGGTGGGCTCAGAATTGATGTCTGATTCGAGATAGCCATGGATTCGGCGACAATGAGCTGAATAGTATGCTTGTTTGTTCCCGTTGATGTGTTGGTCAACAAGATCGGGGCTTGGGCTTGCCAACAACGATACACCTGTAATACCCTTTTGAGCCACTTTGTTATTAATTAGTTATTGAGTATTGTTTTAAACAAAAAACCTGGAATTATTCTATCTGGAGATATCAGAATAGATTAAAAATGAGAGTTTTCTTGAGTTTCGATCTTCTCTTTATAATCCAAAAAAAGGATATTGAAAATTAAATAATCTTTCGAGTTTCGATATTTCTCTCTTTTTTTAATAACTGTAAAAAGGTGTTAAGAGATTTGATTTTTTTTTCCAAAATTTTTAACAGCTTAGAACAGGTACAAGAATTTCGACTTGAGACCACCATCACTCGACTATTTAAGCCCGATTACCTTCCTAAAAACCTTCCTAAACAACATCCTGACAACTTCGCTCGGCCTTTGCGGGTTGATGCTATCTGAAATCACGTGCTTCCGCGAAGGTACTTACGCTTGGACCAGGCGTTTCGTCAGGGATTTAAAGGATGCACCGATGCTGATGCCGTTATCTGGTCAAAGAAACACGACTTGCAGCCGGAAATTTCAGATAGCATCAAGCTTGAGAATATCTCTTTCTATTAAACCAAGATATTATTCGAATTACAATAGACTACGAATAACATACATTCTTGGATCCATTATTCATACTTTATCCATTTGAGATTTGTTCAACGTTTTAGATTTTTAAAAATATTGAAAAGAATCATGCAGATTATCATCTTTTCAAACTAATAATTTCTTTAATTAATAATTAAAATATGCAAAAAAAGGAGCCAAAGATATTACTATTAAAGATATTTAACAATTGTACTTGTTAGATACGGCAAAGCTTATATCTTCAATACAAGTACATTCATCAAACGTTTCACGTGTAATAAAAGAAAAATTAGAGTACATTGGTAGTCTTCCAAATTCCTCCATCGTTCATTTTCATTCTCTTGTTCTCTTTTGGTCGTCAAAATGATGAAACGACTTATATTCCTGAATAATAAGCGTAAAATGCTAATGATCGCATAGAGAGGATAAAAACGTGAGTTGGTAGAAGAAGAGACTTTCCTCGTTGACAAGACATGTAAAGTGTCCAATTGTCCTCGGCGTAGTTGTCGAAAAGGCACAATTCTGCTACCTTACAGAATGCACATCTCTGGTCTAATCACCTAAGTTTGAGCTATGTCGGGCACAATTAGTGCGAAAGATCGTCTAAGATGGATAACCATCCGAGAACTTTGATTCGTGGATCGAATTAAAATTCTATAGTTATACGATATAGCTTAAACGTCGATATGATTAATTTTATATAGCTTATTTTATATAGCTTATATTTTATATAGCTTAAACGTCGTTTCGATATGATTAATTTTGTTGAAAAATTCTTAAAAGTATTTAGAAATAGAAATTAAAATTTCATAAAAATTTAATTCTAATTTCAATTCTAATTCAATAACCACAAAAAATTGTAAAATATCATTGACAAACTTTTCACTCTTGGAAAATTCTACGTAAATATTGTACAAAACAATTCGAGTTTTGAGTTTTTGTTTGGAGTAGTTCAGCATAAAAACAAACAGATCTTCTAGATTGATAAACTTAACAAAAATAATCCGACACGCGCAAAATGTAACAAGATTACATATCCCTTCCAATCTATTTCCAACATTACGAATAAATTCGTTTAAAATCAAGATATCGAGATATTTCTAAAATTGTTAAAATTGTAATTTGCGATGAAGAGTTCACAACTGTAGAAGAACTCGATACCGAACGTAACACGATTTGACAAGTGAGGTAAAGAAGAAGAAGAGAAGTAAAAGAAAAAAACAATTAAATAATTTCCATCACAAAGGAAACAATTTCCCGAATAAGAAAATTCCATCTCTGGGGGCTTTATTTGAAATTTCACCCCTTTAAAATGCAGATGACCGTTTTCGAGATCCTCTGGTTAAAGAGATTGATAGTAAGATGTCGTGACGTGTCGCCATCGTTGGAACACCGACGAAAGCGTGGAAAGACCGTGAAATGAAACGAGAATTCCGCGTATACCCATATTTTAACGTCATCGTTTTATCGCGTATCGATTTTTTTTTTTTTTTTTTTTCCCCTCTCTCTTCGGATAATAACGACGACCACGAACATTCCTGATGGAAGCGAGTGCCCCTTTATGAATATCAAAATAACCAAATGTCGTGATTAAAATTCGACGCGAAATTTCGTATTTTCCATCGTGTGTTTTTGACCGAGCGCGTACACGTTTCCTTCTAATTGCCCATTACGATCTCTCCACGATCGTAAATTGCGCATTCGTTGCGGAAAAATTGTTTCGATCGAAAGAGAGAGAGAGAGAGAGAGAGAGAGAGAGAGAGAGAATAGAAAGCGATAAGCGATGTCCGGAATAATCGAAAATAAAACAATAAAACAAATTTCGTGAATTCACTTGAAGGAAAAATTTTTTGAAGGAAATTTTTGATTTGACTTTTTTTTTATATATATATAAATCGGTAAAATTTTATTTTCTATTCGATCCTCTCGACATTTGCGGATACAGAATTCGTTGCAAGCTTTTTAATTTGGTCCCTTGGGTACGTTGTTAAAAAGTTGAAATTCGATGGTCAGAGTTTGAAAAGTTTTTTTCGAACGTATAATAAACGTGTACAAAACGACGTTAATAATTATAATTTTTCCCGTATAACGCGTAAGCTCAGACAAGTATCGACAAGTTTAAAGTTTAGTTTAGTTTAAAGTGAATCGATCGTTCAAAGACAGAAATCGAGGAATGAAATCCTTTAGCAACCCTGTCTCTTTATCTCTTCATTATGAGTTTGTTCTCCCTTCTGTTTGTTTTAAGGGCAGAGCGTACAAACATGCAAGTAAGTACTTACACGCTCTCTATTTTTTTAATGAAACAGTCACCGACGACGTCGTTTAAAGTTGAAGAGGTCACTTTGAGTGGCTAATTAATCTCGGCTAAGATCAAAGTTCATCCCCTTTTCGAGGCGAAGAGTTACAACAATTTGATCTTTGCAACAATTTATTCCACTGGATGGATAAATATTTGGCAAATTTGCAGATATCTTTGGTGAGAGAGAGAGAGAAACACTTCTCTTCATCAACGATATCCAACTCTTTAAACGTGAAAAGGACATTGAACCTAATTTCGAGGTTACATCATCACCCACTTGGTCTAAAGTGTTAGAGGTGCGAAAGAGGAGTGTTTCAGACGAGTGGTTGAGGTGCGAACAATAGGTAGCCATCCGAGCTTCTAAGTGGGCCTGCTTTTCGGGAACGGCTACGATGAAAGAAGCGTACAAGTACAAGTACAAAGAAGCGCGTGTGCTTGGATGAATGGGTGCAAAAGATTTATGAATCGCACAGAGTTAGAATCTAAAAGTGACTTACGCTCAAAAATTCAATAGTTCTCACACTATCATCGTAATCCAAATAATATTTAATAGTTTCAATAAAAAAAGAAAAAGAAATGGAGAGCGTATTAATTCAATTATTCTATTATTTTCACATAGAAAATTTACGGCCCCGTAATTTTTCATATTCCAATTTCATAACCTTATCCAAACCCAAACCATCCTATCCCATCGTTCCCAAAAATAAATTTCACGACTATTATTTCCATAAATTTCAAAAGTGCATTCAGAGTTACAGCATCCACTCAACTGTCCCGAACGTATCACAAAGTTTACGTCGTGCAGAGTTGAAGCACCACTTACCGCGATACAACTACCCATCCCACACACACACACACACACACTTATACAGTTCAAAATGTTGTGGATCCAGAATCAACGGAAGGATTGCCCGCATTTTACAATGCAACACGCCCATCCCCCCTTATCGTCCATCCCTTATCGTCCATCGGCTATGGGTCGAGTGAATAATCCAAGGGGTGGAGGACATTAGGTGGAGGGGGTGGCACGACTTCGTTCACGATGCTTGTCGGGTTAAATGGAAAAATTCCCTGGCTTCTGAATCCGGCCTCCGTGGCCCTGGAAACGAAGTCTGGGCGAGGTCACGCGGGAGAAGAGATCCTTTGAGATCGTGTGTCCGCGAAATGGAGCAACGCCACGAAAGAGCGTTTAATGAGCGCGTGTATTTAGCGTCGGCCTTATTCACGCGGCCGAGCCGAGCGGCATTACGAATTATCTTTCTGGGGCCGTAGCCTTCTTTTTATAGGAGAAAACATTCAATTTTGTCATAAAAAAAAAAAAAAAAAGAAAGGAAGGAAGGAAGGAAGGGAGGAAGAAGGAAAAAGCGGAAAGGGCGGTGTGGAATGGCGGCAAAGAAAGGGAACCGGATGTAAGGGCATTTAAAATTAAAGATTGACCTTTACGTTGCGACGATATTGGACTTATTCGCAGTGGAATCTCACTTTTTTCTTTTTTCCTTTTCTTATTTTACTTTACCACGCGATGCTGAAATTTATTCTCTTTCGTCTTTTTGAGAATGGAAAATGAGGCGTTTCACAATTCTACCTGTGAAAATATAAAGTGTCCTCGTTTAAAGTTTATTCAATTAACTTCTTGATTCTATGATTACGCAGGATATAACCGGTCAGGGGCAAAGATAAAACGAAAATACAATTTTTTTATTCGTATCTTCTTCTTTTCGAAAATCCTCGTTGAAACTTTACTAGGATAGCCTTCCACATTGATATACTCACTCCACAACTTTTTAAATTCGATTTTCTCGAGAACAAGGATTCTTCTTACGAAAGAATCTTATTCTTCCTATTCCTCTATTTATTTTTTCACTCCCAAAATTATCTCCTATTTAAATTCTATCATTCATTCTATCATTCATTCAATATTCAATTTTCGATCATCGAGTTTCATCGAAGAAAAATTTTTTCTCATCTCAAAATTAACAATTTTCAAGAACATGCGTCGCAGAAATTAATCGCACGAGCGCAAAAATTAGTTATCCGAAAAATTCAATGTTCCTTTCGAAACACTACGAAGAAAACTATTCCGGTTCAAAGCGACGGAATACGGGCCGGTGGTGAAACGAAATATCAGCAAGCGAGCACGCCAAAAAGAAGGAAGAATCACGGATCAAATACGAGGGGGAAGGGCATCTTCTTCGCGTGGCTTGCAATCCTTTGGCTTCGTTTTATTCCCCTCGCGGAGATTAATTGGAAGGGCAGCAACAAAAGGTTAAGGAACACAGCGGCCATGTCGCCGATGAAATAAGGAGGAACGGGGGGGAGGGATAGTGAAGGGGAGAGGGGAGGAGTCGGAAGTAGGAAGGGAGAGACTAGATGTCTCTGTGGAAGAGAGACAGAGGAGCAGAGGAGAGGAAAGCGCACGGAACAGACCACTGAACGAGAACGTCATTAGAGGTTCGCGGAATAAAGCGGAAAAGCCTGGGGAAGAGCGCAGACGGAGAGGATGCGGAGGTGAAGGGGCAGTGGCGGCGTGCGGTCAGGGCGAAATAACGAAAAAAAAGGGGGAGAGAGAAAGAGAGAGAGAGAAAGAGAGAGAAGACTGAACTAAATCCAGGAGACCAGAGTTTTTCGATTCGTCGTCAGTTTCGAATCAGTGACCGGTTCTTCATTAGGAAGATCTACCATTTAAATTGGATGAAAATTGGAGAATTTATAGATGGTCGAAGTGTCGTGATAAAGAGTATTTAATACTGGTGAGTGGAAATGGTAAGTAAAATCAAATTGAAGTCGATAAGGATTTCGAGGAATCACTTCGTTGATCGTACTCAACTAGGAATTTTTTTCTTCCTGTTTTTTTTAATATTCTGTACTCACTACTCTTTCCAATTAGGCATCTAATTCTGTCACTTCCATAGACAAATAAAATCATGGAGTATAGAAAGTTCTTTTTAATATTTTTAAGATGTAACTGGAAATTATAGACTGCTTTTTTCCCTCTTCGATCGCCATTGATATTTCTTTCCTTTCTTTCCTTTATTCGTTTTTATTTCTCTAACGATTCTGAGACCAAATAATTGGACGTCTCTTTAAATTTCCACCATGAATTTCTCTCATCTCGTCCGGCCATCTCGCATACCGAAACGGCGTTTGGGTTTTTTACTTTTTCAAGCAAATAAATTGTTGCTTTGCGAAAATCTAACACGAAAGCGTTATTAATTAATATTTTTACCAATTGCAATGAGGAATAATCTGTCTGTTTGAACGTTTGAAATTTTTTAAAGAATTTTTTTTACAATACTTTTGATTTGATTTTTATTAATCATTGAGAGAGATTAAAATTATTGATAACGGGCAAAAAACCAATCACGTTAAAAATTTAATCGAAAATCTACTTAAACTTTTTTGCGACATAAACGAAGTAACCATTGCACAATAAATCAAATATTTATTCCCATTTCCATCCTTCTGCCAATCCCATCTTCTCTCTTTACAAATTTTTATCACTATCCAATCGTCTGTCTCGTTTTTTAACCCCTTTTCTTCCACATTCAGTTAATTGCCACTTAGCAGAGTCTATATATTCTACATTGGAATTCAAGAACCATCTTTGCAACCAAAAACGTAATATTTTTTTAACATAGGTGATCTTGAACCTTAAATAACATTTTAATCTTCTTCGATCCCTTATAACTATAGTGTATATTGTATCGTTTTTCTTTTTTTCTTTGCTTTCACATCATATTTTTTTTATTTTCATTCAAGTTAAACTTATCTCAAAATTAGTACATTCATAATTAATAATCTAACATAAATTATTCTTATTATTTGTATTCTGATTCTTATTATTCGTATTATCCTTAGATTTTTTTCTGAAGATTAAAATGTTCACAACATATTATTGATTTCCATCGAGTTTATATACCATCCTTTTTCTTTTTTAAATAAATATACGTAAGAAATGTCAATAAAGACAATAGAAGTATAACCTCTTCAAGATCAATTCATTTCTCGAGGGGTTGTTATTGTATAGTTCAATTGTACTACACGATATGACAGATGACCCTCTTTCTGCAATTTTCTTCGCTTCAATTATTTTTATATACGCTTACGGAATACAACAACGCGAAAAAAAGAAGAAAATATAATTCTAAAAGAAAAGTACAGTTTATATATTTTTCAAATAAAAAGTTGAGAAAAAAAGACACATTGAAGTTTTTATTTTCAAATACATACGTGTAGAACTATTCGTTTTCATCAATTTTAGTATTTTACTCAGTTGTCAGATTTCGTCGAGTTATTGAGATGGAAAGGTAAAGCAACCAAGATTATATAGAACCATTCCCTGTTTTGAAAACGACGAGAAAAGATGACTATACGTATAGCAAAGAATAAAACGACATTTTGCACATTGTTCTTGTGGATATACGCATATGTATATTATTTAACACGAATTTATTATGTCACAGAAGAATAATAAAAAAATATGACATCAAGCTCCGTTCATTTAACTATTTTTGTTCTCAAAATTCTATCAAAAGTTCACTTTTTGTTAAAAATTTATTGTTATTTCAAAAAATTCCAATTACTACCGCTCGATTTTCTCCTCCAAATTTAACAAATTTAACAATTTATAAAAATATCCGCTCGATAAATTCTCTCACCATTGCGCATACTAAATTCTAGAATTCTAAAAATTCAAACGTCTACCCTTCAACTTTCTCCTCCGAACCAAAAAATTTATAAAAATATCTAATATCGACAAACTTTCCAGCTCGTTTGAATCCTAATCTAAAATTCTAAAAATTCAAATTCGTTCTACTCCTCCCCTTTATTTTCCAAATTTAGAGAGAGAGAGAGAGAGAGAATGAAAAAATAATATTAGAAAAATATGCGGCACAAACAAACTAGCGCATGACACGATCTATGCAAATTGCATCCCCAATTCCCCAAACACTTTCCATGGCCACTGCAGAAGTCAATCCCCTTTCTCAAATTCACCTTATTTCTTCCGCCAAGTATTACTCGAGCCAGGGTTCCGCTATTTTTACCTCCGCCCTCCTATATCGGCACACGAGAGGACAATGAGAGCCCTATAAATCCAGGGGGACGGTTAAGGGGGTGGACTCGAGGGAGTAAAAAGGTGGGCGAGGGAGTAAAGGTGACGATCGGTGACGGGGAGCGTTGAATGAAAACGCGAGTGGAAGTCACGAAATTCGATTCGTGAGGATCGCGCGAGAGAGCGGTTCCGTTGGCCGTGAAATCCACGGCCAGTTTGCCGTTCTTATTGAAACTTTTCACGGAGGGAAACGTTACGTTGAAAGTTTCTAAGACGGGGTTGAAATCTGGCGATTTGATCGCGACAGTTCTCGAAGACAAATTGTCGGACTGTTTCGGAGCGGGCCCGACAGATTTTCTTTTGAGATTGGAATTTGATTGAGAGTGAAATCGGTGATCGATCGAGCGATTTTTACGTCAAATTTGATGGTAATTATAAAGAATATAAGTAGGAGTAGTCATGGTTGATTTATGTTTTATTTTTGTTATATGAATAAACAGAAGTGAAATGTTTTAATGATATTTTAATTGAGAAGAATTTTCTATTTATCTGCGCTCGTTATTGTACACTTTGATGTTCGTTGAACAACATTGTCGTTGGTTTTCTTAGGGATCGTATATTCATGTTGGAATTTAAATCTGTTTTTGTCATGCAGCAAGTAATATAGTAATAATGTTGAATAATTAAATTTGAAATAATAAACGATCTAAAGAAATGTTTTTCACACGAGTGTTCTATTTCTTGAAATTTTTGGAGTGGTTTATATTTTGGAGAAAAAAATATATTTCCTTGTAGAGGATAAATTACTGAATCTTGCAATACCTCCATTGTATTCTAAATACTAGGAACAAGAAGTCAACGATAAAATTTATGATTTCGAGGAAAAACGTATAATCATAGATAGTAATAAACTTTGTTACAAAGTCGGGAAGTGAAAAAGATTATTAAGGTTCGTTTTATCCTCTTAAATGGAACGGCGGCCTTTTATGGTAATACCAAGTTAAGGATTTTAAGCAGCTGAAAATCCTAAAGTATCATTCCTGATACTTCACTTGTCCTACAACACTTGTCCTCCCTTAAACCTTAGCAGCAAAAATACAGATAAGAATATCAATATATTTTCTTAATCCAAAATAGAAGATAACCTCTCAAAATTCTTATCTTTTCTAAACTTCTAAATTAACCCTACACCAAAAACCATTATCTCATCGAATATTGTTACACATTTCTTTCGTTATTCTATTTGCACAATCCGCTAAACATTCGATTTAAGAAAAACAAAAAAAAAAAATAACAAAGAAAAGATAGAGTATCGCATAATTTTTATATCGCAGACTTTCAAAAATCAGATCACTCATTCCACCACGTATCCCCGCATATTTATATTCCAAAGGCAAAGAGTATTCACGGTGGAACGATCACAGATGACAGTATGGATCAATTTCTCCGAAGGGTCATCCCCTTCTTCTACATCTTCGGTTTCGCGAAAACACGACTCGTCCTTTGCGCGAGGGGAGGAAACGCAATTACACTCGACGTGATCAACGCGAGGAAACGAATCCGGACAAGAAAATCTCGGGCTCCGTTACTTTTATTTCAGGCGGAGGCTTCCCTCCTCGTCGGGATCCACGTAAAAGACGTGGTGGTGGCAGCCGGCGACGGATAATCTTCGACAGGAAGTAATGTATCCGGCTGAAATCTGGCCGCAGTAAAGGAGAAATATGCCACGGCATAGAGAGAGAGAGAGAGAGAGAGAGAGAGAGAGAGAGAGAGAGAGAGAGAGAGAAGAAAATGCACCGGTTTATAGATGAGATCAATGATATTGAAAGTTCGGTCCAACTTTCGGATCTTCGCCGTTTCCGCTTCCCTCGAATCCACTGAGAAATTGTCCTCGGTGCTATGTATGGTTGAAATATTGCTAGATGAAAATACATTTGGCAAACACTTTTGATGAGATATGTTTTATACATATATATGTATATGTATGTAACGTGAGATGCATTTTATATAAGTTATGATATTTATTAAATAAATATGATTTTAACAAGTAGAGTTCGATCTTTTCTGTGAGGTTTTACAGGCTGATAAGATCGAGATATATGGTATATTTTAAATATTTCGAAATATTTTTAAATGTGTAAAATAGGTTTATCATTTTTGAATAGGAGGGATAACTTTTGATATTTTAATAGATTCGTTTTGAGGTTTAGTTAATAGATTGTTGATGGATTGGAATATTTTAAATACTTAAAATCGGGTTAAAATAAAATTCATCTGAGATGAAATTTTTTTTATAAACTTTCAGAAATGGAAATTCAAATCTTTTTGAAGAAGATTGAATGCGAAAGAATTACACGTTTGGTTTATGTATCGATTGAAATTTTAAATGTTACAGTGTCAGTTTACATTTTATTTTAATACGAGTGAATATTAATTTAAATTCTGTTTTCATCGATACAAACTATTTGTTTTTATGAACCTTGTTATGAATATTGCAGATAATATTTTTGAAATTTTAAGCGATTTTGATCGTGGTGTGTATCAAACAAGAATATATATGAATATACATGAAATCTAATATAATATTTATGAATATATTCAAATAGCTATGATTCATCTCGGTAGAACTTGGAATAATATTGACGTAAATCTCTTAAAAAACCTTGTATTATCTGCTAATGACCTTTATAATCATATTTCTGCAATATACGAGCCTCGAGCTAAGCTGATTAAATAGTAATCCTGTATTTTCAAAGGGGAGTGTTTTATGTATTTTGTTCAGTTTGACTTCTGAATAACCCATATTCCAATTTCATATTTATTTCTCTGAATTTTGTCGGAAAGAACATTCCTTCGAAAAGACACGAACATAGGAGAATATCTAGATAAATATTCTCCAATGATTATTTAATTTCAGATTTTTATATACATTTAATTTCTCTATTCTTTTCACCATTGTGCCCCAATACCTTTTCCTTAATCGTGAAAAAATCTTTGCTATATATATATAGTAAAACATTCAATTCTTCGATATCTTTGCGAAAAATAAATAAAGTTATTAAACATAGATTATTATTAATATGTATAACTTTCGTAAGAGAAGTAACAAAATGACAAGTGAACAAAGATAAGAAATTAAACACAGGATATTAGTTCGGAAGTGCATATGTCAAGAAGCTGTTTCTTACTTGTAACGATTCCCGCAGAACTTTCCCACGAATATTGCGCATAGAACTTTCATAATTTAGCGGTATTACGGATGAGCCAAACTTCCTCTCTACTTAATACCCAACCTCAAATTAGAAAATGATATTTTATCGATCATTCCATCGGATGTTTCCACGACTACTATCCCCCCACTACGAAACAACTTCCGCGTTCTTCTACGAATGAACATCACAAAAGAACGAATATTGTCCCATTAATGAAATAGTTTTTCACCGGGAAATTTCATCGGCAAATTTCACGTTGACAACTTTTTCACGCGCGAGAAAAACGAACGGAACGAGTTGGAAAAAAAAGAGGGGGGCGAAGGGGAGGGGGGGAAGAAAAATCGACAACGCAACAACGCCAATTCAATTAACATTACCCACGGAAGTTTGTAACGCCACTTGCGCGTCAATCACGCGGGAATTGCGCTTCCCTGCGTGCTTCCGCCCGTGGAATGTTTCATATTCCGCTCTCGTCCGACTCGGAAAAATTCTCCTGTGAAAACTGTGAAAACCATCGGCCATTATTCCTCCCGAAGAATTTCGGCGGAGAATTACGAGATTTCTCGCGCGAGAACCCCCTCTTAATCGGTGGGACTTAAATGAGGCTTGATGGCGATCCATCTTTCCCCTCGTGGCGCGGGACGGCATTAAAATTTCAACAACCGGAAACTTCCCTCCGCGATATCGAAATCGAATTTCACGCCCGA
This sequence comes from Apis laboriosa, assembly GCF_014066325.1. Classification (NCBI taxonomy): domain Eukaryota; kingdom Metazoa; phylum Arthropoda; class Insecta; order Hymenoptera; family Apidae; genus Apis; species Apis laboriosa. Next base: position 7,379,476 of record NW_025224135.1, read on the forward strand.
ACGTGGAACGAAATATAAGTCCGACTCGTGACCCAGAATATTCTTGTGATGAATGATGCGATATGGGGAGGATGAAAGTAACGAGTTTGCTTCTAACCGAGATTAAACTTGGTATCTCGGTACGGTTGCACTCCTGCGTTTTTATCGATGCAGGGGATATATCGACTTTGTTAGACGCGTATTTTTTCTTCGTTCGAATCGATTGGATTTAATTCTCTTCTTTTAAAAATTTATCGTTAATTTATCGAGCAGCGAGAAGGATAATAATGTTTACGATGTATTGATCAATCAAATGATGGAAAAATGTGTTTCGAATCGAACACTGATTTTTTTTTTTTTTTAATTTTTATGATATATCCATACGTATTTTAAAATTGAAATCAGATACTATAAGATATTTTTATTTTATTATTATTATTTTTTTTACTCGAATTTTAGCGTAGATTAAATTTTTTATTGCGAAGCAATAAAAATAACCAATTGATGAATATTATATACCACACCAAATCCTGAAAAATTTAATAAACGAGATAAAATAAATCAATTGTTATTTATTTAACATGGAAAGAGAGAATGGTATAAGTCAATTTTATATTTACAGTTTACTTATGAGCAAATTGAAAAAGATATGAAATTGTTTCTTCTTTATTTAAAAATATTAATTTTCAATAAAAAAAAAAAGATTTTTTATTACTACATGTATTATTCAATATATTAAAAATTTGAGTACAACTTTTCATTCCAATATTTTTTTATTTATCATTTGACTGTAAATAGTTTCAAAATTAAATTTTAAAGTATCTCCGATATTCTCACTTCATATTCTTGAAGAATCTCGTTTAAAAACAAGTCTCGTTCTTCGTGAAATTTTCAAATTTCACGGCTTTAAAGTAGATTGTCTCCGAAATAGAAAAATATTCCGTTCCTTTATCAAAAAATTATAAAGTTTTTCAACAACTTGATCCACATGGAAGATTATTAAATTCAGGAAAGCCAAAGTTGCTCGATAACGAGTATTGGACTTGAATTACTCCTCTTTGTCGATTCTATTTAATATTTTCTAGGCCATCAAAATAAATCAAAAATAATAAAACCGAAACTTCTTCCAAGTCAATGAACTTTGTTCCTTATTTCTGAGGATTTCTTTATAAGGATACTCAACTTTTTCATCATCTAATCTTATCACATTTTTCAATTCTCTTCTGATTTTGATTTAATTTAAAAATTTTAATTTACGACCTTAACCTTCGACCATGATCTTCGTTTGAGCTTTCCTTTTTGACCTTAATCACGCAGGTAATGAGAACTTTGAGCCTTCTTTGACAGGTAAAATATTAAATTTTCGAAATTTTTTTTTTTCAAGCGATGTGTAAAAATTTCTTATTTCCTACGACTTAAAATTTTGTACGAGTACAAGCAAAAGTATCAAAAGGCATGAAGTATCAAAAGAACAGTCAGGAATTAATTAAAGCAGTCAGATGAGAAGACCTGGAAGGGACAAAAGGAAAAATTTGGAAACTACGATTTGTTCCTTTTCCTTTACGGACAAAGAACATGATTATGTCGTCGCGTATTAACACGGTCGGTGATACGATTCCGTGAAACTTAATTAAAATAAGCGAGAGAAAGAAATTTCTGACAACATTTAATCGGTCGCGCGGACTACATGACCCCTTCCCTTGGCGATTACCACGCTCCACCGACAGATGAAATACCTTCAAAGGTCCGAGCGTGCTGCTATTTCACCAAGATTCCTGAAAACATGTGGGACACGTGTCGAAAAAGAAGCATGGAAACTCTAGGACCGAGTCAAAAATATGCTAACGCGGCTACCGCGAAGCTCTTTGAAGTTGCCTCCTTTTTCCATCCTTCTCCACGCTCCTCTCCTCCCGCTCTATCATCCCTTTGCCAGGATAGACCGTCGATTATGCAAAGCAGCACGGAAGACAAAATACTCGTTTGAATGATCAATCGATGGAAAGTCTGTTTCGAGGGAATGGAATCATGAAAATGGTGAACCGTGTAAATAATGGTGGTAAGAGTTGGTAGGAAAGTTTCGGGGTAAGCGTTCGAGAAATTTTCACGTTTCAGGAGTTCACGATGTTCACGTAAGATAGTTGGAAATGGAGAGGAAAACGGAATGCCGAAGGTTGGTTTAGATCACTTTTTAGAAGCGAACGCATCGACCGATGACCGAACTTCGAACAGTGTGCTCCTCGACTCGCCAACTATTCGATACCTTGTAGCAGTTGTCGGAAATTTAGAACCGGTAGAAACTAGTAATTCTGTAAACTCGCCAACTCGACGGGGTTTACTTTCATTCCGCTCGAAATCACGGCCGTTTGTAAACCTGGCCGCGAAATCTTGGGGAACTACGCGATTGTTGTCGGCTATTTCTCTCCAGCTTTCTTTTTTTAACCTATGATGAAAGAAAAAGGCATTGTTATTTTATTCTTTCTTTTCCTATTATACATTCACTTCTCGTACCGAATGAAATTGGATTAAGATTAAGCGGTGAATGGAGCAATAACTTGATATTCTTATTTTGAAAAATTGTGAGGAATAACTCGTTTTATCGCGAAATTTTCGATATTATCCAAAATCTTTTCTAAGCCATAAATAAAATTCCACGTTCCAAGTTCAAATCGATAATCAAACCGGATATGGAAAATGTTTCAAATTTATCGATAATAGTGGGGAAAATTTTTTTCTTTTATTCAGAATTTTCGAAGCTCAACATGCAGAAATGAAAAAAGATCGCAAGAACGATTAATTGCGCAAAGGTAGAAGAGAGAATCGAAAAGATGGAAAGAGGAGGAGGGTACGTGAAGAGAGGAACGGACGTTATTTACTCGCGTAGCACTTGACATCGTCACTCTCGTTTCCCCGTCGCCGGGGATTCGATTTCGTGGCTCGTGCAAGTAAGAGAGGCGAAAGTAAATTATGCCAGAGAAGTAATAAAGTAGAGTGCACGATACTCCCCTCCCCCATTCGCGCTTCTCCTCGCGCGACATTTCGAATGGATACTCGTCGTAAAAACACGCGACCGATCCGCGCACGCTCTATACAGGATACACGGAACACACGCTCGATACGTTCCCGTCGAATCGAGCCGAATTCACGAATGTCTGACGAATACGCGAATCCTTTCCCTTCGTTCGTCCCTCACAGCGTATTTCCACGTGTGCGCGTGGAGAAGTTTCGATTGGAATGCAAATAGTAGAAATACACGGGGGTCCTGAGATCACGAGCTCGGCACGAGTCGGGCAAGTTCGGGTAGAATCGTCGTGGCGAATATTGGATATGCACTCCTCACCTATATAGCTCCCAGTGTTTGACTTCGGGTCGGATCGGTAATATTCGGCCGCTATCGGCTGAAGACTTTATATAATACGGACAAGCCACGTAGTGACTTTTTTCTTTTTTTCTTGTTTTTAACGATTCACCGCTCCTCTTAGAATTACCACTGCGATATTAATCTAACGAATGGATAGATTTCAATATTATCCTCGATAATAATCGAGTGGAAGCGGAATATTTCCGAATTTCGAATTCGCGAAACGATCACCGGCGAATGCGAGAGCAAACCGAAGAGAAGATCGGCGAAAGAGAAACACACAGGGAAGAGGTGGAAAAAAATGTATTCAAGCATCTCTTGTTGGCCACAAGGCAGCGGGTTGGTAGGTGGTTGGTAGGCTTTGATCTTTGAACCGGAACTAAAGACCGAATGGCTGACGCAGGTACGTATACACACATACACGATATATATATATATTACGTGTGCAAGGTACATACATATACACGCGTGACACCGCGCGGAGTTCGAAGTTATTCGCAAGAGAAGAACCATCCCGGATGCTGCTAACGTGGTGGGATCATGGTGGAGGTGATTGGGAGAGCCTAGGCTAGAGCCAGCATCGCGAAACTCGGAGGGTAAATCCTTTGAAACGGGCCGGAGAAAAGTTCATTTCGGCGTTTCAAGTTGAAAATGGGACGGCACACGGCGAAAAGGAGTTTTGGCGAGATATTGGTTCTCTTACGGGCTGCGTGGCCGCGCGGCCACAGGTCTCGGGGAAAGGAATATCGCGTATACACAGAGTTGATATTGGTCGTCCTACATGCAGCTTGGTAAACCGCAAACAATTTGCAAACGTTACTTCCCTCTGCGTGCTGTACTTCTGCCCATAAACGTAAGAAAGAGAGAAAAGTAAAAGCGCTCCTCTGGTCATTAACGTTTATACGCGAGCTTGCAGCGTTCGTATTGAATGCAGACTTCTACGTGAAAATTCATCCCCATGTTAGATGTACAATTTGTTTGTTGGTTTGTTTTAGAAATTATATATAAAAAAAAAAAAAAAGGTAAAAGAAATTTTTAAAATCGAAGAGTTAAAGAGTTGAAGAAAAGACAAGACGATTCTTTACTTTGTGTTATAATAATTATTAAATTTACTCGAATTATTCGAACTTTGAAGTTAAAATTTTGTTTGAACGATCGTATTGAGAAGATGGATTTTGAAGAAACGCGTAATTTAGAGATATTTGAATTAAAATTAGAACAATTTCTATTTGATTTAGTAAAGAGAAGTTGGTAGTCATAGTCGAAGTTATGATACATCTTGGGATTGTTGATGAGATTGGTTATGATATTAAAAAAATTGTTCGAACTAACTTTTTTTTTAGAAGAAAGAGGAAAAAGTTGGAAGAGCTCGACTCACGAAAAACTGACATAAAATATTGATAGAAGAAACTAACGTAGAAGGCGAATCAAAGACCTAGTTTCTCAGAAAGTACAGAACTGGAATACGGGCCAGAGAATATTTCTCTCAATTTTTGATTAAACAGTTGACTACTTAAAAATCTTGGTCAGCGGTCAATGGAAAGCACGCTCGGGCGCATCCTTGAAATTTATAATAAAATTCGCTGCGATGTACGCGAAAGACAGTGTATGCTAAGAAACGTTACAAGCTCAAAGGGATTTTAAATTTTCAAGAATAAAAGATTGAGAAAGAAAATTTTTAAAAATAAACAATTCTTCTTGAAGCAATTGTATCGTTATTCTTCCTTTTTCGTTCATGCAATAAATGTTGTTAAAAAATTTAAATGTATCTTATTACAAAGAAAAAGAAACGTAATTTAATGTTACATACATTTTTAAACCTTTGAAATAATCTTCCTAAAAATTCGAGGCTTCGAAGAGTCTTAGACGTTAGAAGTGAATACCTGCAACAACAACGAAGAAATAATAAAAATTATATTATTCAAACAATAATATTAAATATAAATAACAAACTTAAAAAAAAAATGACGCATGAAATAAGAAATATTCGTATTAAAACTTCTTCTTAAAAATACAAAGAAACTACGTAACGACTTCGTAACTTATTACAAAGTTAAAAATCGTTTATTCACGATCATGATCGGGAAGGCAATTATCTCCACACAAGCGAATCAAAATTCCATTCGAGCCGTGGATCGTTTAATAAGTACGAGGAAACGATCGATGACAATGGAGAATCGCGTCAACAACGATGACAAATCGTGTGTCGGACAAGAATCCAGTCAATTAGCGATCGTACCCGAAGATATACAGCTACGCGTCGATCTGGAATGGCTCGCTAAGCAAATGTCAATCATCGGCGCCAATCGACGAGGATTATCTCTCGAGTCAATGAACGCCATGGTGGAACGTCTTCGCAGGAAATATCCTCGTGTTGGGTTCGTTACTCTCTGTTGTGCTGCTACATTTGCGAAATTTCAAATGGCGACACAATGCTTCGTTGATCGAGACGATTATCATGATCGATTATTTTAAGCGTTCTTTTCGTCACGTTAGAGATTTTTTAATCGAAATATTTCATTTCAGGATATTTTTCGAGAAATGGAGAAGAGTTAAGAGTCGTAAATTTGAAAAAAAAAAAAAAAAAAAATACTAGAAAATCTAGGAAAAGATGGAAATAAGTGATGCGTTTTGCAGAATATTTTGATAAGTTTGCGCATATCGATCCGTTGCCCAGTTTATTCGCATGGCCAGCTCTGTTGTATCGATGTATCTTCTACTCGAAATTCTGATTTCCAACGCAATAATTCAACGGCGTGTCTCTCATTTTCGGTAAAGTCCCTGGTGCAATTTGCTCTATTGGCAGGAAGAATAGAAAACGTAAAGAACAGAGAAGCGTGGAGATGTAGTGGTGGAAAACCGGAGATGAAACGAATTCGCCTAACAATATCGTACCTCTCTGATGTACGTGCGAGGAATACCATCGAGAGAGATCGGTCGAATGGTCAGCTACGAGCTGATATTCGCATTCGAGTGATTTCTACCAGTGTGCACCGGACTGATTCAGCTGAGAGAAGGGAATAGAGTGTAATATGATTTTTGTGTATAGTTCCAGAAAGCGGGAGCAAGATCTTCCGGCATGCGTATCCGGGCAAATAGGAGAAAACAGAAAGGTGTTCCTGCACGATCCCATATTCTATTCGATTAAAACACGTTCAATGGTGATCAGAATTTCATTGTTCATTTGTTTCATTTGTTCGTTTATACGTTTAAGAAAGATGTCTCGTGAATTCTTGATATTGTTATACGATACGTACAATATTAACGGATAAGAATTAATACGATTCAATTGGGACGAAGTCGTACAACACTGATTTCGACAAATTAATAATAAAAAATGAACAAAATACAATGATTCACAAAACGTATCCCAAATACCACTTACACTTAGTATCGATCATTCCCGAAACCATTCATTTCGCATTCATTCCATTTATATTTCAAATGTAAATTTTGAGCCAATATGCTCAATATCGTAACACGCTTGGCAGACGTTTAAAAAATTGATCGACCACCACGTTAACGCGCCAAGTACCGAACCGAGCGACATTATTGATACCTTCAAGGGCCTACATAAAAACACGCGCATCGTCGATCCAATATTTTTCACCGGGAATAAATTTTTCACCGACCCGTCGCGCTGGTAACATACGAAAAAAAAAAAAAAAGAAAAAAAAAAGAAAAAAAAACGTTAAAATAACGCGTTGTTTGCCCTCGTCCGGCCAATAAACATTTTTATATAACCCCCGCCCTCGCGTCCAATCCTCGCGCGCCCTCTACAACCAGGCCGCCATCACGTGTCCCGCTCGATGTAACTTTTTATTATACGAGCGAAAGACTCGAAATTGCAGCTTTTTTTCGGCCGCGGAACCAGTGATGGCTCCGCGATGGTGTATCGTGAATTATCGGGGCGAGAGGAATGCCCGAACGATTTGCAGCGATTCCGCCCGTTTCATTCACGGGCTACGTGTTTTTTGGCACGGTCTCAAAAGAGGCGCTCAAATCGTGGCGCTCGATCCTCCGTCCCTCTCCGTTCCCCCTTGCAGCCTTGGGTTGCACGAGGGGCCAAGTAACCACCTGACAGATCATTCGTCACGACGGGGCTCCCGCACGTCACATACCCTTCGTGTAAACGTCCCGCGGAATTGGCACCGTCTTCCCGTCATCGTCGCTCATCCTGCCTATTCTCTTCTCTTATCCCTTTCACTCACTGTCAGGCCCCGGTTTCCGCGTTATTCCCGCACACTAACACGTGCACGTGTATATATGTGTGTATATTTACACGTAGCCGGGGATATAGATATATGAACACGTCCTCGTGGAACGGCACGTGGGCCCGACTATTAAGCCGTCGTGAATATCCCAATTTAGCATCGCGAAGGAAGATAGAGGGAGAGGGAGGGAGAGGGAGAGAGAGAGAGGGATAGGCACGTATCGCGAGCAGCTTTTAGCCCGAGGCGGTTCTACCATTTTTAATGCTCGCAAGCTCCACCAGCTGGTGGATACCGAAGGAATGGGGTTATGTGGCATTCCTCGCGAGATCGTGCGCTGCTTGTGTACCCCGGCTGCGCTCTGCTTCGAGGCCGGGTGCACGTCTTCGTTGGCATGTGTACGTGCATACTGGGTGTCTGGTAATTTATGGCGTGAACGGGAGCGATAGTGGATCAAAGCGGATAAATTGGAAACCTGGAATTGGAAGATTTGGTTCGAAAGGTTGGAATTAAAATTTCATACGGAATAAATAAACGGGTCGTTGAATATGTGTGTTTGAACGTTTTCCACTTGTGTATGCTTGTGTGTGTTTGTGTGTTTTGATTGTGTGCGAGAATTTTGAATGACGAAGAAGTTCTGTCGGTTCCTCCTTTTAGTCGTAAAAGTCAAAATTATTCTATGAATATTTATTAATAATTTACATTTGATTGAAAAATCGTACGTTGACGTTTCGAAGAAAGAGGCTAATATTTTCATTGTTTAAATACAAAATCAAATATAATTCAAGCATATAAAATAATCACTTATCTTGATCAAATAATCAAGTTATTATACTTGATTATGATTATATTGAATTTTTGGTTTCGTAAGAAATATTATATAAATAGATTAAATAACACGTTGTATATAAGATCGAAGAACAGAGTTTCCAGAATAGGCTTATTTTAAGGGTGGATTACTCTTCGAGAAGGCATTCTGGTGCGATTCCAGCGGAAATTCCTTCGACTATACCGAGCTTCCGGTTATTCGAAAAAGAAACGAGGGATTAAGCGTGACGGTCTTGGACAGTCTGCTTCCATCTTGATCCGTTAACTCGTTTCTGGAAGATTACGATGGATAACAATTTCCGCCATTCTCAAATAATAAAAGTCGTTTCAGAGATGGACAGGTGAAATGAAAATTTATACGATCGTACGCTTCGTCACCAACAATTATTTCATATCGCCATTGCAGTTAAATCAAAGTTTTATTGCTGATACTCGAAACTGATAATTCCAAATAAGATTCCATAAAAAATTGAATTCGTTATAATTTAAATTAATTGATGCCGAACGATTGAATCGCCATTGAAACGAAGCAAGTATGTTCTTGGAAAAATCGATACAAAATTAAAATTTTTCAAAATTGTGTTTCGAATTGCGTGCATCCTTTATTTGTAAAAATGTCAAGATTTCTGCATAGTTTTTAATGCTTCATCGATTCACAATAACGATATCATCGAATTGCACGAGATGCAAAGTGATGCAAATTGTGGATGATAAAACGATTACAATTGAGATATTGGGAAAGATGCCAAAGAATTTTTGCCAATTTCGTTATGAACGTCGTTATGTTCTTAATGGCTCTTTGGATCCACGAAAGCTGTTGGCTGCAAGTTCTTTAGTTAAATCGTAAAATATTCTTTTAAGATCTGATCACATTCATTGGATCACTCTTTATAGGAAGTATATTCATTCTTGCTATAAAAATATTTCTACACAAAAATACTTCTCATCGCAATAATAAGGAATAAATTAAATCAAGAATAACAAAAACTTACAGATATTTCTATATACATTCTATTTCAAAACATTCGAACTGCCTGTTCTCACTTATCTTTCATTAAACTTTCATTAACCAGTCTCATATCCTTCTTACTTCAATATTAATTTCCATGCATGCATATCCATATATCCTTATCCTTTTCCTTCATTCCGACATTTCCACTGTCATCCCTTTCTTTTTACATCCATGATGGCCAATCACCAGTCAGCACAGGCCATCCAACCGACTCCATTCCCAGATTTATCTTCGCGCCTCTGGACAGCTGATAAAGTCGGTTGGAAATGAGCTACATCTAGTTCCGGAACGAAACTATTGGCCGCGGTTAAATGTGACTGGGGAGATCATAATTTCGCAAAAAGGATTAACCTCGAGGAACATTGCGAGCCGTGCATCGTCGTCGGTGAGAAATTACAGGCGAGATAATATTGGAAATGTAAAGCCTCGTCTCGTCGCGACAGGTGGTGCGCGCCCTTTTCTTCTTCTTTTTCTTTTTTTTTTTATTTCCGGCTGCCGGAGATGACAATTAATTACCGCGAGAAAAGTAATGGCATCACGCACGCTCTACGTTTTCATATTCCCTTTTTCTTTTCCTTTTTTTTAATTTTTTCTTTCTTTCCTTTTCGTTCGCTAATTCCAACATGCACATCCCCCTCCATGATCCGATGTTCCATTACCGGAGAGTTCTAATTAAGCGGAACTAACAGCGTGGCAAATCTCTTTGAACGAGTAACGACGTTTTGTTCGACGGAAGATGATAGGTAAGACGTATGGTGATGCCAGACTCAGGTGGGGAAAAAAAACTTCGTATCAAATGGGAGGAAAGGATAAAGGGATGAGAGTTGATGTAGAGGCCATCTGTTTTAATTTCGTTTGCGAATTATGATTGCGAAGTTGGGTCACATTTTGCGCGATGCGGTAGGTACACTCCTCGTAATGTTGTTGGAATTGGAATTTAAAGCGTTCTTTACGATCTCTGAGTTTTTTGACTCTCTTTCTTCGCGAATAATAATAATTTTAGATGAAATATACCTTTCATTTTGTGATTGTTAGATTGTGCGCGTGATTTTTTTTTTTTTTATTTTGAATTTATTTCTTCTTAATCTTCTTTCTTTTCTCAAAAAGACTGGAAACTAACGTAATATATCTCTCATCGATAATTCTTATATCTTCACATTGTATTCAATTTTATATAGATTTTATATAGATTTGTTATTGTAAATTCTGTATAAAGGAAAAGGAAGAGGAGTATATGATAGAGAAACAGTGATTGAACGATGATTGGATAGTGCGGAGGTACGTGAACGGATCAGAGGAAAGGAAGAAAAAACGAGAATGAAATATAGTCGAGCAAAATGAAAGAGACGAGGAGCGTAAAAATTTCGTAAAATCTCTCTTTTCTCCATCGAACGTAATCTGGCAAGAACGTAAAGCATAAAAGAAAGAAAGCAATAGAAGAAAACTGTTACATACTCTATGTCAATCTTCGTACAATATTCGAATTAAATTACTTCATACAAATTTCTCTTTTTATCGCGATTTTGTCAATACGAAGTCATTGAATTTAACGATTATCTCTTCAACAAATCCACTACTTTTCCCTAAGTGTGAAAGTTCGTATAGAAGAATATCGTATTCAATAAAAATTTTTCGAATAATCGTACCTTAGATTTCTTTAACTTGGCAATAAACGTTTCATGGGGATCACCGGCGGCCATAGAGAAAAACAGAGAACGAATTCGTGTTATGGGGTCGTAAGACATTTATATAGAATGGGATGGAGATATAACATTATAATCAATATTCTATTTCATAGTGAAAATCCGATCGGCGGTGCTCGTTAAAATCGAACTTGCCACCCTGAGCTATTGACCCTACCAATTTTACGAAGATTCGGGGGCTACACGCACGGATTCGGGGCGAGCATGCCGTACACCACGGCTTTCATATATTCGGTCTTCGAATAGAAATAAAATGAAATTATCATGAGACGATCACGAGGTTATTTTTTTTTCAAAAGTATTTTCTTTCGAGTTAATTTGTGTAAGAGATTTAAACGTATCTTGAGGGAAATTGATAATAATAATTTATCGGGTCCATGTTTGATGATTAATTATACAGAATTATAAGACTATTTTGAATTGAATACTTAAGCAAATTGGAATAATTAATAGCATTAATTAGTATGGACGAAAGATTTGGATATGTTACACTGAATATTCGATTGAGATTCAAATAATAGATAGACACAAAATTACACGCTATCTTTTAAACGTTTTAATATTAATTTATTTTTAAAAATATTACGTTTAAAAGTAATACGTATCCCTTCTGTCTTGGGATGGACAGGAATATAGGTCGACAGTTTAAACGTTAAATATTTCAAAAAACTTTTTCGCTAAAACGTCTAAATTACACTTCAGCGCTTTACGATTATTCTTCTCTCGATCCATAATTAACTTTTTCATCCGATACACACGGTAATAAGCGCAACGAGAGTACTCGCTTATCTGTCGCAAAAAAATAGATCATGTATGCGTATTATACGTACACGTGTACAAATTCGCGTTCATAAAATTATTAAAATACGTACTTTTTAATCGTCGATCCACTGTAAAGAACACCGATTAAAAAATTGCCGGGAATTCGAACGTTTTCATCAAACGTACAAAACGAGTTGTGCAACGATGGAGAACCAGCAACCGGTGCAAAACCGAAAACGCGATTCAACGATTTAATACGATTTCGTTTAAAAAAATCTCACCAACGAGTGGAAAGAAACGAGCGTGCGTTCATGCATAATTTAATTAAGCGAGTTTATTCATCGTGGAGGAACGGGTACCGACGCGTGACTAAAAACTTCATTCGATATGCGAAATGAGGATTATAACTACTTGAAGGCCGAAACAGGTATACACGATAGTACGTATTATCGACTCGATACGGCGGGCTATCCATTAAAGCGATCGCGTTTACAATGCAATTCGATCGAGAATGAAACAAAGCCTCGTTAAGGTAAAAAAATGCTGGTTATAATTCCCCGTTAAAAATTGTTCCATACATTGTCCACAAAATTTTCACTCGATGATCGAAACAATTCGTTCGAGTGATACACCGATGATATTTAAACTGAAAAGTTAATCGATCGATGAGTTGATTTAAATTATCTCTATTAATCGGATTAATTTTTGGGGGGAGGAATTATGGATATTAATGGATACGTTTTTATTGGATTGTGCGGAAATAAATTGTTACGTTTAACAATATAATAAATTTCGTGAACGATCTCGATAAAGAGTTTTAAGAGATTTCAATCAAATGCTAAAGTTAATTTATTCATGGATTTTTTTTTTTCGATCTATCGTATCGTTACGAAAAATATTTTAACGATATACGAAATACACGTAATATCGTAAAATGAATTTATGTTATGAATTTAATATTTTGGTAAAAATATAGAGATGTTTATCAACAGAATGTTATTTCGTTTAGTAATATTTATTACGCACATTACCACGTAGAACGACGAAACAGAGTTAAAATTTAAAACACATATCTGCTTCTTTTAATCTTCATATTCGTAATACTAAAAAAAAGATATATATTAATTTCAAAAGATTAAAAAATTGGCATATTTTTCAGAAACGTTAAAATTTCACTTGAGATACTTATTTTTTACTTAATTTTTAAAAATATTAATGTCAAATTTTATTTTACAAAAATCGTATATCATAACAATCTAAATTCGAGGTTAGTAGAAACGTAATTTTTTGTTCGAAATTTTTCAAAAAGTTTCTTAAAGTGCAGTTCGAGTTCCACACAATTTCGAATCTACTGTATTTATCTTTCCTTTTAACAATATAATGAAAAAAAAGAAAAAAGGGAAAGAAAGAGAGGTTGATATGAAACTTCCAAAAGAATGTATTATGTTCAAAGAGGCTTTTAAACGGCTTCGTCGTGAAATAAAGGCACGAGAGAGATCTTAAGATGTAACAACAAGATCAAAAGAGAGACAAATTAAAAAGTCAATAACCGCGACTTGTCATAATTCTTTGAACTATACTCACAGAATCAAAGAGAAGCAATAATCTTTCATCGTATTTACAAATTACAAAATTTCTATTCCGAATGCAACGTCTGTCGTAATCATGCAATCCAACAATACTAATCACTTAATTAGTATCCCCTTGATACTTTCAAAAAACTAATTCTTGGATGATAAAAAAAAAATCCTACACGTTCCATCCTCTATTGCGCGCCTCTCGAAACGCCTCAAAGTCTAATTTTCGTCGAAATTTCTTTCGAAATAGCAAATTAACAGTTGAAACGGAGTCGTTGTCGCATCGAGAGAGAGGGAGCAGTAGGGCGCGGCAGGCACGACTAAAAATCACGGTCCAGGCATTCACGTGAAAGACAAGAGGAGGATAAAGAGTTACGCTTCGAGGCTCCCTTCATACGAGAGAACTATGCTCAAAGTATTTAAACGTCGAGCACATCGTCGAAAGAGATAAAGGAGGGGGGGAGGCTTTGCTGAAAGAATTTCGAGGAAGTTGAATAGAGCGCGAGGAGGAAGAGAGCGAAGGATTAGAGGAACAAGCTGCAAGAGAAAAGGAGCTTACCGGAGCTCGGTTGAAAGTGCTGATCGTTTGGCGCCCTATTACTCTCTCTCTCTCTCTCTCTTCCTTCCTTCCTTTCTTTCTTTCTTTCTTTGAGAATAGAAAATTATCATTGGCCCACCGAATAGCGATCCGTTGTCTTCAGATGGAAAAATATGAAAATATCTGACCTTTCTGTATCCCAAAGATAACCGATTAATCTACTCTATTGTTGTAGATTGAATCGAATTTTGCCTACGTAGTTTTTCCCTCGATCGTCTTTTTGAAGAAATAGCAATGGATATAACGAACGTTATGTTTAATGTAAATAAATATTCTAGGTCGATGCCCGATCAATTATACTCTAGCTAAACTTCTATCATTTATGTTAATGCTGTTACTTCAATCATACGAACGTATGTTACGAATGGAAACAAACACAATAGGTTAATTGTATAATTCGAAAAATAAGCCGAATATATGATTAAATCCATTTACGAATCTGAAACTCGATTGTATATATTGTATATCCCTCATCAGTGTATATATAAATGAAACTCTTGATCTACATGTAAAAACACTTTTGGAAGTTTCAGGGACACTGGATTCAGATATCCCATCCATTGTCACGCACAACTTAAACATTAATCCCTCCTCCATCTAAAAACGCGTTAACTCTAATCCTCCAAACTTCATTCTCGAAACAGTTCACGTTTCAAAAAGCAAGATACATTTCTACAACATATGAAGCGGATTCGATGGATACGGACCTATACAACTATTTCTTCTCTTTCGAATAGACGATACTACTTTCCAAGATTTTCCAATGGTTACCTCCTGAAAATGTGTCCAAGCACTTTGACGCTTGATGTTCTCCAAGTCTTTGGAAGAAGTGTCCACTTTCCGATGGCATGCCTCACTTTCACGAGCGAACGAGCCTAGAAGGAGAAGGAGGAGGGGGAGGAAGGAGGAGGAGGAGGAGGAGGAGGAGGGTGCAGCCGCTTTTCTTCTTTGGGGCGCTTTCAGCGTTAAAAGCGACTACTGAATGGCCGCGAGCCCCTTCCACGGATCGAGTGGCCGGCTTCGTCGCTGGCTGCCACGGCCTCGAATCGTTCAAGTTTTCACGCCATTGACGCCCGTGGGGATTAAGGCGAGCATACGAACCAGTTTTGCTTTGTCGCCGCTCCCCAATAAAGCTGGATTACGCTCGAAACGTCGATTCAATTGGGCTCATCGGCCGGATTGAAAGAGAGCGGACACTGGGGCACCCACTAAGCATCCTTCAAAAGCATTCGTCTCTGATACCACTGGCCACGCTCGCGTTTTCATAATTAATGCGTGGTCGATCGTTTTTTTTTTTTTTTTGCGGATTATATTTTGCAACTTGGAACCGCGATAAGTCTGCGTGGATACTTCGAATTTTTTATCGGTTGTATTTCTCGGAGAGTAGAATTAGGAGGAATCGTAAGAGTATATGTCTCGAATGCGCCTAAGCATCGTGAAAAAAAGCATGTTTTAACGATTGTGTGTGGTCAGTGTAAATAGTGTGATATTTGAATATTGATTGTATTTCTGTTTGTTGTTTCATCGTAAATCTTTTTGTATGAGGATTAGAAACAATGAGTGATATTTATTTCGTTCTCACGAAGGTTAATGTTTTATGGATGTTTTTCTAAAAAATGTTATTTTAGAAAAAAAGAGAGAGAGAGAAGTGGAATGTAAAATTTTTATATCGAAGTTATTATAATTGTTTTTAATCGTTTTGCTTCGAGTGTTTAAGTTGGGAAAAATATTGGTGGATGTAGAAAGAGGGTCGTTTAGTTTGCCACATATTAGTTTTAAAATTTTCCTTCCAACTTGTATCGTAAAATTTACAGTTTATTGCAGACGTGCAATTTACTTTCATCGAAATAACCATTTGTGTTATGTACTGCGTGTATGTAGTAGAATTGAAATAATGCTTGATCAGAGTTTGAGCGAATTGTTTCTATAATAATCATTTAGAACTAAAAAACAAAAAATTGCAAATTATAAATTAAAAAGTATATGCATATATTTATATATATTTATGTATTATAAAAGTATTTATATTTTTAACTAGTGTTTTTAAACATCGTTAAAACTTTATAACGCGTTTTTTCTGCAAAAAAAAAAAAGCTTAGAAACATTATAGTACTACTTTCTGGAATTCAACGCGTTCTAAATTGGAGATTCCATTATTAAGTGCTCATTTTGTTATTCTATTTATATACATTCAACATTACTTCGAACATCTGATATTTAAAACAAAGTTGGCTATCGTTGCACGAGTTCCTGTTTTCATCTCTTCTCTGCTTTTCGTTCTCCATAAAATATGGGCAAATATTTCTACCAGATATTATTTGCTTTCACAACAAACCGTATAAAAATGTGAGAGTTTATGTAGAAGGAAAATACATTTTCCTTTCTCTCTCTCTCTCTCTCTCTCTCTCTCTCTCTCTCTCTCTCTCTCTCTCTCTTCCTCCTCCCCTTGACCGAAATAATATCAAAAAATATTAACGCAAACCGAAAAACGAATAATTTAATAAAGAGTTCATTTGATATTCTCCGGTAATTAGAATTAATCCTCGGCCATTATTGTTCCAGAAAATTTTTATAAATATTAATAACATCAGACTCGTTGTTCGCACAGGCGAAAACCTTTTTAAATCATAGAATTTATATATATATATATATATTTATAGAATCACCGCACGAAAATCTCTTATTTCAAAGGAAATAAAAAAAAAATTATACAAATTAAATCAATAATTATCGTCTTTCTTTCAAAAGATTATTCTGATAGAACCAAAAAATAATTTTCAATATTAATATCTTACATTGTATTTTTACAATATAAACCGATATGAATGTTTAAATTTAAAGAATATAAAAATTAATCGTTTCTTACCTTGCCTACTTCCTGTACATTTACACATACCAATCATTTCGCAAAAATTCCATTAATTAGAAAACCGCTATTCAAACTATCCATTACCATTACTCCTTCCTCGTTTCCTCGATTCCTAGCCAATGAATGCACACAGCCCGTAAAGTACATATACTCGATCGCGTGTTCCCTTACCCATCGCACTTATTATCCTTCCTTCGTTGAAGGATGAAAAACACGGGACACGAAACTTAAAACGGAGGGGTGTGCTCGTCATTACCGTGTAACGAGCGCTATTAGACGGAGGGGGGCGTCTATTTCCCGCAATTTGGCGGATTTTAAAAATTTCATCGGGCCCTCGTATATATACTCTCGCGGAGGGTAAAAACCAACATAGACGGGGATTATTTGCGCGGGGGTATGTACGGTGTACGCGATAGTGGAGAGAGAGAGATGAAGAAGGATGGATGGATGGATGGATGGATGGATGGAGGGCGCATTACCGTGCCCCCTGGCTAATAATTGACTTCCGAGTAACTGTTTGTCGTCGTTGAAACTCAATGCTTAGTTATTCTATCAGGCCTGCGGGTTGGCAGGCGTGGAAACACGGACGTGGAGAAAGAGAGAGAGAGAGAGAGAGAGAGGCTTAACATCGACATTCGGGCCGAACGTCGAAACCAGAACCGACAGGGCCCATCCGGATAGAATCGGGTTCGTGGAACGGAGATCGCGCGGAACGGCGTCGCTCAATTATTCCTTCGGCATTAGCTGGGATTATCAATGTGATAGTTGGCAGAGGTGGCTGCCAAAAGCGGTGGCGGCGGGGGGAGGGGATGCGCTTCCGGGCCGGGGGTGGAATCCGCGTCTACGCAAATCTACTTTGACCCCTTCGGGCAACGCGCCCAATACCTATATCACCCTTCGAATCTCACTAATTACGGGCATCCCTCCTCCCCTCGATTATCTCCTGGGATTAGGCGATTGTTTACTTCGCTTTGCTCGATCGGTGTCACGGAAATTCGAACGAGTTTGAAGGATGGTGATGGCCCGTTTCGATATACACGCGTGAAGAAACTTGTTCGAAGGAAAGTGATTCGCGATTCCATTGAGAGTTTTCATTTATGAAATATAGAAATTTTGGGAGAAAGATACATTGTTTACCTATAATAAAATCGGACATCTGGTTTGTTGAGGATCGATGTTGTTGGGATATACTTGCTCTTCTCGGAAAATTCCGAATGCAAAAAGATAAACAAAATATCATAGAAATTGAACGAAAAGAAGAAGAGAAAAGAAAGAATCAAAGGAGAGTCAAAAATAATCTATAGCAATGAAATCTTTTTCTCGATCGAATCAATGTCAACGTTTATTCCTCCGTTCACAACGATCCGATATCGAAGAGATATCGAAGCCAGCTCACGGAGATGGCGTGGACGTGGCGCAAAACCATGAGACGAGTTACAGGGAGACAGCGGCGAGACAGCGATTCTCGTAAATTGGGACTGTCCCGTTTGAAAATGCGGTAATTTGGTATCGACAGGGGACGTACTTTCGATCCCTGAGCCACCGCAACTCATCGGCCATGCGGGCCATTGTTTCGCGTTTCACGATCGAATCAAGTTCTCAGTTCCCACTCGAATGTCCCGCAATGTCGTGACCACACTCCACTGTTTCCACTCGAGAGCAACGGCTCCCTCCTGCACACGTGGTGTGTACCTACCACCTTCCCTCCTTCTTATCCCCCTCTCTTTATTTCTCCCCCTCCCTTTATACCTCAGCCGATGCGCGGACACGGTGACGAACTTTTGACGCGGGCAAACGACCGGGCGCAATTCGGCTCCCGGGGCTTTCTACTTCAAAGGAACCATTACATTTATGCCATGCCGTACCGTATTTACTTTCGCAAAGCGAACCATCGAATTCCTGCACTGCAAGATATTTACAGTTTCAATGGAACTTGTCGACGAGGGTCGAACACCCGTCCCATCGTGGCTTTGCGACGTGACCAAAATTCACGTCACTTTTCCTTCCGAATTAATATCGGCCAAAGGCTTCGCGAATCCTATCCCCTTCGAGCCAATGAAATCTTCGGATTAATAACGCTGTTCGAGTTGTTTCCATCATCAGAAGCGTTGCCTCGCCGATTCGAGGTGTCCTGCCTTTTAAGGTGAGACGCGCTTTGCTCCGCAAAACGTTTTTACGAATTCGTTCAAATTGAAACTTGCCCTTCGAACTTTGAGTCGTAGAATGTGTTTAATTAATGTTATGTGTAATTCCTCGGCATCGAGAGTTTTCCATCAAAGTTCGATCGAGTACGATGGTTTTACTTTCAATTAGAAAACTTAATTGAGATGTAGACGTAAGAAAGTATATATTTTATTATATTCTGAATAACTTTACCTAAAAATCAAGTTATCGAAACTTAGATCTCCAATAGTACAAAGCTATCAACGTATCGTTCAACTTCTGATGGAATTAGCTATATAACGATGCAAGTCATTGAAATATATCTTTCAAAAGTAGATAAAAATTTATCGTTTAAACGGGGAAATGAGGATACGTACGTACACCTCGATTTATATCTCGATATGTTTCTACCCCAAAAAATTTCAACCTTTCTCCGAATGCGTCACGAATTTACGAGCGAGCAATACGGGTGCAATTCTGACGAATTTACGGTTCTCGGTAACAGTTCCTCCTATCTTTAGCGAGTGTAGCATTTTCACGGTGTATCCGGTACACGCACATAGGGGGATATAAGGGTAAACACTTCGATAGCAACCGGTCGTGTCGCCGACTCTTCAACGTTCTCGAGGAACGACGAGGAAGGGCACGGTTTACATTTGGGGATTGGGAGGCAAACAATCGGGACCTTACACTCGACACATATTCTTGATCTTTGCGATACATGGTATTAGGTGGATATTTGTTGAGAAAAGTACAATCTTAATCCTGTCACGTCGTCGAGACTCTCAATTTTTTTTTTTTTCGTTCAAAAACAGAGAATATCTACAGAGTATAATATAGGTTTGATAAATTGCTGATTTCACGCAGATAAGATCAATTAATAGGGAAGTGGGTAAAATTTTGTGCTACCAAAATGCGAGGTGAAAATTTCTAAACGGTATTAATTAAATTTTAGTTCTCTGTATTAAATTTTATTTAAATTCGTTCGAGGTAATTTTAATAGGAAAATTTTGAATCTGAATTCTGGTATCGTGAACGAAACTATAAATATGGAATAACACATTGGAATAACATTATGGTAATATGTGTTCGTAAAATTGTAAACGAAATTCTATAATCCATAATTCTATAATTTGTAACTTCTCAATGTGCCGATATATTATTACTGAAACCATAAATTGAACAATATTGAGAATTTTAGATATTGACAGAAGAGTTAATTAACTGGTGAATAAATTACCTAACTATTGATTAATTTTATTGTTTGATATCTAATTTAAAAGTCTCCAATGACTAATATATAACATAGCGAGTATCGAAGAACATTCTATTTCCAAATTTAAATCGAATTGAACTACTATTGATTGGTTGTTGTTAATAAATTGAGTATGAATATCTTTTCAACTACCTTTACTAATTAAATAAACGTAAAACAGAATTTCATAGATAAAAATTTCTTCTTTGATTAAAAGTATCACAAACATTTTTCATTTTCGTAACGCATCTTCAAACTATTTTAAATATATGATATAAATCTTCAACTTAATTTATTCTTTTTCTTCTCGTAGAGTAGATTTCGAAACATATTGAAAAATCATAAAACGATTGTTAAATTTTGCAAAAATAGAAAAAGATCATAAAAGATTCAAATATATCATAAAAAAATTTATTTTTGCATGAGTTATATTTTAATGTTCGAATAAATAGTCAAACTTTACGCGTGCAAAAGTTCGAAATAAAATAGTAGAAATTCCGTATAACGAGTTTTCGTCGAATAATTCAGCAATAACCCAACGTTTTATATCGCTATATCATAAAACATTAACTTCAGATGGCATAAACTGGTAGAAGGAGGAATTTTTAAGCATGTCGCGACGGTAATGTGAAATATTTGAAAAATTGATCGTATCAAGAGAAAATAACGTTACAAAAGAATGCGCAAATATTTTCGTTTAAAAATTAATAAATAAATTTTCTAAATATCTTTTCAAAATACACATTACACAATTAAATATTTAATCAAAAAGCGTTTATTCGTTTAACTTTACTAATCTCTACTTTTCCCTATGATTACAACACCGTCCTCATCCAAGATATTTCACATCTACATCTAATTTATTTATCAGATATATCTGCTTGAAAATTAAATAAAAAAAAATCAGATAATATTAATTTCGCACACAAAAAAAGGTACATATAAAATTAAAATTTCATAAGTATAATATAAAAAGTGTATCGAAATATATATTTTTTTGATTTCATATTTTAGAATTAAATTTCACGATTCATACGAGAAAAAGAGAGAGAGAGAGAAAAAAAAGAAACGCTGAGCTTTATCTATAATTTGAAAACAAAACCAATGATCCATATCCTCGAATAACTGCATCGACACCTGCATTCACCTACGCAGATAATTCTCATCACTAAACTGAGACACGGGGACCATTCGCGACCATTGAACTCGCAGTTCCAAGTTTTAGGCATTAGGCGATTCAGAGCGGGCTGTTCATGAATATGCAACACCTCAGTCAGGGGAAAAACCGAGGCCACTTGTTTTTTGTTCCTGTTTACCTTGTCCAGCCCTCCCTTCCCCCCTTCCTTTTTCTCCTCCTTCTTCTCCGTCTTCTTTTTCCTCTTTCCACGCCGGACAGGGCGGAAAATTGAACAACCACGGGGGAGGGAAAAAAGGAGCAGATGAGCCGGATGGAATCACGTTGCTCCTCGAGCTGATTTACGGCGGTCGAATTCAATCCGTGCCGGCAAATAACGATCGTGATTAGCAATTATAATTCCGTAACTGGCCGCACGGTTACTGTGCGCGCTGGCGTGGACGTGCACGTTGAAAATTTCAAACCGCGTCCACCGATCTTTTCCCCTCTCTCCCTCCCCTTTTCCTTTCTCTCCTCCTCTCTGCCTACTTCCAATCTCTCTCTCTCTCTCTCTCTCTCTCTCTCTCTCTCTCTCTCTCTCTCTCTCTCGTTCTTCTGTCTCGCGCATTCGCGATTCGCGGTGTCGTTCGCACGAAAAACGACGACGAATCATCATGGCTCGCATCGGCCGTGCGTCGAATCCATTCGACGATGTTACACGTGTGGTTGAACGGCGTGTTTGTTACGAATTGTTAGAATTGTTTCATGCGTTCGATGAAACGAGAGAGTGTTTAATAAAAATCGCTATTGATCGTTTAATTGGACGAATATATAATAGGTCGAGTGAAGTAAGAAAGGAATCGGGAGAAATGATGGTCGAAAAAGACGAAGAAGAAATTACGGAAGTACGAGTAGTAATCTCCTCTCTGGCAGCTTAATACCAGATCACGTACGATGTGACAAATTGCCAATTGATGGACGCGAATTTAATTGCAGTTGACACAGGCCCAAATCGAGTGACCAAGCAGCTTCTCCTCCTCTTCCTCCGTGACTGGCAACATTTTCGCGACACCTATTCCCAAATCCAAAATAATACATCTCACCATCATGTACTTTCGACACACAACAGAAGGAAAGAGTACGTTTTACTCTTCGAGATCGAAAAAGTCGAAGAAGGAAGGGATAATAATTTCTTCAACGCAAAAATCTTCTCTCTCGAAATTCTTCTCTTCTCAACTATCCTTCGCGCGAGCAACGTAACCCTCCAAAACGTAACCAACCCTCTCGAGTTCCTCTCGTTCGTCCTTCGCATTCCTACCGACCTGCAGCTTTCTAAACATTTTTCAAGCCAAGCTTCGAGCTCGAGAAGAACCTCCTCCCTCCCGCGACGATATTAAACCGTTGGAAAAAAAAAAAAAAAAAAGAAAAGAAAAAAGTATCCAACCCCCCGTTTTAACAGAATTCTTCGAGGAATTTTGTTCCGTCTCAAAATCCGCGACAATGCATTGGGAGGGGGGACGAGAGTATTATCCGGCGAGCTATACGTGTATCTGCAAAAAGGAAACACGATTCGATGGTTGCACGCGTCCGTGGGAAGAGGTTAATGGAAGATACACGTGAAAAATAGTGGTCGGCCTCTCCGCTCGCGTGGGCAGCTTACGTGATTTATTATTCGAACGTGATGCCGTTTTTTAATGGATAAGCGATAAACCGGAAGCCGCGTAATTCTTCTCTCGCGAGAAGAACTGTGTCTATTCATAGGTATTATTAAAAGGGAAGGGTATATGATAACGATCGTTGGCTTGGACGTTGGTTTCGAGAACAAAAGGGTTTCGTTTAGAAAAAATTAGAATTCTTTCGAGAATCGATTATTTCGAGCAGAATATTGCAAAACGATTATTATCGAGATATTCCCGATAATTTCGTATTGTTCTCGAATGTGTGTAACGTTATGTAAGAGAGATGTTATTAAAGTAGAGGGGGAGGAGGGAGAGGGAGGGAAATGTATTAATTAGCTCGTTGAAAGGGAATAATGTCGCGGAGATAAGAGGAGGAAGAGGAGTTATTTCTGGAATCGTGTTCGTCGAGAGACGGTTCGGGGACACTTGCGTTCTTTGAACTCTTCTTCTGGGGTATCGACACCAGTTTTAATTAAAATACGACGCGGTCGATATATTAGTATAACGTAACAGGAGAGTAGTTGGTTTTATTTTTTCAGATCTGGAGCGAGTACGTTGGTTAAAATTAATTAATAGATTACAGATGAAACGTTAAAATGCTCCCCTTCGATTATAAATACTCTTCGTTTCGAAATATATACGTAAACAATTCAATTTTCCTCTTTATTATCTTTAAACATTCATCGTCATCGAGCACGCTTGTAATTTCATGGTGATAATTTGCTCGGGTATCCAGTTCAACGATACGTCTCAGTGCAAAAAGTGTCGCATCTCGACGCTGTGACGACAATTTCGACTGTTCACGAGTTCATTCTCTCTTGTTCACTTTATGACGAGACGAGAAGCAAGGAAGATTTTTCGTTTGATAAATCGACTGTCTCGTTTTATGCAACCGATTGGTTTTATTCGTCGTAGATATAATAAGACACGCGTTGAATAGGGTGTTTAAAAATTGAAATTTGAAATCTTATCTCGATACTTGAAAAAACTCGACTCGATTTGTTATTCGCGTGGCTTGATCAACTTGAAATTGAATTGAGCGACTCGAGGAAACAATATGGAAACGTCTCTGTTGAGACTACAGGAACTTAGAGGTTTCGAGAACGTTTGATAGATATATATATTAGAGTAGGTACGAACTGCTCCTTGTTCTTGGTCCCCACCGAAACTTTGCAATCTTAAACGGTGTCTTAATCGATTCGAGGAGACTGTGAATCATTATCGAACTAGTCGATAACATTCGAGAGTTTCCTGGTATTCTCTTATGGTAGGAGAATTCGAGTTGCGAAGCGCTTTATTCAAAGAGATTTTCGATATATTTAGTGTTGGAGTTTCTTAATTTATCATGATTTAAACTCGAGATTTGATGGCTAAGATCTCGAGACTCGAAATTCATGACATTGAAATCTGAATTAATCCGAATTTAATATTCTAAGGAAACTCGAAACTCTTTAGACATGAATTCTAAACTTTGATAATATCGAGATCCAGAGATTAAATCTATAACTTGCAAAAATTTAAAGTGAATTGTAAAAAGGGAAGGAAATCGGATTATTAAAATCTCGAATCGAGATAAGTAAAAGATAAACGATTAAGAACTTGGAACACGTGTTTCAGTTACGTTCCTATGATCGAACGAACGTCCATTTCAAACAGATTAGTTTGTACTGAGAATCGTAGCCCTAAGACGTAATCCTAAGATACGAGGCGACAGCGTAAATAGAACCGATCTATAAAATCTAAGTCAGTTTCTATATAAACAGATTTAATAAATTTGCAGTTTTTTTTTTGGCGCGTATTACAACGTTGCTATAGTACACTAACGCCATCTCGAATCATATAAGAGATCATATAAGAGGATAATGCAAAATCTCAAAATTTTTCAATCTGGAAGAAAAACTTTCCAAATTTTTATCATTTCCAAAAATCTTCAAACTTAATTAAACATCTTACTCTTAAATGGTATATAAAACGATATTTAAAAATAATATAAAAATACTTATATATCGATAAAGACATCATTAATGAACCGAATGAAATGAATATTTGAAACACAAACATTCCAAGAAGGTGTACAGAAAATGTGTAAAGAATACAATATTCGCGTAAAGGAGAGAATTCTTAAAGGTATCAGCGCGAGACTTTAAAAGGCAAGAATCTAAGAATAAGAGGGAAGATATTAGCAGGAAGATCGAGTTTTAACGGAAGAAACGGCTCGTACACAGTTTAACACAACCAAGCTAAAAGCTCGAAACGATCCTCCTCCTTCATTCTCCATAATGACTACTTTTATAAAGGGTTGGAACCTTTATAAAGAAGGTGAAAAAATGTCTTTGGACCGTGTTTTCGTGGACACATTTTTTTTTTACACATTTTCGGGAAAACGTTCCTCGCATCTCGCACTGATGATTCTCGATGATTCTCCCGAGAGAGAAGCTCGTAAGGTTAAAGCGAACTTGCACGTTATTAAAGTCCGCCAAACTTGTTCGATTATTCTGA
Organism: Apis laboriosa; assembly: GCF_014066325.1. Lineage (NCBI taxonomy): Eukaryota > Metazoa > Arthropoda > Insecta > Hymenoptera > Apidae > Apis > Apis laboriosa. The sequence goes on from NW_025224135.1 coordinate 7,405,083, forward strand.
TTCATGGCCGCTCGCGTGGGAGTTTTTCAACGTCGTATCTTTCTTGCGTCTTACATCCCACGTAATTCTTTCGTACTTCAGAACGACTGGATGATATACCACCTATTATTCTCCCCACCTTTTACGCTTTAAACAAGAGGGTAATAAAAGAATCATCTTTTTTGCTATGAACTACGTCTACTCTGTATCGAAGTTCGCTTTGCTCGAAGTTCAGAATTCACAATTCTCCTCTCTCGCAGCCATCGAAAACAATTCGCATTCTAATTTTTCCACCCATCATCCAACTCGACAATACGCGGCGTGAATCAACGCGCGTGGCGCCATATACCACCAGGCGCACCCCACGCATCTGATTGACATCTGAAAACGTAAAATCCGTCACGATACACCCCCAACCCCCAAATCTTTCGCACGATCCAATCAGCCGGATGACTAAATGGATTTCCACTCCTCCTGTCTCGACTCACGACGAAGGGGACACGTTCATTCGAGGATGGAGGGGGAGAAAGAGAGAAGGAGCGATTAATTGACGAAAATTCACGTTAGAACAATCGCTATCGTTCCATTGGGGAAGTGGAGAGTTCCGAATGGTCCTCGCAGACATCCAGGGACGGTAATTCTCATCAGTGAAATGGTCCATTCTCTCGCCAAGAATATTCCAACTTCTAAAAGGGAGGTGAATCGTAAAGACTCCTCACTTTCTCACGTCGTCACTTACGTGCAATGAAGTTACCGGTCGTTTCACATTTTTACAGCGCTAGGTGACGATTCCGAGGATGAGGATGAGGAACGCGAACAGGAACAGAGTTCGAATATAGAGTAGAAATTTAAGATTTTAATCTATCTGATTCCAGGAAATGTAGATTGAATTATTTATTAAATTTGTAAGATTGGAACAAAAATGTCGGTTGAGTCACGAGCAAGTGATTGATTTTCGTTGAACAAAGCGAGACAGAGGTGAATCAAGACGATGTCGAGTCAGAACTAATCTTTCAATTATTTGCTCAATAAATAAACCTCGATCAACTTTAACGTTGATTTTGGCCACTGAAATCGGCATGCTTTTCGAACATGCTTTCACGAACGCATTAACAACGCATCTGTACAAATACAAAATAACTCGCGTTTCATCTCGCGGGGGAGGAATATTCCATCAGAGAAAGAATAAAATTTCCTATCTAATTTTTACTCAGAGCACTCGAAGAAGAAGATCGACAAGCGCCAATTATCGCCTCTACGATTTTCATCTCGCCAAGGAAACGAAGAAAGAGACGCTCTTTTCTCCATGGTATTTACCGACGCCTAATGACCCGCGCGACGCCGTCCATTATCCGCGAAACGCGCCCACGTTGTCCATTAACGCGCGAGAAATAAAACGATACGCGCACGAAACGACGGAGGAAGGGAGAAAAAAAAAAAAAAATGAAACGACGCGGGCAAACGTCAAAATAAAAAAAAAAAAAAAAAATGTACACGCAACGATGAAGGGAGACAGATAGTAGCGAGTGTCGTATAAATCTCCAAGTGTCGAGGCTCTTTGATGTCGATGGAGCTCTTAACTCTTTGCATGTTTATTACATATTTTGCCGCGAAACCATTGAGATGAAAAAATGTGTGCGCGCGCGTCTCTGATGGATAAGAATGATAAAGTGGGCAGCTACGGAAAATTTTTATTTTTATTTTTCGCGCAGATTATGCGACGCTGTGTTATTGTGTTGGCGGTAATAATAACGTTTAATGAAGATTCGGACGAATTTTTTCTCGGGGGAATGAAATAATAAGAGGAGTGAGATATAATAAGAGAGATTGAATGAAGTAAAATTGGATTAAAATGAAATATTCGTGTGAAATATTGATTTTGTCTAGGAATTCAGACTTGGAAGAAGTCTTTTATTTTTGTATCGTGATGTACGAGATGTCTTATCTTATATTTTCATTTTCTCAGTATTATTAATAAAAATTGGTATCAAGAAATTCATATTCTCTCTATCTAAATATTAATCCGTATATGGTTAAAATTTATCAACAGATATTTTAATTTTGTAAAACTCTTTAACTCTATTAAAGTTTATTGTTTGACTTTTTGATTATTCACATTTATTATTATTCGCATATCGTGGAATTAAAATTGAATAAAGTTTGAAAAATAAGAATGGCACGCTTTATGAAAGAAAACGCTCGAGCGGCAAATTGCGCATTATACGTTTGAGAGAGAAGATTATATCACATGTTGCAACGGAAAAATTGAAGAAGATAGGCGCGAAAATACGTGCTATTGTGATACGTGCCCTCGGAAACCAGCTTTTCTGCTGAAACGTTCCTTTGAAATAAATCATAGAAGGGTAGAGCACGAGCAACCGTTTCTCTTCTTAAAATATAGGCCGGTCCACTTAAACCGACAGCTGAAAATAGTTCCTAAACAGCTCATTCGTAAATTAATGGCCGTCCAAAATAAAAATTTTCGATATTTTAAAATTAAAGAATTAAAAATAATACGAGTTAAATCAAATAATTTATATTTTTCCAACTAATTATCATAATTATTATTATTATTCACAGCTACGTATAAAATTAATTAATTCGTAAAGTTTCAGAATATAAATCGCGCAAAAATTAAGTTCGTATCGCGTAATTATGCACATCTCGTTATCAAAAATTTTATTTACGATACGATATTTATTATGATTAAAACATATATTCGAACAAACTCGGAAAACACGTTACTCTATAATGATACAAATAACTCTACCTTCCCTTTATACCCCTCCGGGATAAAACATTCAAAATTAATTACGATTCAATCATACCGCCATTAAAACGTTAGGAAGGAACTAATGATCTCTGTAAATTACCTGTTAACCAATCGAGTATATATCCAGCCAATAAAACGCGTTTCCGCTCGCATTACACATTGTTGGAAATCCATTGAAAGCGGACCGAGTGGAATTAAAAAGCCCCCGATTTAATGGAATCCTTTTATCGGATTTCTTCGATGTCCATCATAGAAACGATCCTAAACTCTCGCATAATTAGCGGATCTCTATACCGACCACCTCGTTCCCACTATTACGGGGTTTATAAAGAAGTCAATGAAGGTACAAATGAAGAGTGAAAAAAAAAAAGAAAAAAAAAGAAAAAAATTGTCGATAAAGGAAAAAATTAGCACAGGTAAATTTACGTGGAAATAACGAGCAAGTAGCAATAATTACCTACGGTGAAATTTCGCAGTGTCATTGCGAATAGGGACCTCTGCTCGTCAGGAGGATGTGACGTGCACGATGAACAAGCGAAATGATAGACTTTGTTCGAGGCGACACGAATTCGCGACGAAATTCCCTGTCTTTCCCTGTTTTGCATAAATAGGGCGTTCATGGAATTTGTCCTCTTTTTGAAATTTCGAGGGAAAAGTACGTTTTCATTAATATATAAAAATTCGTGAAATGAAAAAAACGGGGTTCTCGTTACTTTGTGTGTGATTTGATTAGAAGATGAATGATTCCAAATGGATTTAAATAATTATAGATTAAATTTGAATAATATATAGAGAATGTTGAAATTTTCATTCTGAAATTTTCCTCTTTCTATTTAATATTTAAAAAGATAGCTCAGAAAGATTTGAAAGATATATATATATATTTGAAAATATAAATATTTAATATAAATATATTAATATCAAACTATTTTTCAATATATTTACATAATTTAAACAAATATAAACTTAGGATCAAACAAATAAATAAACTATCCATAGAATCTTCATCACAGAAAGAACCGAATATTTCTAATCGCGTTTCAAACATCAACAAACACGCTTCACTAACGCAAAAAACTCTAAAACTTATCCCAAATTAAATCAAACAATCGTTAACACTCACTCCAATATTCACGTTACCTTCATATACTTATTCAAATATTACCATCCTCTTATTAACCAAAAGACTACCCTTCAACCCCAATATTCATATTCCCTCGTTCCTAAAATAAACTCGTCTAACTCTCGCACGGGCAAACGCACTTCACCAAATATTTTCCAATATCACTCTCACTAAAACTAAAAACCTCCTGCCACGAATTTCAACGTGTCTACAACTCGGGAGACAAAATCGCTTAGACACGGCTCCTCTGCTGCTTCCGCGATTCCTCTACGGTTCCTACGATTTCTAAAAGAAATCGGCGGTGGTGATGGTGGTCGCGATCGCGATTCAAGGTATTCCATATTGCTGAAAACCTAGGAAAAAGCAATCGGCTCGGTGGTCGCGAACGGCGGCACAACATCTGCACCGTAAAATCGGCATAAAGGGGGATGGCGCACGCGAGGCAGTGGAAATATCGGAATCCTCGTGGAGTCATATACGCCCTAGCATAATGCTAGCCTGCCACGACCCGTTACGGCTGCTCTACCAAATAAATCATTCGAAATATCTTCCGACACGTGATCGTCGCAAGATTCGGATGCGGCTAGTAATCTCGTGCACGCGTTTTCCACGCAGTCCACCCTCTTTCGTGTACGTGTGTGTAATCGGTGGAAATGAAAAGAAAATTTCCTCGAAGAGCTGTGAGAAGAGATTTTATATAAATTTTATTTTTCCTTGTTACGAGTAAGTGGCTTGTAGTCGAAATCTTGATAAGATTATTACAAGAATATTACCGCGAAATAATATTTTCGATGATGTTAAAACTGTTGGAAAAGAGGAATAAAAATTATACCGATGAATTCAATTGATATTGTGTAGCAGTAAAGTTTTCTATTGAATATTAAACTTGCATTTGTTTTAAGAGAAAGTTTCAAAAAAACTTGGATAAACTTCTTTAAACTTTTACTTGAAAAAGTAAGATTTAACTTCTAATGTGATTTCCCTATTTTTCTATCTTGAAACTGAATGATCGATCGGTGCAGCAACATCCAAGGTCGCACGTGTACAACGCCCCCTGTTTTTCAGAATAGATTCTGAATCGAGCATGGATTATCTGTATTCCTACGAAAGATGAAATCATTTCTATCCAGGAATAGTTCAAACTGACCCGAGAAATCACAGATTCTGTGGAAGCGAGCTAGACCAGAAATGGAGCGCAATGGGGCAATAAACGTAAAATTTATAGTTTCTATAAACACATCATGTCTAGACGGAACTATAATTAACGCGGTTTTGACTTTTGAAGTCTTCACTCCTCGAATCCTATCATTTTGCTCATTTGCAAACACATAGACTTTGTCACTACTTCACTACTTTATAAAAATCGATATACACTTCTTCCATCCAATAATATTAATTCGTGTATCAACTTGCATAGAGAAAACATAGATCCATACTTCAAGTATTTATGAGAAGAATGAAAGGATTTAGAACGGGATGAAGAATTATACGAAATAGTTGGATTCGTTTTTTAAGCGAAAATATTCGAAAGAAAGGGGCGGAGTTTTTGACGGACAAAGAACGTTCTCGAAAAATAATAGAACAAGGATGAAAACGAGAATGTTATAGCCGATTGCGTCGCGTCGTTTCGCCGCAAAAATGCGTTCGTCCTTGGTTCGCCGTTGGGAGCTATGCAAAAGCGACTATTGGAGATTTCACAGAGGAAATTGTACATCAGTGGAGGAAAATTGAAAACGTTAGGAGCCAGAGTTCCCTTTGACATCCTTTGTCGCCCATTCGAACTGATGACCCCGCGAATAACCCTTTTCTCCCGCGTGTTCGTGGAAGAGGAACGCCCTATGCTCCCTATGTATTTTTAAAGACAATGGAATTAAATTGTCGGATCCTCTCGTTCCACAGATGGAACGAATTCTGTAAAGGGTGTTTCCTTTTAGACGAATCTTTTCGAAAATAATTTCGAGAGAAATTTTTTTCTTTTATTTTGGTGGCCAATTTTGAGAACGACGGTTTAAAAAAAAAAGCGAGAAGACGGTATAATCAAGCGTTATTTATGGAAAGAAAGTATATTCAAGAAGATTGCCACGAAATCTTGATACATTCTGTTGCGCAGCATGAGTTGAGTCACGCGACGAGTCATGCCGGTATTTGGTATCGGAGGTGAGAAACATGAATGAGAGTATAATATATATTCGTGTAAAATATAATAAATAATGTTTTTTCTTGATTATGTTATATATATAATTTTGTGAGACTTACTCGGTAAAAAATTGCAATCATCATCACGTGTATGTAATATTGTAGAGATTATTGTAGAAGTTTGAAAGATAAGAATGAATGAAACGTTAACCCCTCATTAACAGGAATTTTTCGTTTATTGTGAAATTGTTCGCGCGAAAGAAAATTATACGGTGGGTTTCATCTTGATCTGAATACCTGGAAACAATAATTAACACGAGTGGAGAGGGAAATAAAGTAAGACAACGTAAAAGCAAATAAATAAATCGATACTTATGTAGTTTCGAAATATAATTAAACATTATCATGTTTATTTAATCTCAATCGAATTATTTTCCTCGCCAAAATTGGAAACTCTGCGAATTAATATTTTCAATCTCTACAATATTACATCTTCTTCGTTTCCTCAATTATGAACGCTTGAGAAGATATGCAAATAAATGATTTAACGATCTCCTTTTCATACTATATTCTTTTCAGTACAATAAACCATGTAAACTCGCCTCAATCGGTTGATTCTCTTCGCGGAAACCGATGAACAAACATCTCCAAAGAGTCACAGCTATCTCGACTCGAGACGTAGCATTGTCGCGCGAGAGCCTTTCGATTCTTTCGAACGAAAGAAAGAAAGAAAGAACCCGTGACCGGTTGCGTGGGGAGAGATTCAACGAGCGGCCTCTCTCACGACTAAAAATTTCCTTTCCCGTTCTTCATCTTCGTGCGTTTCCCCGATCCTAAAAAACCGTCCAATGAATTGCCATCGTTTTAATCACCGCTGTACACCGTTCTTCTTCTTCTTTTTCTTTCTTTATTCCATACATTCCGTACATTGTTCGAAAGAATCGAGGGAAAAAAAAATTTCCCTCCCCTTCCTACCCCTTCCATCGCCCATATTTTTTTTACCCATTTTCACATTTGTATTTCCCCGCTACTCTCTGTGTCTGTTTTTTGTTCTGTAAACCATAAACAGAGTCGCAGCACAGTTGGAACGGTCGCCTCCGAAATTCCGAAAACGGGAAAACGGAAAGCGTGCGCAACGAGGAATCGTAACTTCAAAAAGCCGAGCCGCCCTCCCTGTGGATGTCGGAAAGAAGCGTAACGGGGGGAGGATATATAAACTCGTTGAACAATGGCTTTCCGTTGGGAAGCTGTTCGGTTGTTTATCCACGCGGATACGAGATGCGTGCATGCAGAAGCACGCAGTGGGACAGGGCGGGAAAAGAAAGTAGTCTGGCTGCTATAAACAATCGTTGAAACGCTCTCGCCTCGCGCAACCGCGTTACAATGCATAAATTCGCCCCGCGCCGACGAAGAGATGGGCCGACGAGACATTCGTCTGGCCTATCCCCCCCCCTATCCTTCCCGCTACTTGTAATTTCTCCCACATTGATTTTAATGGATAAAGAACGAGACAATCGTTGATTTTTTAAATTCCGCGAAAGACGAGGAGTGGAAGGGTGGTGTGTGAAGACGAAGAAAGAATTATTGGATGAACTTTTCTTGTGTCGAATTGTTCTTAGGTTCTTATTTTAAGCATACATATGTAACGATAATTTAGAAATTTGAAGAAAATGAAGTTATTAGTTTAGTGAAATTGTTAACTCGGGGGTGAAAACTTCGTTGGACGTTGGATAAGTTGAATTGAGTTTGATATTTATAAAATTTGGTTGGAAGGAAATAAATATGGAATTGGATGTGATACACGGATGTGCTATTTTATTAATAATTTAAATAAACTAGTCGTATAAGTGAACTGAATCGTATAAAGAACAAAGCAATCGTTATATCGTTATACAGAGCTCGAGCTATTGTATCTGTTGCCATTGTACGACTGACGATCAACATTGTTAAAACTGACCTATTGATTGTCACGGGGGAAAAAAAATATATAAAAAAATCAGTTTTTAATTTTGTATGGATTATTCGAACAAACACGAATGTATTCGAACAAAAAAAAAAAAAAAGGAGGAAAAAAGAATAAAATAAAAGAAAAAATTATGGAATACGAACATTGTTGAATAATATAATTTTAATTTACGGTGAATAATAGGACATCAATGAAATGAACGAAATTCTCGGTTCAATTCCTCGATTCAAATCCGAAATATCAATAAAAAATCTCAATGAGCAATCAGATGTCGATAAACGTAAATGAACAAATACAATAATTTCCGTGAAATGGTAGTTGAAATGTTATTATTGAGGCAGACGTGCGGTGAATCGTGCGAAAATTTCCAAAAATTGCCATTATATTCTACAGGAAATCGATAGGCGAAATCAAAAATAGCTGGATAAATTGATTTTATGCAGGAGGGAAGGATAATATTGTATTTTCCCGACATGGCCGTCATTTTAATCCAAATTTCGATATTATCATTAGTATAAAACGTATAATTGAAAAATAGAATTAAAACGGTTATTTCTAACGTCGACTAATTTATCAATGTAAAAATAAAGGAATATGCTGGAATTTTTTTTTTTTGTTTTATTTTTGCTTTCGTTACTGCTCCATCAATCGACCAATAATAAAATAAAAACAAATATTTTTAAAATCCATTTCCCATAATCACAAGAAATTACAATTTTTATATTTTATTTATCTCCAATAATAATTATATTTCGATTACCATTCGTAACATGTAGAACAAAAACAACAGAAACAGAGGGGGTTTAATAACAACGTTTAAATTCGTACAAATAATATAACAACACGTCGAACGTATTCGAACGCTAAATATCTCAATTTGTATTCGGAATTTATATATACAGTTGGTCGAAGCGAGGAGTCGTTCAACGATTCGAAAATTAATTCGATCTCGATCGATCGATCGTCAATGCGAACTTTTTCCCAGAGTTTTTTTTCATTTCTATCGAATAATTGATCGTATACTGACCGCATGGACGAAAGTGACACGAGAATGCAATTTTTTTTTCTCTCTCTCTCTTTCCCTCTCTTCTTTCTACATTCTCGATTACGTTTCCATTTTGGTATTCATTGAATGGTTAACGAATCGAACGTTCTTTGTTTCGTTTCTTTTTTTTCTTTTTTCTTTTTTTTGTTTCCTTTTCTCTTCCTTTTTTCTTTTTTTTTCTTTTTTTTTTGTTTTTTTTTTTTTTATTCACTTGTTCAAAACTCGAAATGAAAAGGTATTCTTCCATTAATAGTCGTTCGGCCCATTCGAAGGAGCATCGCGATTTTTCCGTTGCGAGCAAGGTTATTTAATTTTCCACTCGTGAAATACTATTTCCACGGTTGATTCTACAACAGAGGATGCAAATGTAGGAAAATTACACTCTACCCTGTAGGTAAAACTCGTTCGACACTCGCTCTCTCCCCTTCGACTCGAAAAGATTTCCCTTGCTGAAAAGTAGAACAACCCCTCCCCTTCCAACACTCGCGTTAAAGTTATGAAACGCGAGCACAGGATAAACTTTCTTTCTCCCTTTGTTTCTATACAATCCTTGTTTCTGTATAACCTTTTATATTTAAGTTTTCTCGCGTATAAACGCCTTATTGAGTATTCCGTAACGCGTCTTTTTTAAATCGATGTATACTCAATTCAATCCGATGCGGTTTGAATTACAATTTTTTTAGGAAGAAGAGAGAGGAGGGGGGAGGAAGAGAGAGGAGGGAGAGAGAGAGAGAGAGAGAGGGGAAAAAAAAGAAGAAGAAGAAAATTGAAAACAGGGTGAGGAAACGTTTCATCCGTAATATTTCTCGCTGAAAATTCCAAGAGAATTCAGAAAGTGCGTCGTCATAAATTCGAGGCACCTTTTCAAAGAAATTACTTACAACCGAGCCGTTTTCACCGCTCCGCCAGTTCGCGATGGTTTAATTCAGTTTGCTTATTCCCATACATCGGATTTTTCGATCTATCCCAGCGTCGTAAATTTCGACAGAACTAAGCGCTTCCATCGCGATTCGTTCTCCGATAAAATTGAGTGTGTTGATTATCTTCGCCGATCTTGCTTACTTTGGATAGCAAGTAACGTGTAACTGATCGAATTTGCATCGTATTGTGACCAATGGGTTCGAATCGATAAATATGAGCGAAATGAATCGTTGGTGTAACGCGTTGTTCGTCCACGGAAATGGTTTCTCTTGTTCGTGAGAATCGAACAGGGAAGACGATCTGATAAAATATCTACCTCATTTGGTTTAAATTATCCAGTTATTTCTTTATCATTGAGATTATTCATGGATATTTTTTTCATAAATAGTTTGGAATTGCATTGGAGAAAATTAGTTGGAACAATGATGATTAAAAGATAAATAATTTGTACTTTTTAGTAAGCTTAGTTTCTTGGAAAGATTTAACAATTGCTTTAAATAGATTCAAATGAAAAATATACTGTTATATAAATAAATATTACTATTTTTTTTAATAACAAATGAATACAACATGTAAATTATATTTAAAAAAAAAGTGTTAATATTTGATGGAAGATATTGAGATATCGACTGAATAAAGATAATTTTAAATTATCTCAATTTGTGATTCAATTAATTATTGTTTATCCTATATATATAATATAACACACACTTTGAATATTTATAATTTTTCAATCTATTCCAGCACATCCAACAGAGAATCAATCCAATTCTCTCGACGTTCTTGACCACCCCATCGAATAAAAGATATCACTTCACAGCGACTTTTCACAAATGCTACCGCGATCTGTCCACCTAGTAAGATCCTCTTTTTCCAACCAAACCAAGCTCGTCCATTCAGGCGAGCAACCGTGTATACGTATCGTGACGTGACACCGTGTTGGCCGAGACGTGTGTGTCGGTGAGCCATACAATGCGCGCGTGCAATCGAAATACGAAATATGCACGAGGGCACATGCGAGAACGTAGGAACCAGCTGCACTGTACGGGAACAATGGAACGACGCGTTTCGTACAAGCAGTGTACCCGTCTTCCAGTCAAACCGGCAGAGAAAGAAGAAAGGAATTCAAGCGGTTGTAAGCATTTCCGTTTCCCATGAAATAAGACTTTCTTTTTTCGATTTCGATTTTTTCGTAAAAAAATAGCACGAAGATTTGGGATAGGAGTTAAGAATGGTGAGGACGATGGAGAATAGACGTCAAAAATTGTATAATAAATTGTATACGTTTGTCATTGAATCCAGTAAAATACGTTCCATCGATTGTATTCTCCTTAAAAGAAATTTATAACCCATCTCTTCGAGATAAAGCATTCTATTTATTTACGCAAAGTGTTCTTGCTACTACAAAAATGAAGCTTAAAATTTTCCCTGTAAAAGAACATTCTACGAGATACAAAAGTATCCTAGTTCCATCTAGATCTACCATGATTCACCATGAACGAGATTCATGTGCACAAATGTTATCTATTATAATATATCTACATAATACACGTTCCTCAAAAATGAAACGGTGAGAACCAACCCCCCACCGCCAAGCCCATCGCCCAACGTTTAATCCCAACAAGCACACGACGAGGGTTCGCGCTCACAGTTCACTCGCCACGCTCCAACCAAGTCGTTCAAAGGCCGCCCTACGATACGAATCCTCCTTTTACAAGCGTCTGATCTTCGTGTACGTGTCCGTTCCGGCGTGCAGAGCGCGCGGAATGGGTGGCGGAATGGGGAGGAAGGTTGAAAATCGGGGCTCGTCGGGGCGAGAGAAGCAGCCGTAACCGTGATCAGGTAAGTAGGATGGGAACGAGCCCGGAACCGGGCTATTCAATCGATACGATTCGGGAATTCTCGCGAGACTGCGAAAACTAAATTGAAATCGGCTTGTGCCCGAGCGTGATCGAAACGGTGCGGCTCAAGGTGAGGCGGGAACAGATATTGCCTTTGCCCGATGATCGATACATCGAGGCGGATGAAATTAAACGGGGATCTGGCTGGATATACCACGGTTCGATGCAACTGGGTGGAGGAATCGTTCGAGCGATTGTCGCTTTGCATAACGCGCGCGCTTAGCCGAATCCGCGCCTCGCGTAAATTTCGCGTGTTCGATTAGGTTTGATTTATTGGATTTGATACCGATGTTTAGGTAGGATGGCAATTGTCTATTTACTTGTTCTTGCCGTTCAAAATTAATTTCGAACAGAATCTCTTGAGACGAGGGATGAAAATATAGGATTACTTTTTCGGATATATATAGAGTTGAATCGAATAACATGTTCGATTAGGTTTGATTTACGTTTGTTTAGGTGTGACGATGTTTAGACGGGATGGGATAATTGTACAATCTTGAGATGAAAATATAGAATTACGTTTTCAGATGAACGTGAATGTGCATTTGGCGTGTTTGATTAAGTTTGATTTATGCTTGCTTGGGTTTGATGTGAATTTCAGATAGTAAGTTCTTTATTTGTTCTTGGGTAAAAGTTCGTTTCGAGCGGAATTTCGAGATCGAGTAGAATTTAACTAGCAAAGAATGAGAATTTAAAATTATTTCTTCCTGGATGTAGGTTATTTGGGTTGATTTCATTGACGCGAGTATACGTATTAATAATCTATATTATTATTCTACACAATCAAGGATATTCGTGCGTCTGTAACAGTTGTGCTTTGTAAGCAGTCTTTGGTTGGATCGGAAGTTCAGAACTATCTTAGTGTGCTTAGGGTGGGAAAAGGGAGCTGCGTAAACGTTTGCTGAAATTTGATAACGGCACGGTGAGAAGCTAACTGTTATGACTTTTCTCACGTACTCTTGAAGTTATTAAACGTCGAGTTATATATATATATATATTTTGCACAAGTATAAACTATCATAATTAATCGCAACTTATATTATCTTAGATGGCGATAAATTTTAATTTTAATTTTCAACATTAATATTTCCAGAAATATTTCCAGAATCATATAAAATTCATGCAATACCGAATTACATTAACAACGAGAAAAAAAAACAATTAATCATTTGCATGCAAAATGGTACATTCTCTTCATAAAAGAATAATCACATAATCATTTTTGACCATGTTTATGCAATATCATGTATTATATATAATAAACGAGAAGCACAATGCGTACAATGAAACAATAATCATATCTTTTGTTATTTAAAATTATCATCATCATTTTCAAAATGTAAAAACCTATAAATTATAGGAACCAGTTTTTTACATTCTCCTACATTTCCATGCAAATAGAATAATTGCAATAAAACAATTAAAACAACTTATACATATATCATTACACTTACATGAGACAAGAACTATGCACAATCCAGATCAAAACTCAAAGAGAACCATCTCTCATCAGCCTGAGAAAAGATCTTACCCTGGAACAAAGAAGAAGAACGAATTAAAAAAAAAAAGATTCAGGAAAGGAATTATTAACGAACGAAAATGGTCGTTACGATCATAATCACCGGAAGTCACGACCCGTCTCCAATGCGGCAACCTGCGGAAACGATTGCAACCCTCATATCATGGAATACATACGTACATGCAAGCAGCCGCAAATTTTTACGCAATTACCCAACGAATCCACTTAACCTTACTCCTGAGAATCCCGTTTAAACGCGCGCCGCCCATTCTTTGTTTGCCCTCGAAACTCTCGGTTAAAACGCTCGCGTCAAAGTATCATACCCGCTATTTCATCCCACCCTTACACCCTGCACACGCTTAACGAACCGAATATTTTCCACGGAGGTATGCACGTGGCGCGCGGCCCGCAACAACCTTGCGCCGGAGTTCGTTTTAAAGCCGGGCTTCAAAAGTGGCACGAAATTTTCAACGGGGCGCCGCCTAATGCGACGTTGGAGAGAACGACGAGGCCGTGTTAACACAAACGGGCGGTTTCGACCCACGGCCAACACGGATCTTCCTCTCCTCGTGGCGACGTAAATGAGAGAAAATGACCTGCCAACGGTGTGTGTCCTGACCATCTCCCGCCGATCCCCGGCCTCGCCGGAATTGGCAATTATTTATCCCGGTATACACCGGTTCCGTGTTGCCACGAGGACCGGACGCGAAGACAGGATTGCCAAACTAATTGGCAATTTCGGGTTTGCGTGAGAAACTAAGGTTGGCGCGCGGTTTAAATTCCTCCTCTTCGCTCGACGCATCTCTCTCCGATCGGTCAACAAACAGGCGGCGTACCGTTGTCACGATACCGTTATTTTATCTAGAGAGTTTCTTCACTTCCCAGGTGCTGATAAATCGGTTATTAATCTAGATGTAGAGGGGATGTTGGCGATGATTTTTATCCGGATTACACCGAATCGTCAAAAGTTAGTTAGATCTTAGGATGAAAAGTGCCTTAAGTAATTTGTTAATGAAAAGATTTCTTTCGAATTCTTTTTTTTTTTCTTATAAATTTGTATATTTTTGTTTTCATTATTAATTATAATTGTACGAAATTTCATTAGAATCGTTCTTCTTTAGTAAATAAAGTTATTTTCTTTTTTTTTTGTTGTAAATATTTTGAGCGTTACGTAAATAGGATGAAAGGTTTCCTTTAAAGCTGCACAATGAATATTAAATGAGAATTCCACGAATCCGAGAAGGACAGAATTTAAGGAGAAGAGTACATCCAATTTGTGAATAGTACGTCGTGCATCTAATGTATGCGTATTATATTAAAATGTTCGCAACATCTTCAATCATTCTGATTTAAAGCATTTCACATTGGAATTCTTGGAAATATTCGCTTCGATATACATTTAACCATATTAATCAAAACGTCAAACCGATGTGTACATTGAATTCATATACGAGAAACGTAATGTGATCTTATTTCATTCCATGCACTACATCATTTCGTACTATTCACTGGTAATACCGATGACAGTATTCTTACGAAACTAGCAATTAGGAGAAGATTTCTTTATTTTTTTCACTGCACGTTTCACAGAAGTTATTTCAATAAATCTGTTTCTATGATATAATACGAAACATTTGTTTTGGTAACAGTTCAGAATTGTAATCAACATTCTCTAAAGTTCAAATCAACTTGTTAGTTGGAGCATTTCAGGAGTACAACAAACAATATCGTAACTTTGTCGCGCAAATAGCTTCGAATTCTTAATAAAACTTTCACCGTAGTAATAACATTCCGCATACGTATAAATAATCAATCAATATAATATCAATTATACATTTAACATAATCTCTTTATAAATAATTTCCATGAACAATTTCTCCAATAAAATCACTTCATAACGATCCACACAATCTTCTCGTCTAAAATAATCCATAAACCCTCAATCTCTCGCAACGATCTACTAAGACTATTTTTCCTAGGCACGAAAGTTCGCGTCAAAGGTCAAGGGTTTACACGCCTTTCTCCGAGATAGCCTACTTTTCGAGACCCAACCGTTATAAAGCCACCGAAGCGATTTCAATGAACCAAAGGCGAGTGCACGAGGTTACTCACACACACAGGCACACGTATATACCGTATATTAAAACAATCTTCTCAACGTAGAATTCAACGAAATAACGAAAAAAAAGTTAAGTTTTATCCGTGTCGCGAAAATTCCATCAACTCGTTTCCGAGCACCGTGTGTCTTCCGCTTTAATTCCACCGAAATGGCGTCTCGCACGTTACAATCTCAGAGGCCACTATGATCATTCGCCAAGTTGGACATATTTCCTGTTTCTTCAATTTTCTCTATCCTCCTATCCAATCCTATCCGTGTTGCAACGAAAACAGGCTTGGCTCGGTGGATACGGACGTGCTTCGCGTGTCCTTCGACTGGTAAAAGGGACAAGGGAAACGTAGAGGCGGATACAAGAGGATGCAGGTAGGAGGAACGGCTTCCACCACGGTCAGCAACGAAATCACGACTTCCATCGAGTTTCTAACTCCGCACACGGTCGTGCACACGCTCGTAGCTTCTCGTCGGTGGCCCTTAGGCGTCCTTTGAATCTATATCGCAAGCGAGAGATGATCGTAACAAGGTACGCGTACATCCGGTTGGAGGAGATTTTCGCGGTGAAATCTGGAAATGCGATTATGTTGCGGGGCTAAACTCGAAATTTGGAATTGGAATGAAAATTGGTGTAGCGAGCGAGATTTTATTTATGCCTTTGTGGATAAGATTAGAATTAATTAAAAAATATATACCGAGAGAAAAATTCTTAGATAAAATTTCCACAATTTTTATCAACATTATTTAAGTGTGCAAATTATTTAGCAATTTCTGTTTATTAGCGACAAAATATTTATCCGTTAAATTTACTTCACGATTTTAGTGTTTAATTAACAAATGAATGTTTTAACATGATATATTTTAATAGTTTTAATAGGAATATTTATTTATCTGTTCATCGAACTTTTTCTCATAAGTATTAACAATAATTTGTCGATTAATATCGTTATTTTCAATCGTTACTTTAAACTCAACATATATATTTGCCTACTTGTTAATCGTAGGAAACAATAGATAAAGGGAATTACGATCAATCGTTCGAGTATCTATCATTTCCTTTCATCCACGCTATTCCACTGAATCAGCTCCACGACGGATTCTAACATGAAAGCCGCAAC
This sequence comes from Apis laboriosa, assembly GCF_014066325.1. NCBI lineage: Eukaryota > Metazoa > Arthropoda > Insecta > Hymenoptera > Apidae > Apis > Apis laboriosa. The sequence continues at coordinate 7,421,674 of NW_025224135.1, forward strand.
ACGATCGAGGATTATCTTCGTCTGTTCGCGACTCGAGCCGCAACAAGGGCAGCCGACGGATCAAGATCAAGCGGATCTGTAATTCAACCGCGTCTACGAAACATCGAAACTCAGCGAAATGTATTATTGGCGACACGCAAGCCAATTCCCTCTTCCCGAAAGAGGACTACGAAGTTCGTAAAATATACGTAGGACGTTGCACGGGTCGGCGAACTATCGATCTTTGACATTCGAACAGCCACGAATGGTGGAAAGGCCAAGTGGCAAGGAAAGAAGAAGAAAGGTCGTAAAAATATTTTTTATCGCTACTCGTGTATCTTGGATACTCGTGTGTCAGTGGTATCGAATTCGATCGTTATATAGACGTAATATACATTTCTAGGGACGGTAGATGTCGCGAGAAACTTGGCGAAGAAATGTAGAAATTTCAATGTTCTCATCTTTGAATTTCGAAATTGCGTAAGACGAATTATTTAAATGAAATCTCCTCTTGAATCGATATGATATGAATAATTACGAGTGCAAATTATTATGAGTGAATGAAAGTTTGCCAATAAATTTACCGAATTACCACGCGAGACAATCTTTCGCGTAATGCAAACACAAATAAGGGATATGGTGATCTGGTTAAGTTAAATTAAATTAATAGATAGTGACAACAATTAATTAATTATGTTACATGTTATGTATAATTGGACAGTGAAAAATGTTGATATATTGTTGATCATAAAAGTGATCCGATATATTTGATGTAAAATTATAATATTTTAGCGAATAAATAAATCACACCAAGTAATTTTAGACAAATATTTATTATTTTAAAGCAATTATTTGAGAAACCGAATATTCAATCAATTTTCATGTAGAAAAATAATAATATTCGAATTCTGACTAATTGTAAATTAATTATTGAATTAGTCAAGGAATTATTTTATAAATACAAAGAATAATATTTTAATAAAAAAAAATTGGTTTTTTATTTTGATAAATTTAAATCTGAACATAAAAGTTATAAACAAAAAGAAGTAAATTATTAAATAATGAATTCAGTGGAAATAAATTTTCACTTGCATAATTGATGTTATACAGATGACAGTAATCCACAGGTTACGCGTTAAGCTTCTATAATTAATCAGTGTAAGGTATACATATAGCCACGTCTTAGACGATGATGCTAAAATGGAGTGTAATTGCCGTTTGCACAGCAGACAATAATCGCTTTGAACTAATTCCTTCGAAGTATTTTCTTCGTGATAAAAGCTGTATCTTCAATTTCGTGTTTATTTTCAAACATATATTTTTGTTTTATTCCATATTTATTCCATATTATTCGATCAAATTCGTCATTACGATAAAAATATATTGATAGACAAACAATTTTTCCATTATATCGTATCACTTGATAAACAAAAAGAGTCGTCAAAATTGAAGAAAAATATTTAAATCAAAGCAAAATTTTTTGAAGCATAAAATAAAATGTATTACCTACTCGAAATATCAACTGCAATGCTGCTATTTAACGAGAAAAATAAATATATTGATTTTTAAAATAAACATATCGGAAATCTTTTATCTTGCAACTCATATTCGGTCAAAATAAATATTTTAATCAAATAAGCAAATTTGTAATTTTATTTCAAATTGTAAAAAAGTGTATCTTTCGAGTTGCCATTTTGAAATAATTATTTATTTTTTATTTTACTTATTATTTTTTTTAAATGTATATTTTCTAAAAATATTATTCAATATCTCATATGAAATAAAATTTAATCATCAATATCATCAACATTTGAAGACACATTTGGAGCGAACTTGACGCTCAAGTGCTTCATCCATTTATGCAAAGGAAGTTTCTCGGATTTTCCGTTAGAGGGCGACGACCGCGCCGAAAATTCGGCGACTGACCGCGAGAATCGAAGTTTCTGAACAACGTACGGACCGTATCGATCGGTTAATAGATGCTCGGAATACCGGTCGCGCGAAAGTTCGCCAACTCTGTGCCGGCGTACAATTGCGCGCGCCAAACTTCCTCTTCTCGTCATGAAAATTATAATTTTCAATTTCACGTGTACCGCGGACGAACGTGTATGCGGTCACGCATGCGCGCACGAAACGTCTCGAGCGCGCAGACGCGTGGGATGTTAAAAAGCAAGGTGGTGGGAGAAAAGACCTTGAACGAGGAATAATTTTATTCAGGCACACGCTGGATCGGCGTATCTAATCTTGCGCTCGATGGAGGGCTGAAGTGCACGAACGCGAGAGCCTGCTGCTATATATGTAATTTCAACCCGCGGGAGTTGCATCACCCTCAAGTGAAATTCCATACGCGCCGCCAATTACGAATAAGTCGAGAGCTTTTCATATTACGTTCTATCAAGTTTATACTTGGAGGATGAGATATATTGGCAGCCAGATGATCACGAGCATTTTCGCTTCGTTCGATCTGGTTAATTAATTGGATTGGGAGAAACCAATTCTTTCATTTTGTTTAATTTTTTTTTTTCCCATGTTTATCGTGAATCGATGAGCACAATCTCGAATCACGATAGATTACACTTGCTGTTGAATTTTTAAGATTTCAATGAGAAGAGGATCTCTTTAAATGCCGGATAAATGATGATGGAAGGATCGCTCGATTCTAATGATTCTCTTCAAAAGGAAAGATTTCAGAGTCATTAAATCGGAATGGTTGTGGAAAAGAATCGAGGAAGAAGACATAACGGAGTTACTGAGTAAGAGATGATCGTTGAAGTTTGAATAATGGATAGTCTATATGCGAGGAATTAATGGATAATTACGACTGATTCCTTCTAAGAAATTTTTTTTTTAATTGATAGTCTTTTTATGTACGTTTTATGAAAAATGATGAGAATACTCGTAACACGAGTAAAAATACAAATATTAAATATTCGTGCTTTTATTTTAGTTTTATTATTTTAGTGTATATTTTCCTCTTGTTTGTTTTATTATATTAAAATTTCTGAATTATTTTACATTTAGTTTCTTGCACTAATTTATAGCCGTTGTTACGGCACGCAAATAGCTAATGTTAGCTAGAGAGAGGTATTAGGTTCGCACCAGTATGTGCATGTACATAATTATGTTTGTTGCAATACACCGTGTTGTAATATAATCAAACCTCCACGGGTTTGTTCTGTTTCAAGATGACAAATTGCAGACTATATTCTAGGAAAAACTTTTGAATAATAAACTGTTCAGAATAGATAAAGCATAATATAAAGTATTATCCTTTTTTTCCCCCTCCTTCAGCTTCCCATTCTCTTTTGTTGCGAATTTAATTCTATTTCAACGAAAGTAATAATTCTTTTGAAATATATAGAATCGAATTAATCAAAAAATATGACTTTGTTTCAAAATTTCAGAATCAAGTGTAATTTCAAACAATCAATATTTATCAGAATCTCTCTCATGACATCAGCGTGATAGTAGCGACGACAGAATTGTTCCTAGCCATCAATGAGTTTACAGTCTCCCATTGCAAACGCAGGCCAGTTTGTAAACCCGATAATGCCGAATTGCCATCAACGACACTGCTTGTTTATGGATTATTGCTACTATTGGTGGCATTCTGACAGCCGTGACGATATAATTTTCAATTTCTATTGCAAGGAATTGATTCATCATCTGAGAATAACTGGAAATTGTAGTTTTATCTTAAAAATAATACATCGTGATAATGATGATACTAGATAAGATGACAATTAAAATTCCATTGAAAGAAAAGAATATTGATACGAGAAAGAAATATGCCCAGATATAATTATCTTATTAATTGAATAATATAGGTCAATGAAAGATTTTCTTCCGCGATAATTGTTGCGTGACTATAGACCATTAATCTATTGTTCCCCTCGACTCTTCATCATTCGTACATTTTTACATTTACGTTTCCACTCCTTATATCATATTAATCTCCTATTTTTTTTTTAATAAAAATTAATATAATCCTCTTGAATTAATGTCTTTCCGGTAAAAAAAGAAGAAAAATAATTCAATATATTTCTTTCACATGAAATAAAGAATTCGTCTCGTTCAATTTTTTTTGTCTAATTCCGAATTTCTCATTAATATTACCAAAAATTATCGCGTGAATTATTTGTTTAAGTTATTACATTTAAATGTAATAAAAATACTTCGGGTTTGAATTTTATTCCCATAAAAAACCAATGCCCATTATTTATTCTCGAAAAGAATTTATGAAGAATTTTTGTTTATGGAGAAACAAAAAAATATATATATATAAATTCAGTGTGTACGTGACACACAGTTGCAATTTTCAGCATTGGCGTATGCTTGGACATCTCTCGTGTGCAAGTAAATTTGAAGATACGATTCATCCAAGGGTAAGGACTGTAAGAGGCGCTGGTTTCAAGCGGGATTATGCAAAACCGATTTAGTAAGCGCTATAATAGCGAAGAAACTTACGAGGCGAGAGGATAATGCGAAGAACGAAGCTGGAAGTGCATTGTCTTGTTCCGGCCGAAAGGATCTTACCAGTTTTTGCCCCATCGTTCTTTCAGATATCTACGACTGTGTGATACGACATATATCACGAAGAGGTAGAACCGTAAAGGTCACTTTCAAAGGAGGTGACGATAAATGCAATATTCCATTTTCTTCTGAAACTCCCATTCGTGCAGTCGGATGAAAATTTTTCTACGATATCATCCGGATAGATGTATGTACGATCGTTCATATTATGCGCACTTTTATCATCTATCTCCTTAATACAATAGATCGAGAGCGAACTTGAATACGAGAATAAAGAATTTTAAACGAGTTAGATACAGTCTAGTAATTAACGGAGAGACGATGTTGCATGTGATAGCACGATTTTAAAGATGATGTTGCAGAACGAAGTAATTAAAAGAATGTAAATTTGGAACGTGACAACGTGTTTCCTCTGTTGTGCAATTTTTTTTCTATGTCATAATCTTCGGCGAATACCAGCGAAGAAAATATACAATAAGGAATTTTATGACATCATCGATCCTACCGTATCATATTACACTGTGATAAATATACGTATGCAGATACAGGTTGACGGTTGACGATTAGTCGAACGTAGATATTCGACGTAAAATATTCTTCGACTCTCGATCGAGTTCAATTTCCACGTAACGCGTTAGCATAGAAAATATTATTTAACGGATATAACGCTGTATCGAGCTTCGACTCGCGCTTCGAGTCGGCCACACTTACTACATACCCAAACCGTTTCGACGTTATTGGCATGAATAGAGCGAGGCAACAATGCTACATACCTCTTTTTTCCACTTCAATTCATCTGTTTCTCTTTGTTCGTTCAACGTCGCGGTTCGATCCAAAAGCGATCTCGTTTCATTGTTAAACCACACTTCAAAGGAACGCGCTCGCTTACGTTCAAGCTGCTTTCCCATTTCTTGTTTGCGTAATCGTGAACGATCGACGTTCTATTACAACTCGCGCGAGAGGGGGAGGAAGGATAAATTCAAGTTGTTTTCTCTTAAATTACGTTGTTTCGTAATTATTAGTGGAAAATAAGGATAAACGACACACGTGAGAGAAGTTTCGTATCTCTTTGAATTGATATAAACAGATGGTGAGATCTTATAATGCAGATATATATTTGAATAATTGATATTAAACTGGAGATATAAAGGTGGGTAGGTTTTATTAGAGGATTTAAAGTTTTAGTGGAGGAGAAAGAGAGAAAGAGAGTTGAGGGTTTATATCCAATAAAGGGGGTGGTACTTTATTACATCTTTGAAATGTGATTTCTTGGAGAGCAATCATGAGCTGGGAATATTTTCGTCGTGTGAAAATAATAATATGATAATAATAAGTGATAAAAAGATAATTGTATTATTTTGGTTGCAAACGATAATAATCTTTTTTAAGAATCATTGTATGCACAAGTGATAATGTGATCACGTAAGATAAACTGTGAAATTACTCGGAATTAGATAAAAAGTGTCATTAACACAGAAATTATACTCTATGAACAAATATTATTCCATGTTTTTATTCGATTCGTGGTTGATAAGATATTGTTAAAAATTTCAAGTGTTCTTCACATATTCACGAGAAAGAATTTAAAGATTCAAAACGTTCAAAACACAGTAGCCTGCATATTACAAGAACGAGTGTCTAAGGGAAATAAATTTAATTTGCATCACAATTAGAAGTGACAATTTTCACAGGCGTTTAGGGAAATATAACTCGACAACGTCCAACTCTGAAACGAGCTCCAGTACAAAAATTGAAAAATATAACTTACGAAATTTTTTTTTCGTCTTGTACTTCAATATAACACGCAGTTAACTTCCATTTCGTAACACGAACAAATATTATACATTAACATCGAATCCAGGATTTAAAACAGGATCTCAAAGTGTTAAACAAAAATAAAAACCAAAAATAGTAATCCCCGCCCACTCCAACAAGGGGATATTAATCTCTGTCGAAAACCCTCTGCCAAAAAACTATAATTCAAAATTAAAACCTGAACAAACAAACCTTTCATAAACAGCGACCGCCTAAAGTAGAAACTCGTCGCTCCAAATCCCCACGTTACGCGTTACTTCGAATGAAAATATTTTTCTACACCGGTCGAAACAACCGGTCGAAGAGGAGGCGTATCGTAACAAAAAAAAAAAAAATATTCTCGAATTGGAGAGAAATATAACGCGTATACACAACTATTCTTCAGAAACGTGAAAGAATCTACGTGAATAGAGGATGGCTATGTGTTTAATTTACGACCGACTTTTAAGGAGTGTCTCCATTTTATCGAGAAAGATGATATAACGCTTATTGATTGACGGGCGTAGGAAACTTTCTCGAACGAAAAAACTATCTTATCTTGTCCCTACACACAAAACGATCGTGCACGTACACGTAGCGTTATAACGGCTAACTCCACGTTTCGAAACTCGCGCCATAGCTTTTATCTGCTTTGGTACATATTACTTGGCCTCTATGTGAAAAGATAAATATACACAGAGGCCGACTACGTGCGACGAATTGATCCCGCAGAGTTATCGGATTTGGTCCGCGGTATGACTTACCTCGCCGATACTTTCTGACCACGAATCGCAAATATTAATAATGGCGGAAGGCTCGAGGCAAAATGATCGTCACGTTGGAGATAGAGATTGTTTTTTTCAGAGAGTATCGTTATTGATTTTCGGAAAATTAATCCAAGAAATTAATTTAATTTAATTTTGAAGTTTTGAAGTTTTTTTTTTTATTTTAAAATATTAGAATGGAAATATGTATATCGATATATAAAGGATTGGTTTTACGAAAATATGAAAATTCGGCTAAATTATTGGACAGCTTTCGAAGGTAAGGTTAAGAATGAATTAATTAAATGGGATAAAATATCGAATGTAACGTAGATCACAGAGGAATTGATAATTTTTTCTTAATGGAACTTTTTAATATTTTAGACAAATACGCAGAATGATCAATGATTTTTATATTAAAATGAAAAATACATAAGAGACAGAGAGAGAGAGAGAGAAAGAGAGAGAGAGAAGGAAAGAACGTATTACTTACATATTTTTCACTTTTTTTTTTCTCATAACTAATTCAAGTTATAATATAAAGATACTGAAAAACGCTTCCGATCGATCGATCTCCAATTATTGATGTTTGATAAGCATTCTATGTTTTTATACTTTTCAACACTTTCATATCCGCTTCGTTTATAAAATCGGTTTCTTTCGAAAAATGACGAAATATCGCCTGATCTATTATCTTTATTCTTCCCTCTTTTAATATCAAGTATTCTCGTGAAACGAGAAATAACAGTTGAGAAATAAGCAAGCAAGAAAGATTCTGTTTTCCTGAATAGAAAACTTGCGTTAAAAAGTTGGCGGATTGCGTTTGAAAAATTCAATTCAATACGTTGAAATTTCAGAGTTCTAAACGAATTATCGTTACGAAGGAAATCGTATGGCTCGATTATTGTTCGCAGTGTATTTGCTTTCTGAGAGAGGGCAATTTTCGAGTGTGCGGGTGAAAGAAAATACTCGAGGTTGCTTTAGGTGGTCGACAAGCATTTGCCGGTTCACGAGGTATCGGAATTCTTAGGGTTAAATAAGCTTCTAATCACCACATGGGTTACTGGTCGCTATTTGACCCACGAATCCTCCTGCTCAACCGTTGGATTACTGTTACAACCACTTGTAATCCTCTTGTCTTCATCCATCCATCAGAGTCATTTTGGGACAAATCAAACTTGATGACAATAAGAATAATATCGTGATTATTGATTAAGAAATTTTTAATTATTTTTCGATCGATATTATTCGTGATAATTGATTTCAACGTCAAAAAAAAATTAGAAAAGGAAAGTCGAAAAAGGAAAGAAAATTTTCGAGAAAATTTTGATTCAAAAAATATAATTGCAAAAGTATTGAGATTGAATGTTGATAATTGACAGCATCTTCGATTATTTATTATGGCACTTATTACAACGTTTATCAGGACGTATAGTCGACTATGGTCGAACATTATTCACCAATATCCCAAAGGGCAAAGGAGTTGGACTGAACTTTGATAAGGCTGTGGGGCTTGCACAAGCAGAAGATTAACTTTATAGAGAGAATACTAAATCTAAGTATTATTGAACATGCATTCAAATATGTTTTTGGCATTAAGGAAATAATCTGATTGATCATTTCCATCCATCCATCAAATTGTAATTCCATATCAAATTAAATTCAATATCTTCTTTTAGCTTTTTCGCTCTTTTTAATTTATATCTCATAACGTTGCGACAACTTTCAATAAAAAATAATACAAATCAAGATTATATAAATGAATTGATAAATACGAAAATATAGTTAGTCGTACTTTTGAAACTGTAATTAGTTAATCCTAAATGAATATCTTATTCCATTGAATTCTTATCGATTATGATAACCTCGTTATATACTTAACAATTCTTCGATCAAACGATTCAACAAAAAAATTCTCTCAAAAACTAGCATTCGAATGAAAAGAATATTAATATCTCCAATATCCGACCGAGTCTCAATAATTGTTCAAACAAAATATTATTTCTTTCATTCATTTTCATATATATTCACCCCATAGTATAATGATATTAAACTAGCTCCGCGATAAAATTCACAAACGAGTTCCAATACTACTTATCCCTTCCCCTTCTCTCCAACGTTCGACAATCTCGACACGACAGAGGGGTTTAATGACCGATTACGTATTCCTCTGAAAACACATAGACACACGCACGCAGCAACGAACGTACGTAGCAAATAAGCAAGGATACACCCTTGGTTGAATATTACGTTAACTTCTTAACACGGTGCATAAATAATAATAGGTGGAGCGCTGATGAGGCGAGTCGACGTTAACAGCCATGACAGATAAGAGCCTATCGGTTTCCCTCTACGTCTCTCTCTCTCTCTCTCTCTACAAGTTGCAAGATTTAGCGACTTGCTTTAATATAAACCCCGTGCAAGTTACATCCAGATCACGGGTAAACTAGTTTCGCGAAAGTTTCTGCTGGTTGTAGATGGAATCGAGACTATGGTTGTTTGCAGGACACGTAATGGATTCGCGCATACCAGGTATAAATGGATCGCGGCCATCCCGCGGGGGTGGGGGTGGGGGTGTCGTTCGACGTCGAAATTAGATTACGACGAAGTTTATAGAAAATCTGGAATACGTTCCATCGTGAAAAGTATCGCGGATAAATAATTCATAAAGGCGAGCCGGAGGAGGAGGGGAGGGATGGTGAGGGCTAATCTGCACGTAAATCTGATCTTTGAGGAGTTTCGTGCGAGCACGTGGCGTAAAATAATTTGTCGATGGAATTTAACCGAATAGGTGTCAATCCCGTTTATATTGATTTTAAATGAAATTTTGAATTTATCTGATCGCTCGTGGCTTGATTAAATTCGAAGTGGAGGAGAAGTTATGCGTGGGAGGAGTCGATGTTAACGAGGTTTAAGTGAATCTATGGATTGAATGTCGAAATCGATACGGTTGTGAGTTTGGTTTAAATCAGATCGATAAATTTTATTTTCTTCTCTTGCAAATTTTTATGTTTCTTTTTTTATCAGACGATTGATGATGGTCAATGATTTGATTTCAGTTAATTTGATACGATTGGCGCGAGTAGAGATAATTCATATCACGAGTTGATTTGATTTTTAATCTTTATATTAATGATAAAATTTTTGACGTTATTCAAAAATTCCTGATATCCCCAATTTTTTTTCGTGATAAAATTCTTAAGCTTGGAATACAAGTCGAAACAGTACGAGTCATATCTATCGAGTAACGACAGAAAAAGTAAAAGAGTATCTGAGTACTCGGATATAAAGGTTAAATAAATCTATAAATAAATTCTTAGCTCGTGAAAAAAATCGGTATTCCAACGAGAGTGACATAATTATTATACCAGTAATACAATAATAATTATACAATCGTACAAGAGGTAATACAATCATTTGATCGAAATAAAATATTTATCGAAGAATATCGCGCGGTGTTAATTACACATATCGATGAAATTCATGAGCGCTCGTGCGATGAATCCTTGAAATTCCGCGAAAGATTAAAAGCGATTGCTTCGAATTTATTACGTGGCGCGTGGCCTCTCGTTGTTCGTTTTGGAAACCGGCCGTTCATCAAATACAAGTTGTGACGCGTGTGCAGCAACGCGTTTCATATTATGCATACATGTATTCCATATACGCGTGGTCCTTTGAGGCTCCTGTCTGAGAAATTTTGTTTCGCATAAAGCGCTTCCCTGATTTCCAACCTTCACGCGCGTCATTAAACTTTTGCCAAGTCGTTACTTATTCCTGAATGTCTCTGACAGTTTTGCCAGTGGTTGCCGTGATTCTGTGTGTATCCAAAACGTCGAATTTCCTTGCCGTTTGAACTAACTTGCCGGAAACTTTCGAATCGGATCGAATGGATCCTGACGCAGGATCGTGAATATTTCGAGGGAGCCGTGTGTGATAAATTGTCTGCTTTTTTTTTTTTTTTTTTAAATCATAATTTAACTTGTTTCCAAGAGATTCATAAAATTTGTTAAATTCATAAAAAGATCTAATAGATATTGTTATTCATCGAGACGTGAAATTTTAATAAATTTTACGATTCTTTTGCATAAAAATGGTGACGCGTTTGGTATGATAATGTGTATTTGGTCGAATACAATGTTTCAAATACAATGTTTCACAAAGAATTTTTTTATTTCACTTTATTCTTCCCTGTCATTTCTCTTGAGAACACCATTCTTTTCACACATAGCCTGTATATCATTAACCCTTTCAGCACAAGTTGTTTTTACGTCATCGTCGAAGGTGTGCTATATTCGTGACCCAGATACGCGTTTCTCAACGCGTTTCTCTTTATAAAGATTCTCTTATAAAGAAATGATCGAATCAACAAGATTGCATTACCGAAAAGGAATCGCCACAAGAATAATATATTTCATATATTATTCTTTCGAGTAAAAATTTGTAATAATTGCAATCTCTTTTTTAAGAAATTAAAAAATTTTCGTACAAATTATGAACAATTGGACAACATCTTTATCCAAGAAGAAGGAATTTCATCTATAACGCATCGTTAAAAAAATCATAATCTACGTTTGTTTTTTAATACATAGAAAACAATTCTAAATCTTGACACGAATGGCGCAAGTAAAATATGGATAATCTAATTCGATAACGCTCCGTGTAATTGTCGGTAGATAAATCCCGAAATTCGTTCGAAGATGCAATTATCGAGACAAGTTCGCGCCACTTGTCTCATTCTACCTCCTCTAAAATATGTTCCTAGATAATCGGAAGATCTCGATTTCCACTATCCCCGTGGCTCTTGATTTATATCGTTTCACAAAACCATCTTTCATCTTAGCTCGTTCGAAAACTCGTTAAAAGTAGAATCGTGGGGGGAGGGGCAGGTTCGATGCACTTCCCAAGAAAGGAAAGAGAGAGACAATTGCGAAAAATAAAATCATAGCGCCTCGTAATCGCCTTGAGTGTTTTAAGTACGCCGTGTACACCATTGTTGTTATCTCTTAATTTACTGCTCCGATAAATCGCTACGTACGTACGAATTTCTGCTGTCCACGTGCAGAAAGCCTGCATAATTAAATGCTGCTCGAACGACGTACACACAAGGTAGGAAATGTATATCACGGAAATTAGTTGTCCTGGATTAGTTTTGAAAGGATGGGGACAAATCTGTTTAATTGGGAAGTTTTTGCAAATTTTTCTTTCCTTCCTTTCTTTTTTTTTTTTTTTTTTTTTTTTAATTACGGGGGATGAAAAATTTTTTTCGATTATTCCATACGAGTAAATTTTTAAATTATCTTGGCGCTAATCTCGCCTTTTTCCCCCGGTTTTATATACAAAGCGTGGAAAATGCGGTTTTTGGAAAATGTAAGGGAAGAGAATTGAGAGATTTTTGCATACAGATCTTTGAAATTAAGATTTTAACTAAGTAGATACGTTGGATAGATAATATAACGGCTGATACGGATATAACTTTCTCCTTAAAATTCTTTCTTCTTAAACTTTTGCTGTATAAACATTTCTGATTGTATTAAATTCCTTGAATTAAAGTAATAATAGAATGCACCGTTTACTTTCTTTATTCACTCGTTCATTATTATTATACGATAATTTCCTTGATTGAAATTCTTTTTTTACCTCGACCACAACGAAGTATTAAAACTGTTTACTCGTTAATATTATATTGTATCACTCTCCGGATTAATAGAGATAATCGTCGATAAATTAACGTTCAAACGATATGAATATTGTACCTGATGCCTGATAACCGTTTCCAATGCTTCATCGCGACGATTAAGAATATTTGAGCGGCTATGAATATCGAATGCTCGAAAAATGAATAATACCGTCGATATCTCTTCTCTCAATTTTTTTCAACGCCCATTTAAATTTATGAACAGCCGTCACAGCTTTTGAAGAGCTAAATGAAAACTTTGTCCCCACAAATTTCCCAATTTCTGCCCGCACGTCACGTATGCTAATCACAATATGCTCAACGAGCAGGAAAATGAACGAAAAGCAAAGCAATCGCAATTCGTATCCGCAACGTCCGTCGCAGATTTAATTTCTCGTACAATCAAGCACGCGAATCACCGTTCCAACCTCTGCACACGGAAGAGGATTGCAATTACGACATTAAATCGGTCGTGTTGCGAGTGCATTAATTCTACATGTATCACTCAGCTTTGTCCACGTATTACGTAAACAAGAAATCATAAAGACAGAATGCGATTTCCATTTCTTCAAAAATCTCATAAAGTCGCGAGATCGATATGATTATACCGGGTTGAATTCAAGCTATGTATCATTCAAGCTGATTGTATCTAGCTATGTATCTAACTACTACGGATGGATATAAAATATCGGATGATATCGAAATATACGAATTATTAAAAATATACGATTACATTGATAAGTCTGTTTCAATTTTTCATTTTGATCTTTTTTTGCCAATATTTTTCTTTTTTTTTTTGTTGAAATATTAGAAATTGACCGGTAGATACGTTCGAATTAATCGATTTAATATCTGCTATATAAATTAATATCGCAGAATAAAATTGATGAATTTTGAACGCGAATTTTATATGATATGGAGTTGAAACAGAAGGTTATTAATTTATTTTGCCCGAATAAATATGCCATTTATATCTCTCATCTCACGATCTTCTCTCTCCATCTCGTGTTACACTTTCTCTCTTTCTGCAAATAGATCGACTATAAAAATCATTTTTCATTCACAACTTTTGAATTCATCCAATCACCAAATATCGGTAGCGATTTTCTGAAATGAAACAATATATGGAAATACCTTTCTTTCTACATTTGATTTTTCACGCGAGATAAAATTCCGTCAAGGGAATTCCGTCGCAAAATTAAAGACAATAAAAACTAACGAAAGATCAAGACCAACAAAAAAAAAAAATATGTGTCATTATGCATTTAGGAAAATGGTACGCAACGAGTGGAACAGAGGCGGCACAAGCCGCAACGTTGTACACCCGCAAATTATAGGTGAAAATGCACTCAAGATCCATTAAACGCTATAAATTAGCATAGTCGGGCTTGTAAGCCCCAGGTGGCTGGCTGCATATGCACGAGGCGACTATCGTATATTTTTGCCTCTCGAGTAAGTTCCGGTAATTCGATGGCTCGAAGAATATCCCGTTAAATTAGCCTTGGAATACAGAGTTTTTTTTTTTCTTTCTTTCTTTTTTTTTTTTTTTCTTTTTTTTGACATCGATATCCGCCTACCGACTCGACCTTAGTTTGCATACGCAAACGTAATTCGCGGATTCTTCGAAAACACGGATTTCGCGCGCGATGGGGATGAAACGACGAAAGTCGTTCTCGCCGTTTCCCCCCTTTTTTGTCCAATTTCGCGTGCATCGGTTTATTGCACGTTGTTCCCCGATATACGGGGCGTTAATCGTCCTTCGTATTAGCCAATTCCGCTCGACCAATATTCCTTTATCGACTTTTCCACGAGCGAACGGAGTTTCAATCGATGCTTGTTAGCGTTTTCTTTATTCATCGCCCGGATTTTTAATGGCGCGCGTGAAAATGATTGAACGAGCACGAAGGTGGTGTAAATAAAAAGACAGGAGCAGAAAGGTGGAAAATGTAATAAAAGAAAGAAAAAGAATCACGAAGGGATGATATTTGAAATATTTAAAATGATTCGACGAAAATTCTATCTTTGTTCGTTCTTCCTGCGTATTTTTTTTCCTCTTTTAAATTTGAAAATTTGAATTAATCGAATTTTCAAGAGATGTCGAAAAATCGATCGAGTGTATATTATACGCAGTAAACGGATTAAGAATTGTCACAAAAATTATTACATTCGTAATGAATGGATTGTAATACAATATCTAGTATACAAATACGACAATTAGAGATGAATTGAAGGTGGAAAATAAAGCAATCTACAATGAACAAACTTCCCCTGTAATTGAGACTCGCTAGTACGTCTGGTATGGTTTAAATTTACTATACACTAGTCTATGAAAGATAGTAATACGAACAAGATTTCCGCAAAGTTTGCCACCAGTTTCTGAAGATACTCGAGACTTTGATGTAATTGAAAACAAGTCTCGGCCAAATTCTAAGGGCCTAAAGAATTATTACAAGTTGGAGAGATCTCGATAGTTTATTTTCAGGGAGAAATAAAATATATAAAATAAAATATATTCGAAGATAAAAAGATTTCAAAATCTCTTAACCTTTGATTTCCTCTTTCCAGGATTTTCCACGCGGAATATAAAGAGGCTAACGAGGCTTCTTCATTCTATCTTGCATATAAACCTTGCATGATAAACTTTGTGTCATTTGCTTCGAATTAACAGTATCTAAAAATGTTTTCTTCCTCGATTCGAAGGATTAGAATTCGCGATATCGTGCTTTTCTCTTTTTCAAAGTTGAAACGAAAGAATGAATTTGTTGATGCACGTCAGATTCGTTGAAAGTAGGATTTTTAGAATTTTCATTGCATAGTAAATTAATTTAAAATTAGAAATAGAGTATTGCATTATGTTTTGTCTTAGTGTGATGTTTTTGTATTTATTTATTTAAAACTCGATGTTTCTTCTGATTTCACGAGATCAATAAAAAGTATCGTGTATCCAGAGAAGAGCATCTACACTCTCAAATTACACGGTTTTACGTTGAGCATAAAATTATTTATCGTGTAAGATTATCTTTATTTGATAAATTATTTATTAAAATAATTCGTTGTTGTTTATTAAAAAAAAATTTAAATATTTAATAAAACTCGAAAAGGAATAATATATTATTCCTCCCAAGTAAATTTCTTTCTTTCTCGATGTAAAACACAGTCGGTTACTACTACGTGATCCTACGAAATTTCTTAGCTTTTAGTACAGAATTACGAATTATGCATTGCAACTAAATTCTAGTACTAAATTTTCCCACTCTAACTTACTCTAACTTATTCTTTATCCCAATCTTTATTATGATTGATAAGATCGATAAGAAAAAAATATACAAGCAAATTTCATCCGAAACAACCGATAAGAAAAATTAAGAGACGAGTAAAGAACATATAATATCAATACAATCAGTTTCCTGCTTTTCATAATTTGATAAGATCGTGATTAATTATCTTCGATCTCGCGAAATTTCACAATGTTGGTATTCCGTTCGACGGAGTTAAAAAACGACGTGTACAACGTGCGTGAAATAGTATGATCCGATTATTTCGAGAAATCGGGGCAATTGATTAGCCGTACGTGATGATTCAGTGTATACAATATGCGTTCGTGTGCACGTGTACACGATGAATTTTCGAGGTTCGACGAGCTCGCGTATATAAATTCTCGAGGCTCGTCCGGAATTTTCAGACTCGTCGCGCCCCGTGTACACACGCGACAGCTCGGCTTTCAGACGTATCGGGTATCGGAACTCCGGTAAACACGCGTATTACGTACGCTTGCATTTTTATCGCGTTAGATGTTTCGCCTAGGAAAACCACCTCTCTGAGTAAACCACCTCCCTTCTTGTAAGGGAGGAAGATTACGCGTTGCCGCGCTTATGTTGCTTTTTCTTGCTTGCTTTTTCTTTTTTCCTTCCTTTCTTCCTTTTGTCGGAGCTGTAGCTGTAACTGGTCGGTGAAGAGCGAGAAGTCAATGAGATTCGTGATTTTGACACGAGTTTGGAAAGTGTATGTGTGGAAAAATTCTCAAGGGAAATTTGAAAAAATTCGGGAAAAATTTCAGAAATGATAGTGTATGATGTCGTAGAAATGATACTCGATAATACTGATTCATAGGTTATTATTAAGAGAAGCACGAGTGTAATTTCGATAGTTGATATCGATGATGGAATTTTATCGGAGTTAATTAGTAGATGTTAATGGATATTAAAACACATAATCCAACGTGTTTGGATAAAATTTTGTCGCATCGTGTCGTGACAATAGCGCGCGTACGGGTTTCACAATAGGATCGAAAATTTACTTGATTCAAAAATAAATGAATCTGCGGTTGGTAAAAGGGCATCGGCGGTTTCTGGCCGGTGGATAGAAATTCGCACAATAAGGTTAGCCACCGCGATAAAGGGAGGCGGGTAGCGATAAAGGATGCGAATATATTTCACGAACAATGCCACGCATGAATAATAGCCACGAACAGCTGATTACACAATTTCACGAATAGTTAACCGACAACGCCTTCAACTTTATCATGCCGCGGTTTGTTCGCGGTTCCGTGGTATTGAAATTGACAGTTTCATTTTTCGCGAAACTGTGCTGTGTGTTTCACTGCGAAACGAACGTGATACTGATAGATACAAAAAATTCTTTTTAAACTTTGTCTTTAAATATTAACAAGAATACTCATAGAGTGGAATAGATAAATAGTAGAATTATTACTGATAACGTTGATTACAATACCAATCTTTGCAAGTATCGTAAATATATTTAAAAAAAAAAATGTATATTAAATTCCAACAGAATTCGAATGTAACTAGATGTTAATATATATTAGATTATCAAATAAAACGAGCAGAACCACAAAATCAGAGCTCTTTCAAAGAACGAGAAAGCGAGTTAATATTAACAGAAATTGAATTTCAAGTTTTTAGAGCTCGAGTTATTGATTTAACGACGGCAAATGAAATGCATTAACAGCTTGTCGTATTGCGCTCCAATGAATATAGTACTCGAACTTTCAATTCTAACATATTATTTTTCCCTTCTTCTATAATTATTATTATTATTTCGCAATTTACTGCTCCGCCTTTCCTTTCAATCATCGCGCTATTACAAGGATCCTCTTTTTCATTCAAAAGATCGATAAAAATAAAAGCTTCGATCTACATTCTACGAAAGATATAACATTAATACTTAAAAGCTGCAGCATCCTGCAGCTCCGCGATATCATCGCTCGCTCATCGGATAATAATAAGCGGGATCATCTCGTGACTCGAGAATGGATTGGAAAAATTCATTGCGGAATCATACGAAATATTAATATTCCCATATTGAATCCTTAAATCGATCGCGTCCGATTATTGCCGAACCGAAAGGGAAAACCTTTATACCCTAAATCGACTCTTTCGATGATCCGATCCGAGCTTGCTCGAATCCTTCCGATCTCTCCCGAACCCCGCGATACACATCTATCGGATAACGTTGCAAATTTTCCGCGCGTTGCGTTTCAATTTATCTCTCTCGCGTCATTGACACCTTAACCCGATCAGTTAACAGAACAGACTCTCAAGAGAGCGAGAGAAAATAAATTCTCGAATATTCAAAAATATAAGAACAGAGCACGACGTTATTGGCATTTTCATTGTCTTTCTTTCGTTATCCGAAAATCCTCTTTGGAACAGGTTACGAGGAACCGAGGTTTTGTTCCTCGCGCAGGAGGAAGATGTGATCGCACGCCGTGGCAAAATTGTGCAACCGTGGAAAGTTTGGGAAGACTCGGCCACGCGAATTTCTGGGTCATTCGCCACCGCTTGCACAGTTTAGCAAGAGGGGTCCCAAAGGTGGACGTTAAGCGAACGTCCGGAACAACGGTATCCAATTCGACGCGGGACGCTCCTGGAAACCGTGGACGGGGGTGGCGTGAGGGTGTGTTAACGTTAACCGACGTAACGAGTCTCTATCATGGAACGCGACTTCCTCCACGATGGGAGGAAACCTGCGATACTCCCCAGGGAAATTCGTCATATTGGCATTCCTGAAATGGCACGGTCACGTGTTATCGTGTAATGAGAAAGGCTTGCGGATCCTCCTTACGGTTCTCGTTTCGATGATTTTATTGATTTATACGAGTAGATGTATGACGAGTTTCGAACAATTTTTCGAACATTCTAGACATTGAAACTTGTAAATATGTTAATGGACATGTTTGTTGAATGAATTTTTTATTTTATTTTATTTTTTTTATAACAATAAAGTCGTTAATTGGTGCAAATTAACTTCATCGATCGTTCATTCAGGGATAATTTTCGTATGAAATATTTTCTCTGCATATGTTTTATGGATCAAATCGTACGATGTCCCGATTTTTTCTTTTTTTTTTTCTTTTACAGTAAAGTATTGCGTATCATTTATAATTTTTCAGAGAAACTTATTTTACACTAAGTGATCGTGTAAAACTTTTATAAAATATCTATGACACATCTGTCACGATAATTTACGCTTTTCGATAAAATGCAGCAGAAACAATAAATGCAACGCGATCAAGAATCATCACAGTTGGAAAAATATATATTCCATGTACTGTCAACGAGTAAATCGAATAAAATTTATTTCTCTACAATCATATTATGTCACGTAAAATATTGTCTCCGTATTTTACATCTCTCATAATTTTTCCTTTCAATGTGTCTGGTCTCGTTAGAAGTATTTGAACGCAGCAATTCGTGTGGAGCAATCTGCGATGGCTAGATGTGCACAAATATTGATTTGGATTAATCTATTTCCTTATTTTGAATTTTTTTTTTTTTTTATTTATTCTACACATAACGTAAAAAAATCTTGATAGAAATTTTGTGTATATAATCTGCAATATAATTGTCTAATAATTAGGTTGTGGATGTTTATACAGAAAATTTAAAATGTAGAAAAAATCCAAAATGTAAATTAAAAAGTATTTAAAAAGTGAAATAGATTTCTATTTATGAAGTTCCAATTATATTAATTAAAATTAATATCAATTATTTATTAAAAAATAAGCAAAGGAATATTATTTATTTTTTTTACAATTGAATTATCTTCAATAGAAAAATAAGATCAAACAATCGATTATTAAGTTATAGATTGATATTCGACAACGTGTATTACGTTTTTCATTTAATATCAAAAATATTACAATCTTCTTGATACACGGGCTAACAATAACAAAATGAATGACACGAGAAGAATAATAACATGCAGGAAATAAAACGACACGCGAAACGCAATCTTCCCCTCGAGCTTTAATTTGAAATTCCAATACACCTAATAAAATCAACCACATCACATATATCGCGGTTTTACTTTATCGTTCCCCGCCACGTGATTGGCCATCGATTGGTTAACGCCATTTATTCTCCAACAACTCGCCGATCCGTAAACGAATTATTTTAGCCGAATACATATTAAAATCGAATTAATGTTCCACAGTCCAATCTCCAGTTGTTGGCCACTTTTACGAATGGATTCACAGCGAGAACCCGGCCAGATTTAAATATCTGTTTAAATGCATCCCATTGGGGGAACACCGCCGTTCTCAGCGCCGTGTAATATCGTCGTGCGATCGAATAACTCAATTTCCTCTTACGCGTGCGATCGGTTCAAAGCGAAACGGTTATGTGAACGCAATTAGTTGTGAATAATGCAGATATTTCGTATCCGTTTTGCTCCTTCTGATCGTGGAATTTAATTAGGGAGGAGGAAGAAATTGGAAGATTGATTAAATGATACGATTTTCTGGAAATTTTGTAAAAAAAAAAAACGAGTGTTTGACAATTTTCGTTTATTTCGTTTATTCGCCGTGGAAAAGAATCAAAACGTGAGAATCATCGTTATCAGGAAATTAATCGTGTTACTCATAAATTGAACTGATTAACTTCGTTTCCCACCAATGTATGTGACGAACGTTTAATTTTTAAAGAATAAAATGATTAGTTATCTTTGATGGAGTTGATTAATCTCGATTGGTGACTCATATTTAGCTCGATTGCATTGCCAATTTTCGAGAAATTAAATTTTAATTGTTTCATTCTCGGTTAGTTTAGAATTTTCTGAACTCTGTGTACTGTTATGTGGGGAATTTGCGTTGAAACATGTGTCTTTCTACTGTCGCTGAATTTAAACGGGATGACTAATGAACGAGGGAACATTATTCAAGATAATTTATGGAAATGTATTGTTACGATTCAACGTAATTCAACTCAATGTTTTTATTACGTAATTTAATTCAATGATGATATACAATACATTAAATCATCATCTTGGATATAAATTTGGATAAAAATTAAGCATTGAAATGATAGTTTTACACAATTAGAGATATAATTTCGTTTGATAATTCGTTTCTACAATCAAATTTCTTTTTTTTTTAAAGAGAAACAACGAGACAATTAATGTAATAAGAAAAGAAAACGACGAATGAATAAATTACACGTAGAAAACAAATTAGGAAATCAAACAGACATTCGTTTCCTCGTATCGATCCATTTCCAAGAAAAGATATAAAATGCAAGAACAAAGATAAAGGATCCAAACATATATTCGTTGCATTTCAATCATCAATTTAACGTTTCCTATTTTCCATTATAGATATTTTAGAGAAAATAAACATTCGAATATATATATAATATATAAAATAAATATTCGAAAATAATCGAATAGAAAGGACACAGCTTTCTGAAAGAGATATTGATTTCGAATGAAGAAATGGAAATGGAGAAGAAACTCGATTTCGAATTTTAAATCAATTTTCACACGCATATAATTTCATACGTTTGATTCTATGCAAAGTTTAACCTTTCCAAACAAATCTTAAAACAAAGTTGAGAAGTTCACTCACAATAATCTTGTTAAATTGCACGCTTTCCTTACCTCAAACTTCTCCTCGATCTTAAATCGAAGAATACTCTTATTCGCGTAATTCTAGTTCAATTTCTGCAGTAAGTATTATGGGTCACCGATAATCAATTCCGAGAGGAGCGTGTTGAAACTACGAAACAAGCGGAAAAGCGATCAAAAGTATTTTTCAGTGTCTATAAAATCTCATCTTGTATCGAAAAAAGGAAAAAAAAACTCTATAAGATAGAGTGTATTGGATCTGTTACGGATCCAGAATTCAGCATTAACCCGTTGAAAAGGTAACTATATAGTTGAAAATTTCGAATAAAGTTAAAGTTTAAATAATTAACTTATTAAAATGCTTAAATAACATTTATTCGTAGTTATTACAATCGATCCATTTTTCATACAATCTAATAATGATTTGGAATTATTATTATATCTTGAACGATAAATTATCGAAATAAGTTTATTCGTAACTTCAACTATTTTAATTTGTATCCGGACAAACGATTTCTGACGTAATTCGCTTTCGTTGCTTTCTACTCGTCTCGAATAAATCGAGCGAATGAAGAAAACTGGGAGCAAACTAACTTAAGGATGTTAAATCACGCGAAACACCGCATTCTTTAATTTCCAGTGGCGAAAAACAAGATACAGAGAGGGATTAATCTAAGCCTTGCCGTTCTAATGTATCAAGGAACCGGTGTTACGAAAGAACACCGGTTCACGAACAACTTTCTACGATCCAGATTGGATCGTAGACGACACTTAGGTGTAGACGAAACTCCACGGCAACAATAAGAAACACATTGGAACGTAGCCTGAAACAACAATTTGAACAACTCTCCGAGGCCCTGACAAGGGTTCAGATTTTCCCTGCGTTTCAACGGCTCGTGCGCGAATTTCCGAGTATAAAATCTCTCTCTCTTGTCTCTGTTTGGAAGGTGGAATCGTGGCGAAACTTGCCGATGTTCGAGATTAACCTCGCTCCTTTGTTGAATTTGCAAAGGACGCCCTTGTTCGATATCCTGGATCCTGGCTGGATCCTGAGCTCTTGAGCGCAACCTCATGAACGATGAATATTTTAGAAGGTGCATCTTTAACATCGACCACGCCCAAAACGACGAGACAGATGCCAGCCCGGATGCCTCTTCTCGGCTTCTTCGTCATTCACGCGGTATCTATCATTTTACAGGATGTAAAAATTTTTTAACTTGGATTATTATTATTATTTTTTCTTTTTTGTTTATCAACACCTTATGAACATTGAAGAGCGTGATTAAAAGCGTTCCTTACGTTCCCGTCGAATGAAATTTTTCATCGAAGCATGCGTTTTTCCTTTGAGCCAAACAAATGTCATCCGTATCTCGTCATGCATAGCGCGTTTTCCTTTCTTACGGTCATTAGAATTATAACAATTCCTCGAATCGTGTGTTTATACGACCCGTTTTTCACTCGCGAAATGTACCAGGTATCGTTTTGCAGAGAAGAGAAAGAAAAAAAAAAAAAAAAATTGGAATACTATGTATACATCATCATAGAAAGAAATCGTTCACTTTAATCTTTTAATCCCACTGTCAGTGTTTGTTCTATATTTCTCCCTATTCCCATCGTGGCGCGTTCAAAGAATTTTGCCTTGAACAAGCGGGACGATCACGCTAAACAGGTAGTTTCTGTTCGCGAAATGGATGTACGCTCGTTTCGAACCTGCTCGGGGCAAATATTTAGAAAGAGAGGGGAGAGGTGGTGAGGGAGAGACGCTTCAATAACGCTTTTTCTCGTTTAGCCAGCCGAAATGAATGAATTCAAATACCTGGCGCACGCCGGCTCCTGGTTAAAATAAAACCGGAAGAAAGTTCCAATTCTAACCGTGTTCCCCTTTGACCGAACTCGCGCATATTCCTGACTATATCCTGACTATACTATGCTTTGCGAATCAAAGCCGCCACTTGACGAAGAATCGATGAACTAATTCGTGAAATAGTTGATCGCATTCCAGTACCACCAGATCTCCCATTTCATCGTGTTTTCCTTCTTTCGTGTTTTCGTTTTACGAAAAGCAAAATTTATTTCATCCTTGATAAGATTTCTTGAACGAATTCATTTTATATCATTTTTTTCTTTTTTTTTAATATAATATTTATAATTGCTCGATTTGAGCAATTCATTTTGCAAAATTATTTCAACTCGTTCCAAAGAAACTATTTGCTTTACATATCTGTGGATACATAGTATTGTCAAAATTAATGGAGATTTCTAGAAATTTTATTTTTTTTAGAAATTATACTTTTGCAATAAATACATAATCTAGCAATTCGTTTTTCAAAATTATTTTTCAATTCATTCCAAAGAAACAATTAACTTTACATATCTGTAGATATATAATATAGTCAAAATTCATGGAGATTTCTAGAAATTTTATTTTTTCTAGAAAATAAATCATACTTTTGCAATAAATACATAATCGAGCAATTCGTTTTTCAAAATTATTTTTCAATTTTTCCATTCCAAAGAAACAAATTTTATATTTATATAAAAGATTTATCTGTACATATAGATTAGGAAAATTAGTGAAAGTTTTTGTAATTTCGTGTTTTTTAGAAATCGTACAACGAATAACACATAATCTTCGCCGTGTCTTTCGACAATACGAAACCTACATAAACAAACAACACTCGATCGCTCGAAACGAAGTGTTTCTATCTCTTTTATCCACCGCTCCATTAATTCCCCCCCAAACCTCTAATTATTCTCAACGCCGAAAACCAACATAGTCCCAAAAATCCTTTGGTCGGCCGGTGCAAACAAATCGGCACGCGATTCTCGACCGCACGCGAACCGGAATTGCCGCGCGGAAATCGGTCGTGCAAACAAAGGCCGGCGTCGAAAAATTCCCCTCCCCTCCCTTCGAAAACCCAATTATTCGTTAGGGAAACGTTCACTGGATCGATACTGTGCCTACCGGCTTCTCGAACGAGGTATCGATCCTTGATGACGAAGAATCGTGGCATCGTATGATTTTCGCTTAAAAAAAAAAAAAAAAAAGTGAAGTATTTCGAATACATATACAACAATGTATATTCTTGGAAAGTATTATCGATACATTTACAATATTCACATCCGTTACTATTTTTAAATAAAGTACCATCGATAATATTTTCATTCTATCCTTGTTTCTCATACTCGGTAAATATAAATATGCGCGATTCCGATACGTTCGATTCCTTTCCAATTTCTATGGATAGCAAGGATTGATTCTAGATCTGTGTTTAAAACGAACATAAAAATTGATATACCGAATTGTCGGTCGAGGTTTATTTATTAAATTATAAACAATCGAAATTTGTGTTAAGATTAAATGAGATGGAGATAGATATTTTTATATATCAACTTTTACGTTCTTTTTTCTGGCATCTAAAAATCGGCTTTAAAAGCTTCTCACAAATATACCAACATCCTGTATATTCACTAAATATTCCAAATTCGAATAATTTCTATATTGTTGACATTATCATAACACACAATATAATATTACTATACATACTAACAGTGTACATCAATTTCGGATCGTATACAATACCAATATAATACACCATGTAATAACTTTAATGATACCGATCGATTAATCGAATTGTTGGAGCGAGAAAGATCGCTGATACCTTCGTACTCGTAACGTAGTCCAGTTGTTAACCAATGACTTTTATCACTACGAGGATAAAATTGGAAAGAAATTGATCGGCGCACACATACTTCCACGCGCTTCCATTCTAACCCATTAACCCTTTCCACGATAAATGGGTTAAAGGTCCTTCTCGATGTGTGTGTGTGTGTAGAAAGCCGCGGGCGCGCGCATCGCGTTGAATTTCAAGCAGATGCGGCGAATCCTCGTAGACCGCGGCAATCCTACATTTCTGCACGTTAAATGTTTATCGTTGCCACTTCATAATTCTACCTAGGTAGTCCCTCGTCCGTATGCGGATCCAAGCTCACCGACAAAGCGGCCCCGATTTAATGCGGCTTCAAACCGGCGGCTCACGGAGGAGGAGGAGGAGGAGGACAGGGGTGGGAGGGAAGATAGGGGTCGCCATCCCCTGAAATACGCTGGGAAATCGGGAGATTAAGCGTTCTGCGGCCGAAATAAATCCGGCCTTCCCGCCACGAGGAGAAGAGTATAGAAAATTAGGGAAGGGTATGTGGAACAAAACTTCCATGGCGATCGATTATTAAGAACGTGACTCGGTTCTGGGATGTGTGCGCCGGTGACCTGATCATCGAGTTAAATCACTCGTGGCGGAATTCGGCTCTGTGTATTCCATGGAATCGATACAAATTTACTCAAGTTTCGTAGAAATTGCGATTATTCGATTTTCTTTGGTGGCAGAGTGAATTGTATATTTTTTTCTTTTTTTTGGAGGGGGAGAGAAGGGTGGAACGAAGTTTGGAAATCGTCTTTCTTTTCGACGTGTGATTGCTCAGATTTTTCAATTTTTTTCGAAAATTTAGCATTTTCTTTTTTTCTTGATTTGGAGTTCCGTAGGGTTGTGATTTTATAAGCGTCTCTTTTTCTTAGATTTCGAATTTCAATTAGCAGGATTATTTGTTCGAAAGCTGATTAAATTTTCTGTTTCTTCTCGGTTTGAAGTTTGGAATTTATCGTTTCTCCTCCGAAGTGTAATTGTAAATGTTTCCCAAGTTTCTTTTCGGGGGGATGATGTTTTTCCCGGGGGGGATATTCGATGAAATTTCGAATTTCAAAATCGCGGTTACACCGCGTTTTAAAGTTTCGAGAAAGTAAGTAGATGGGGTTCTCGAAGTATCGCAGACGGCGGCTAAGGCGGAATAAAGGGGAAAGAAGTTTGTTAGTCAATAGGATTTGCCGGGTAGTGGAGCGTAAAGAGAAATGATATCGATGTAGATCAGAGTATTTAGCAAATGGAGGCAAAGAATATCCTCGAATTCAAGGAAAGTCTACTTCTTTAACGACCGCTTGTTATCCTTTCTTTGTCGATTTTCACGAAATTATATGGCAAAGAAAGTTGGTATTTAAATTAATTTTTTTCTGCATCGATTATAACTACATTTTGCCTTTGAAACATCTAAAAGATTTTAATTCAATTGCATGATCGCCAACATGTAATAATAAGTATCATAAATGTATAAGAAAATGTTTTTATATTTTAATTTAACCAATAATATTATAAATATCTAAATCATCAGTCTAGATTTTTTAAAAGTAGAATTAATTGTCAAGAAAGAATAAATAATTGATCGTTAAACTCTTCGAAAAAATTTAATTCTCGAATAAACATTCAAAACTCATTCAACACTCGATTCGCTTTTTCTTCAAGTAGATCCGATCTTTTTCACTCTGTCCCTTTGCTGTTTGCTTTTATACGCATCCCTCCTCTTGAAACCTATTTCTCTTTCGCACATTTTCAAAAGAATCTTCGAGGTTTCACCGAGGACAAACCCTCATACCTTTAATTCCTTGATATTAATCTTATGAAACATATTTTTATCTTCGCAGTATACAGATATGTGTATACTTGCGACAACGTTGCTTTTTTTTTTTCCTTTTGCAACGGATGGCGTTTAAGAATGAAAGTACAGAAGACGTTTAATGCGTTTTCTCGTTGCTCGAGAAACATTTGTCTTCGCAATAGTAATTTCAGCCTCGCGCAAAGACCCGACACATTTTTCGCCCGAGTTTCGTTGTATTACCAGGATAGATCGCGTTGGAAACAAGCGAACGTTATTATAAATTGTTCTTGGCATCCTCAAAGCGAAACAAGGAAGGAAAAAACTTTGATTTTGTACGAGAATTGCGATGTTTGTAACCGAATTTTGAGATAAGATTAAAAGTATGTCGTGCAAATTTTCGAAAGAAAGGGAAAGACGATTACGATTAATTCTTCTAATCGAAGCTTATTATCAGATAGGAAAGAAGAAAGAGAATTTAATGAAAAGTAAAAAATAGAATGTATTGATCGTATACACCGAATAACCTACGCGATGATTCAAATAAGATTCTCCGATGTGTTCGCTTTCTAAAAATACGAATATTGAATTTCTGAATTACTGTGTACATAATGCAACCACCATGCATCTAGTTTATCAATGTAACACGAATATATTATATCAAAATATCGGATTTCGAAGAAGAATTTCAACAAATCGAATCGTAAAAATCTCACGAGTTTTACTTAAAACAAAAATTCCAAGAGAAATTAAATTTACGAAAATCATTAATTCTCATAATTCAAAATAGAATTTAAAATTCTATTTCAATAAATTTAAATAAAAAATGAATCGAATTCATAGTCAGTGCATAAAAGAATTAAATTTAGAACGACGCCAACACTATTATCCATTCTACTCTAAAACTTTCGTAAAATCCATCCCCAATCTCCTAATCCTCGAAATAGAACCGAATAGAAACAAATAATGTATTCGTAATAAATTTATAAAAAAAAAAAAAAAAAGGATCGGATGCAATATCATCGAATGCAATTAAATGAAAGAATAAAAGTTCGGGCAGCTTAAGAAATCCACGATAGATCGGCCAATAAATTTCGCGAAAGGCCGAGGTTATCGTTTCGAGGCAGTCGACAAAACAGCTAGACTCGGTAAAATGCAAACTTCTCCCTATCGGGGCCACAAGGGAAAAAGCTTTCGCTTCGAACTTCGGTCCATCTTTAATTTAACTTTCCCGCGGACTTCTTCATATTTTAATCATTTTCATATTAGAGGCTGTCGAAGTAACGGCCGATATATTTCCAATATCGGATCGGCTCGAGAGAAGCCGTGGTTGAAGGAAAGTTTCATGTTACCGAGGACGGGAAGCTGCCTCGTGTAATCGTGATCAGCCAGCTTCGACAAAATGCGAATACATCCTCGATCCAATGCCTACCGCGTATTTTCTCCGACTGGTATCGCGTAGATACGTAATACAAAAACGAGGAAGAGAAATTCCGATTTAATGGATTTTAATATGAAACTTTTACTATTTCTTTGGATTATCAGATCGACGAATATTTTTTTAGATGACTTGAACGACGCGAAAAATGTATAATAGTTGATTGATTAATTTAAAATATTCGTATTAAAATATTCACGCGAGAAAGTAATTTGTCGATGAATTATTTTGATCCTGTAAATTTCTAAATTAAATGCAATTATGCTCGATTCATTTTTGTCCGGTTATTAACAAACCAGTAGATTTTTCAAAATGTGAAGTTAATTATGAGATGTATTGCGAAATTCATTACAAGATGAATCATTCAAATATGCAAATCGAGAGATATTTGTCCGTAGAGATATCGTTTTTTTCCTTGAATCATAAATTATATATATATATATATATTTTACGAAAATTATAATAAATCTTATAATTTACAATGAACAATTCCTGTTCATTATTACCTATGTCAATTATGCATCCGTTCGTATGATCATAACAAAAGGTTAATTGTACATCGCTCAAATCTATTTGTTCCGCTTTTGCTTTAATCGCAATCAAAACAAATAATTACGATTTCATAATAGGAGTGAATTAATTATTAATTTAACGATGAAATATTTAGCTCCCTGTAATTAAACAAATCGTTATATAATTATCTTACGTAACTGATTTTTGAAAATAATTTAAATAAATAATAATAATCTCTGTATCGATATCGTTAAATTGATCAAATATTTCGGGAAATTTCTCTTCGTTTAAAAACCTTGTAATATACTACGTAATAGGATTGTATTTAAAATATGAATAATTGTACGAAATATTTCTGATTCAATTCCCTTTCAACTTTTTATTAGTATAATTAGAATGTTATCCGACTTTGATAATTTAATACCATTTATTTAAATTTTATTCTAATTCCAATTATTATAGTTCCAATTATTATTATATAGACCAGATATTAAAGAAAAAAGGAAAGTTTAAATTTTAGGAGAAAACAGGAATCAAAGTTATTAGAAACGAAAATTTAGAATTTGAGATTTTCTACTCCACTTGAACAATTCTTTTTTATTTATAAATTTTTTTGTAGAGACTACAATTTACATTCAAATCGTTGGAACTCTTGCAAATCCGTATCACTTTGTTGCTTTAAATCGAAATAAAATTAAGAATACGATTAAAATTTTTCGCAAGAAAAGGATAAAAAGAATATAGATCAATTTTTCTTTGCACTTGCTCCCTTTTCCAAAGATTCTAACAAGTGACACGTTTAATTTACCATTCGATCCCCGATTACAGAAGAGAGCACAGTTCAGGGATTGAAAACCATTCGTATCCGAAACGAGATTAAAAGGTATGAAAAGCCGTCTGAACCTGATTTCTAATTAGATAGCATTCTGAACATGATCGAGAATGCCCGTCGCGAGTGAAACGGGTTATAGATCAGATTACAAAGCAGCGGAGAGGGTTTCTTTTTAGAGCGAAGAATCGGTGTGCACGGGCATAACGACGTGTCATACAAATGGAAATGTGCCTCACTTTACAAACACCGTTGGCCCCCGCCCATGGTAAGTTAATTCCTCGCGATTCTTGTACAGATTCGTGCAAATTACACGTTTCACCTATCGCTGATACAATACACTTTTCCTCGTGTAATCAACGCCGATTGTTACGCAAACGCGAGCGAAAGAAAGAACGCGTTAACCAGAATGATCCGACTATACTATTTCTATAAACGTCCATTCTTCCGTGGAGATATTATTTTTTAAATGTTTAAATTTGATTTGCGAAGTGTATATGACGCGACAGATGAATGAAAAATGAAAAAGAATCTTAATATGAGAAGTTGTATTTGATTGTTAAAATGCGATAAGACGAGATAGGGATCAAACGAAGGATTTAGAAATTAGAAATTGGAATACAATTTGGAAAATAAAATGTAAACGATGTATATCTTCGAGATATTCTGTAGAAGGAAAAATATTTTTCAATTTAAAATTGAATTGATTCTTCAACTTTTTTTTTTAATACGATTTTATAATAATGGAAATTTAATATTAAATAGATAAATTCACGGAAATTTTATTTCTGCACAATTTTATCGGAAACAATCCATTAGATTTGTGCTATGCATACATCCATCGACTACGTTGAAACGCGGTAAGGGCAAATTGGACGAGGTTCTCAGCAGTTTGGTAAAAGCACGAAGGCTAAAAGCACAAGGGGGATCGATAACGAGACATTTTACAAGAAGCTTGCGTCGAGATAGTAAAATGATTATGATTTCGAGAGTTACAATCTCAAAATAAAATAAACTTATTCAAATTTCATATTATTGTTTCATTTTATCGCTGTGTTAGATTGAAGTATAACTTAATTCCTTAAGTAACGAGAGTGTTGTCACGTATATTAAACTGTATATTATAATAAATACATATGTATTTAATAACGATAATAATATTTCAATATTGTAGATATACTATCAATGAATTATGATTTCTGCAATGCTACCATATCGGCCTATAACTGTACGTTGCTGCTACATAAATCATAATTAAATTCAATATCTAATGTATCTTTAAGAATAGTATTAGAATACGTTCAAAAGAAAAAAAATTATAATTTCTATTTCCTATCCGCACTATATACAATGCGAGTACAATATATATTCTATAGTATATACTCTATGTACAGACTTCCGAAAACAGATTCTCTAGAACTTAACATTATTATTTCGTTAAACGAATTCCATCGATCTAAGAATCGAGATATTCGAAGGATATATTAAAAAAATTTCTGTCGTGATAATAAAGTGAAAAAATAAAGTGAAAGGATTACCATCAGAGGATTAACGTTAAATTGATAACACGACATTGCGTATCGTTATTACAGGCTTAAACGTAATAATCACCCACGCGGCGGGGATACTCTCGCGGTGAGTAGAAGGAAAAAGGAAACGATGATGCAAACGGACGACGCCACACTTGCCTCGAGAACGCTCGTTCAACGGCAAGGCCATCGATATAAAAGGCTGTATCTCGACCGAAGGCCGCCGCATGTGGGAAAACTTGAGACAGAGACCGGTCGACCTACTACTACGGACACGCACGCCTCAGTTTTTTCCTCGAACCCGCAGGTATATACGCGATTAAAGAACGCGTATTATCCGAGATCGAGTCGGATTGCAGGGGAAAAGATCTCTGGCGCCGGTTACGGGATCTACAGAGGAATCTTACCGGCGTATAAGGCGATGAGTATGAATCATTGGCGATGTTGAAACAAAAAATTG
Source organism: Apis laboriosa (assembly GCF_014066325.1). Classification (NCBI taxonomy): domain Eukaryota; kingdom Metazoa; phylum Arthropoda; class Insecta; order Hymenoptera; family Apidae; genus Apis; species Apis laboriosa. Next base: position 7,453,530 of record NW_025224135.1, read on the forward strand.
TACGTTCCGTGAGAGGAAGAGAGAGAAGTGTACATTATAAATATTACGATATTGATAACCGGAAAGAACGATTACTTTTACAACGTATAAAAGATCGATTTGATCCGGGGATATTTTTATAGATAAAATTGAAAGTAGGATTTTTTTGTAGGAAAGTTATGGTTATTATTGTGCCCACTTTTTTAGGATTACATGATGAATGTTTATCTCTTATTGATGTGCGTGCGAATATCGAAATAAAGTTGTGAGAAATAATCGAGGAGATTGAATTATTTATATTAAATAATAGAGATATTGATAAACAGGAAAAGATATTGATAATATAATATATAAGAAGATTGGTCTGAGGATATTTTTATGGGAAAGAGAATTTTTTAGGGAAGTTCTTTTTTAGGGTGGAAAATAATTATAAGTTGGAAATAGGATAACTCTGAAAGTTTAGATGAGCTTCATAAATTAAAAGAATTTCGATAACCAAATGGCGATGAAGCCGTATGGTGTTGAGTTAACGAATTATATTTTTCAAGAGGTTTGATACTTTTACCGTGATACTTCGAATTCTAATTTGTCTTATCGTTATATGAATAATGCAAAAAGCGAATAGAATAAGAAATATCTTATAAATTATGTGACATTTTCAAGGTAATAGAAAATAACGGACAATTTTATTCGTGAATAAATTTACTTACGAAAAAATACGAGTTAATAGAATTATTCAAATACATTAGCTATAGATTAATTAATAATAAGAAACTAATAAAAAAAAAACTCTTCTTTTAAAAATTATACAAAAATGATTAATAAACAGGTGAAAATCTCTGCCGATTTTCAGAATCGATTATACCAATTGAACTAAGCGAATGAAATATCTACTATCTAATTAAGAATAGAACTTGTCGTTACAGTAAAATTTAATCTCTTAATATTGAGGTTACGTAAAAAATAACAAATAAATAACCGCGCGTACGACGATCTTCATTTGGAGCTTCATTGGATTCATTATTTCGCTTTAATTTATTCAAATGTGATGCATATCGAGGTGCAAGCAAGATTGTTAACAGCTATTAAACCCGATCCCAAAGGAATCAACGCCGATGCCCGATTATAATCAACGTTAAATAATATTTTAATATCACGGCAATTAGCCATTTTGAACTATGAGCACCCATAATTTTAATCACGCGTTTGTCGCATCTTTCACATGGTTTTAGATTACCAACGGCGATATACATATGCATATCGAATAATGTTAGAATAATGATTCACCAAAGGAAGCAATTTATTTTCGATGTATAATATTGGCATGGTTTGTCGAAAGTGGATCGATTCTCGTAACCGAATCTCGCCCAGTTCGATATACACGCGATCGAAACTCGAAATGGAAAGAAAAATTTGAACGATGGTTGGTATGGACGCCCGATCAACGATCGTTTCAAACAATGGTCGAAATATTTTCACCCGGTTCAATGCACCGATGAAAAGAAAGAGAGATATCAGCGCGAGACTCAATTACAACGAAAAGCTAGGAAGATCGTTTCGCACAGAAGGAAACTATAAATTATTTCAACACCATTTCCACACGTAACTTCGATATTTTACCCGGCCGGCTATCATTTATAATCCATTTCAAAGAAAAATCCAAAGTCACCGGTATTTTTACACCGGGAGGGAGGGGAATCGTTATTATGCCAGGCACGATGAGTGCTCGTAATTCTTCGTATTACGTATGCACGGGGTGAAAGTGTAAATCGTGTTGACAGAGCATAATGATTCGAACGTGACAATATTGGATATTGTCGTCACACTGATCTTATCACACCAGACATCTTTATAGCCGGTGGTTTTCGGAACGGGTTCTATTTCTTTCGCCCTTTTTCCTCCTCGATCGCCTGGTTCACGCTGGATAACGGAAATTTAATCTGGAGGCGCGAAGGATTAACCTTTGTTCATGTATCTTCAGGTCTTTTATATGCTTTTTCTTTTGTGTTGAATCTTTATTTGCTACAATTGCTATCGATATATTTTACTTTTTATATTTTATGAAAGTTGTTAAAATTTTTCTTTCAAAAAGTGAACGAAGAATGGAAGAATGAAAGGGATAAAATAATACCTTGCATTATTTGCCTGAAAAATTATCAAAAAATATATATTATAGACATATTTATTATTTTGACTATCGATATGTAAATAATTTTCGTCCGTTAAAAGGAAGAAAAAGACGGAAACATGATGGTTGTAATGGCGATTTGACTGTTATAAGACCGTATCAAGTAATTTCTGTAAAAAGTAAATTCATTTTTCGTGTCACGAAAAATTTCTAGTTTTTTTTTTTGTTATCTAACATGTGGATCTCAGTCGCGTGCCACACTTACATCTCGAGTAAAGAGTCAACGAACTGCTACACTTAAAGTAAACCTTATATCAGATTATCGTGCGCATTTTCTTTGCCGACAAAGTCGGAATGTAAAGAAACACTCGTTGTTTGAGAACAATAAAACGGATCGACTGTTTCTTGTTAATCTTTGGTGAATGGTTTAATCGAATAGAAATTTGTTCGATTAAATTTATAATAATTGTATATATTTATAGTGAATCCAAGTTTTAAGATGTCAAATAAATTTGAGAGCAAAACTCTCTTGAAAATAAATGTTAATATTGTATCGATGCGATATCCATTTGTTAAAAATTTTATTGAAAGAAATTCTCGAAAGTTTTACCTTCGAATGTATTCGCATTCCTAGAAGACTTTCTTCTTTCCATCTTTATTTTATTATCGTCTTAGAATTTTTCTACGTAGTGATATATGTAATATATATTTGTACATGTTTGTGTATGAAGAAAATAATAGAAAATTTTATGTACATTAAATTTTGAGGTAAGACATCCGGGTCAGATACCCTTGGTCAAAGATTGAACTATGCTTCAAGAGCGAACATTAGGAAACATCAATTAGAAGTTACGTCGTTTCTAGTTTCTAGTGTTAGAAACTAATAGTGTTAGTAACTAATGGTGTTTTTTTTTTCTTCGAAGAAAGACAAATTATTCGTATGCTAGGAGGAAAAAAAATATTAGAATCAATTACTCATAGAAATATTTGATATTTGATTTCAATTGATTTCTAATCAAACAGACATCAGAATTACGATATATATATATTTTATTTGTTTAACGAGTAAAATATTCATTTTTAAACAATCTTATAATCGAAATTAAATTCATGAATATTTTACGTGATTTTATATTTTCAAGAATTTCTCTTATATGCAATATTCGTGAAAATTTCTTTTCTGCTGATGAAATTCTTATTATTTCGACGTATCAAAAAAAGACGAAGTTAAAAATTAATAAAAAATAATTGAAAAACCTCGCGATCCTTAATATTTGTAAACGAATTGTACGCAGAGATCTCTACGATAATAATAAAAACTATCTTTATTTATCGTAACACAGATTTAGAAAAATTAACGGATAATCTTGTTTTCCTTTTTTTCTTTTTTTTTTTTCTTATCTTTAAATCCATAGAATATACACACAACATCGACGCGCAACGACGATAAATACAGTTTACATAAACGTTTATCGTACATCTAACCGGATCGCGAAGGATAGTATTTTGCTCCGGCTATTCATTTGTTTTCGCGGATGGTGTCATTACAAATTTCACATACGTGTTAAAGCTCTTCTTGAAAGGTCCAACAATTTCAAATGATTAACGAGATATATTTACAGGAGGGAAGGGAAATATTTACAAGTAGCGAGTTCGCGCGTGACACATCAAACGTTGATTGTGAACATCCAACGGTGAGTCACGCTCGGGCGAGAAAAATTGACGACATGCAAAACTGATTTCTGTATGGGGAACAAGATTGCACCGCGATTCAAACGCGTTTTTAAAGTTTTTTTTCCTCGTTATACGATCACGGCATGAATGCCGCACACGATTCTTGCGCCCTCCTTTCCATCCGATCGACCAACGGCCGTTTTAAGCCTGTTTAATTTTTCAAGGATGCGCCACGATTCCGATACTATCTCGACATTTTACTGATTCTAATTTCCCGGCGATATCAATGGCCCTTTCGCTCAAACATGTATCCACCCCGCTTAAAATAACTTTTCCCTGACCTGTTCACGCCAATGCTGGCACACTTTAAGTTACGATACATTACCCGGAGCTTACGTTTATTGCCTGGCTAGCCTCCACGCATGAGGCATTACCATTTTAGGGTGTACGTATTTTACCAAGGCCTCGAAATGTAATTCGATTCATTCGATAATTTTTTTAGGGTAATCGTCAGACGTTGAATTTAACGAATATTAACCGAATTTTTGAAATTCCATTATATCCATTTTAGGAAAAGTGTGGCAGAGTAATTACGTTAAAAATTGTGAAAGTGATTTTCCTACCATTTAGGTAGGATTAACGATTAAAATTTTATAAAGAGGTTGTTCAATCGTATCGTATCAATTTAATCATTACCTGGAAAATCGAATATCGAACCGAACCTCTTTAACAAACATTTTAGGAAAAATCGTTAATTGGATTAAAAAATTCGAAAATAATTTTTTTTACCGTGTAGAAGATTTTGCCCAATCGCATAAATTAATTCGATAACTTTTGTTAAAATAATCGTTATATATAATATATACGCGTTATGATACTTCAACGACGATGATCATTTTCAGAAGTGGAAACGTCGAGGATTAATTCCATTAAGAGATTGAAAAATAATAATTTTCGGCTCGAATGATCGATATTTAGTTTCTTGACTATTTTGAAAAGAGGACACGAGCCGCAAATTAATTTGAATCTCAATCAGATTATCACGAACCGCTCGTTGAACATTGTAATTAATTTCCGAGAACCGAACGGAACCAGCATTATATGCTCGGACCATTCTATTCGAGAATCTATTCTCCACTCTCTATATCTCATTACCCCTTATCACATGATGCACAGGGAGACTATGGACTTAATAAGCATAAGTGCCTCCAAGTGCACGAGAATATTAGCAATACCGCACGATTTCTTACGTAATTATTAGCAGTTTTATATTTCCATCCTGCTCAATATCATCGTGTTCTTAATCGAACACAATATGACACAAGTATTTCTCTCTCTCTCTCTCTCTCTCTCTCGATATTTAGGACTTCATCGATTTCATTGTACGTAATCATTTTACGAGATTACTAGGAAAAACTAGGAAATTATTTTAAATCTTAATTAAATAATTTCACGATTACCTTTCACTCGTGTACCATTTATTTAATTTCTTTCAAGTTTAATTACATCCCAAGAATCTTTTTCGCAATTTTGTAAAATATTTAATGAATACTTAAACATTATGATTTTTTGTTATTTCTTTTTTTTTTTTTTTTACAATCCATTTGTATACTGCTACAAGCAACAGTGATTTAAAAGTGCAGCAAATCGTAACAAATTGCGGGGCTACGATACAATCGTGAAAATGACTTTTTTTATTCAATTTTGCAGGAACAAAACGTGTTCATATTCGTGTTCTAAAGCCAAACTAATTTTCTCTGAACAACGATATATGTGGAAACTCGTACATAGAAGTATTGTACATAGAACGCAATCAGTAGTGTATAAAACACGTAAACGATGCAAGTTACATTATATAAGAATTGTACCCATTTTTTAAAATCATTTAACAGAACTACAATTACAAATATTAATGATATTTTGACAGCTGTGTATCAATTTGTTACTTTATATATATATATGAAAATATTATTCGAATGTTATTTTACACGAAAAATGTGAAATTGGAAATACACAAGCAATATCTTTTCAACTTTTATTTTCATGAAACTAAATGAATATACATAAAAAAAAAAAAAATCGTGGAGCATTTTAAACACTTTAATACAAATAATGAGTTTTCGAAAACGAATAATAATTTAGATTCGCTAGATTAAATATGTAGTATTTTCAAAATAAAGTACTTGTAATTAACATTTTGTTTCTCCACGAATAATTAGATTATGCTATAATATTCTTTCATAGAAAGATAACATATACATAGACTTTTAATCAAGAATAAACAATCTGAAATGTATGTGCAAGAGAAACTCCACTGACAAATTAGGTCAACCAAAAGTTACATTGATTAATAGCAAAGTATTTCAACTGCTAAAACTTTGAACAATAATTTTTGTTTATCTATCCCCTCTTTCTCTTTCCCCTTTAATTGAATTATTCATAGAGTATGTTAGTAACAGCAATAATTTTCATAAAATATATAAATAATTTTCATTCTACTTCAAAAAAACTCGAAAAAATAATTATTAATTGAACAACTGGAACACAATAAATATACAAATATAATGTATACATGTAACACAATTTGTGAAGGTAAAAGTTATTAACTCATACTTTAAAGTGGACTCTGAAACTATCGACCTATCATAAACAGACGAATAAAATTGAAATAAAATTATTTAAAATCTATTATTTTCGTGTACAAAATCATATTAAAAACCCGCCAACGTCTTCATATCATTTTAACAATTTTAATACATTCGAACATGTATTTTTAATTCCGTCTGAATAACAGCCAATATTAATACCCTTTAAAACCCGTCAATTCGACGTATAGTATAAAATTCTCGTTACTGATCGTCAACGTATCAAGCATGGAACAGAATTCTCAAACGTGTCCTATCTCATAACTCTAAGTAATCCAGAGCCCGAGACGAAACGGATGCACTCCTTCGATCTGTATTCAATTCCTGTTATCCTTACAGATAAGGCGAGACGAGAACGAAATCCACGGGACGTTTCATTGTCAGCATATGCGGCAATAAAACGAAAGACGAGCCATTAGCCGGCACACATGTGGCGCTCGGCCAGCCGGCGGTAGTGCGTGGCATGCATGGGCATTCGTCACTTTCTGAATGGATTTCAAAAGCGCGTGAGTCAGCCCCTTCCTGGAAAGTTGATGCTATTTCAGCGTGTACGGAAAACTAAAGCGAAATAAAGCATGACTAACGACTCTCCGCCAGATTTACGTGCGTGGCCGGCGAGCTCGGATAACCCCGCTGCTACGCACCCTACCTTTTCGATCTATTTTTCCTTTTATTTACTCCTCTCATTTTTTCTTCCACTTCTTCTCTTTCTCGTTTTATCCCCATCCCGACGTCTACTCATTCGTTCTACGTCGCGTCGAGTCAACATCGCCCAAAATGCTCTTCCACGCGTGCACAAGCGCGTATCGCGTCACCTGAAGAGATCTTTCTCGAGGTCGTCACCATTTACCAAGGGTTTACCAGGCCTCGGTTCGGTAGGGCGTATAACTTTTGCCGGATAAGCAGGATTTTCTATCTTATGCGGATTCACGCGATGTCGCGACAGACAACCATCGAGAACATTGTCGACGCGAAAAATTTTTGTCCAATATATATACGTGTGTGTATACACAGGTGTGTGCTATTCGTGTCACACGTCTTCGATTTCGAAACGTGCGAATTTCGTGGATATAGTATTCGCGCAGATGGTTAGCAGAGTTTTGGGTACAGAGGGAATGCGAGGAATGTTGCGGTCGAGTCGTTGCTTGTGATTCGTGCTCCTTCTTTTTGGAAATGGATGGAAGAGTGATGAAGAGTGATTTTCGTAGAAAATATATTTGTTGTATATGTAAATTTTGTTGTATATGATTATGAATATTTATTTATTTGTAACGCGTTTATAATTGTTTCTTGAGATTTTTAATTCGTGCCCTACATTTGAATCATTACGTGCATATCGCGAGAATACGTGCTAACTTGTATCCAAGATGAATGCGGTGAACGTGTTGAGAAAAGAAATTAGAAAGGTAGCAATGTTTCTGCATTTAAATCCGATTGCTGCATTTTAAATGGATGTATTGCGGTACTTCGTTCAATCAAATCATTGATTTTTTTTTTAAATTTAAATATAAAAACGTGATGTATATTGTTATTAAATTGATTATATATATATAACAAGAGAATAAACATATAATTAATTCTTATACTCCAAAATTCTTTGGAAATTTTTTCAAATATATTCTATTCCAATTATATCTATTAGAATCTCTTCAATTTTATCTTTAATTGAAGAACATCTTCAATTAAAGAAATTATGTGAAATAAAATTTAATATTTTAAAATTTAATATTATTTCAATATTTGATTTTTATAAATTGAAATTTTTTAAAAAAAAAAAGACAAAAATGTGAACAAAAGTGATTTTCATTAGCGATACAAATATATGCATAAATATTTCTTCAAATATTCTCTTTTACGTATTTTTGAAAATGCGAATAAGTTAAAAACTAGAATGTAGCGATATAACGTTATTAAAGGGAGAAGACTGTTAAAAATGCATAATGCTCAAAGCGAAAGCTTTTTTCAAACTAGAAGTTTAAATGCACTTAAGTAGAAAGGATGCATTATCTCCAAAGTAGTGAATGAAATTTAATCAATGAAACATTTCCGGTATTTCTTTAAAAAAATCATTAATTTCATTAAGGAAGTTATACGTAATAATTTTATAGAAAATTAGAAAGAATTTTAAAAATTATAAAAAAAAAATATATCGATACTCAGATATTTAAATTCTTCATAAATTTTAAAAGTTGTATCGCGAGAAGAAAAAAACAAATGCACAAAATTCGAATAAATAACATTTTAATTTTTTATTTTTTTTATAAATTCTTTAAATGAAAGGAAAAATATCTAATTATCTATTTACATAATAAATTTTTTAAAGTTCTTTTAAATAATAATTTAAAATGAATTAAAATAAATTTAATTCAGAAATTTAAATTTTAAATCAAGAAAATATATCAAGTAATATAAATAACTTGTAAAAATTTAGCATTAAGGAATACTATTATAAATCCTTTGAGTACTCCAAGTTAAATTGACATAAACGTTTGCTATAAACGGTGTGCAATTTTCTACGATCATGATTGTGCAATATTTAGCATATTGCACAAAATATAAATTAAATATTACTTGTAAAGCCATTACTTTAACTTTTATGTTAAGTTATATAAGAAAAACGAATAAAAATTTCATACTCCAACTATCTCAATTATCTATACTCATGAAATTTTATAAGGTGCAAAATATGCGTATTAGTATATTAATAATATTCACTTAAAATATTCAGAAATAAACGTTTTTTAAACATTGAATATTTCTAACTTGAAAACGAAAAAACTTGAAAAAAAACTTGAAAAAAATGTGAAGAAAGAAAGCTGTGATTTATCTCAACACAACCTGTGGACCGTGTCGAGCACCTTTGAAAGACGATGTTCGAGAGCGTATAAGTTTGAAAGGATTCTACACAATCGGGCTATTTCGTAGTGGTTAGGGAACGACCGCCTAGGATCGGCTCTGTTTTCCGGTTGGTCGATCTTTTTGCTCTCAAATACCTGCCAACTACAGATCAACGCTCCAAACTTTCGACAAAGGTCCGTTTAATAAAGAATCATTGAAACTTCACGATGCACAGATTTTAAACCTGTACCGTAAAGAACGAGGGGAAAAATATTGAATCAGTATGCGATACGACAATCGTTTCTTGTCGTTGGTCACCGAAGTTCAAATAACAAGAGATCCCGAGTAAAGAGAGATCAACGTTCAAGTTCCTCGTACAGAGGTGGTTCGTGTTCCCGAGGCAAGATTCCATTCCGAGTAAGTCCACGTTACTCGAAGAAAAGAGCGTATTCGAATCCCGTCTGCCTCGTGTGCCACGGAGAAGGGGTTAGTAAGGTAAAAGATCGACTACTCTTATTCGCATGCATCCCAAGAAGGTCATAGCCGGACGCGCGCATAAATGAGAACCGCGTGGAAAAAGAATGAATCGAGCCTCGAGACGAGGGCAGAACAAAAATATCAACACTTACTGCCATACAAGGTGGTCGCCGTTCTCCCCGCTCGATCGCCGCTATCCGTCAATCGTGGCCGCCACCAGCAACCTTGCTCCTTTTTCTTCCTTGTCTCTCTTGACCGGTCGCGAGGGACGCTGCAGCTGCGACACACACAGAGACAGCGGCTGATGCACGAAACTTTACAAAATGGCACTCCCGCTCAAATTCTTTTTTCCCTCCGTTCTCACCGCAACGCGTGCATCGTGTATATTTCGAAGATTCACGATCACACTCCGAAAATTATTATCAAACACTCACTTCGATGATATCGAACACGAGTAACACGGTTCTTTCCGTGTTCAAACTTGACAGAGAAAAATCACGTGGTAACGCGTTCGACGAGTACAAAAACCGAAAACATCGACACTTGCGATTTATTTATCCACGCTAAATCTCGCGAGAATCGATATTAATCACGAACTGACGCGTGCGTTCCGATTGTCACATTATGTTGCACAGAAAAAAGGAAAAACTGTCGACTGCAGCACTGACACGCCGACGAAATATCCTGTACGGACCGGTGTGACACACGCTACGCGTCGCACATACAACTTTCGCGCGCTGCAGACTCCGGCAGACTGAGTGTCGAGAAAGTCTTGAGGCTAGCGTACGCGATTGCTGCGCTCCTGGCGGCCGATACCTGACCTATAGCGTCACGCGTCTTTGGCCGGTCTCTCTGTGCTCCGATTCCTTAGAAACTGGAGTATACGTTCGTCGTATGGATCGTGCACATGTTAAATCAAATACTACTTGATTCACCGATGCAGAAAATGCCATCCGGAAATAATAATCTCGATTTTCGTAAACATAACGAGAACATCGATTCTGAAATGATGTTGCGCATATTATACGATCATGTTGAATAGCAAAATTCACTTTTGCAAATTATCATTCACGGTTGATATTTAAAAAAAAAATTTTTTTGTGTAATATCTCGTAGATTTCACGGAGATATAATTTTGCATCTTTAAATTTATTCGTTTCTAATAATTATTTTAAATTTAAATATTTTTACAATTTATAATAGCTTTAAAGAAATACTTTTTATATAATTTCATAAAGTATTAGAGAAATTGTTACTTTTGACGATCAGTTAAAATCGCTTAAGGACATCGTACACAGATAAAGGAACGAAAAGTGGTCTTGCCTCGTGACAAAGTCATGTTGTAAAGGTAACAAAGGAAGCAATTTTTAAACTAGATTGTAAGTCCTTGTACAACTGGCGTATTTTCCAGACCTTACATAACATACAAGTTAATATGATCGAAGAAAAGAATTGGATAAAATCATCGAAAAAAACTGCCATATTTTTCTCATAATATGAATAGGCTAAAATTAGGAAAAATAATGAAATTTCATAATTAAATTGCTATTATTCACAAATAAAATTGTATTCTATCTCAAAAATCGTTAGAATTTATTAATTTATAATTCTAATATATATTCAATATTTATTTAATATTTACTATTAAACGAAGCTACTAGTCTAGCTTCTAGCCATTGAATCTCTGTTTAGTTTAGTTTGTTTATATCGCTCTTACCTTACTTCGCCGAAGAAATTCTCAAGCCCTCTCGGCAAATATGGCATTCACACGACGGTACTCGGGACACGGTAAACAATCTCTTTCCAACTGTGAATACGTGTAAAGACGTGTATATGTGTACGCATTTGGCGAGCACGTGGCGCATTATCCCGAAAGCGAGTCGAATTCTACGTGTGATTGGATGAATTCACGGTTGACTATATTTTTCTATTATATAGGTACAAATATTTTCGATAAATATAATTTAATAGTTTCATTAACTTTAGAATTTATCGATCGATTCAAATTTCGGTTATGTATAACTTTGATCTCTCTTTTAATTTATACGAGAGCTCAATCAATGTAATCGATTCTTTGCATTCAATTAATCTTTGCTTTGCTCTTAATACACGCTCTTTTAACGTAATCTATTAAATCTAAAAATCTAAAAAAAAAATCTATTTTTTTCTAACATATTGAAATATTTTTAATGGAAAAAACTTGGACACCCCGTGCATTCTCATATAAATCAATAGTACGTGTCCATTCATTCGATATCGTCGATTTTTTTTCCCCATACAGGTCATACTTTTGCAATTGGATAATTGTATTTATTGCCATTTAAATCGTCGGTGAAAGCTTTGTATCGGTCGTTCTTCGGCCCCGCGAAAAGTTAATCGGCAAAATTGGCGGGCGTAAATAAACGCGTCAAAGACAATGGCCATTGTCGAACGAATAATCAGGGGAAAAAAAGGAAAGAGTTCGTTACGTTCGTTACGATTTATAACGCCTTTCTCTCCGTATGTTAATATATGTGTATATATTAATGTTCGAGCATCGAAGTTACGATTGATCGATATTTTGAACGAGTAGAATTCCTGCATTTCTCTGCATTGTTCCGAATGCAGAGGGCGTGGCAATGGCGGACGAATTTTTTAGTCACTCGTACCTACCGTGGTTCGGGTGTACGACATTTATTAGAAGCAATTGAATAAATTACGTTTCATTCACTGCGCTCCCCCTTGCTCGTGTATTTCGTGCTTCGTCGTTCCCTCGACCTCAGTCCCATCGAAATATCTTTCTGCCCGTAACGCCTCGCGTTAGAATAATTTTTAATACCTTTCCACCATTTCGCGCACGCCGACGAATTAAAACGAATCAGCTATGATTTCGCGCGTCTCCAAGAGACACGAGATAACGTTTTGTTATCCGAGTCCTCGCGAAATATTGTTCATGAAACGTTTTTCCGTGGAAAATTGCATACGGTATGCGCGATATACGGACAAACTAGAATTATTATGATTAAAATGTTCGGCGTTACATGAAAATTACGTTACGGTAAATCCGAACGCGAAATGCAGAATCACCATAAACGCGATAATTTTGCTGATTTGTGAAATATCGTGAACGTATACATTTTCTTTCCTTTTTTTTTTTAATGCATGTATTTACGTATACGCGTATTCAAGATGCGAGATGAATTTTTATTTCATTTTTGACTCTGATGATTCATCGGTAAAGGATGTATTAGCGTGAAAGAAAGGGGAAAAAAATCCAATTCTGGTACGTAGTATCCTGAATTTAATTGTTAAATCCTGAAATGCTTTCGTTTATTTATCCATTTTCGGGTTGATGACCGATGCATAACGTTTACGTTCATTTGTTTCTGTCCGAATGCAAAACGTCGGCGTTATGTATAGGTCATCAACTCTTGAACTGCTCTGCTGAAATAAAACTGACTGCTCTTGAAATAAAATTGTTACAGAGCGATTAAAACGAAGTTTCAGAGATTATATTTCTGGATTGGATTTTTTTATCGTTTAAAAATATAAAAAGTTCTAGTTTAAAATTAAAATAAAAAGAAAAAGAATTATTTTTTAAGGAATTCTTTTTACTTTTCATAATTTTTATAATACTTTTTTGTTAAACCATCAGGGATCAGGTCAAATATCATCGCGATATTTTTTTGTCAACAAGAGAAAAATAGTCATTTTAATGCATGCGACTACGTGTCCAAGCATATACCATATATTCGTTAAATATTTAATATTCGGTTTGTTTTTAAAATCTGTCGATAGTCATAGCTGTTTAATCGGGAAAAAGATAGTTAAATAAAATAACATATCTTTGCAGAATATATTTATGTTTGCATTATGAAAATATATATTTATATATTTGAAAGAATAGATATGATAGATATTTTGTGAAATTTTTGAATATTTTCTCCCATAAAAAATCAATATCAAACATTTTTTCTTATTTTATTTTTATTTTAAATATTTTGATTATTTTTCTCTTTTTCTTGTGTGTATTTTTTGTATTACGTTTGATTTTGTCTACCAAAGTTTGAAGAAAGAGAGAGAACAAGATGCAGGTGTGAAAATAAATTACGAAGTGTTTCTTAATGAAACTTTTGTAGTAGACAGTGCTGTGGTAATTTTTCAAGCCTGTCTCATACTTGTCCTATTCCCAGTAGAAAGAAGATGAACCTTGGACTGAAACGTGAAGAGTGAAAAATATTTATACTTCCTAATAAAAATCGCGTAGAAAATTAAAATTTCCTATTATTTAAACAAAGAAATCCAGTGTTTTACGAACGAAATATTGTATGTTTTTTATTAATTTAATTCTTAGTTATTTAATCTCGCACAGATCATATAATGTTTATATTCTTATAATTTTTTCTATAAGACGAATAAAAGTTGAATAAAAATTAACAGATATTTCATGCTTTTTCAAATTGTTTTAATTTTACAATTGAATACAATGCTGCATTAAGAATTATGTATAATTCAAGTCTTGATATTTAGGAACGCGATTAGTTAATTCGAAAGTATGAAAAATAAATACAGTATCTAACAAGTATTTTTTTTACCTAGTTGGTAAACTTTCATTACTTCAATTAAATACAGTGTCCACCCAAGTTTCCACTCATTAAGAGTAGTTTTATAACTACAGAACTCCGCGGTGCATAATTTTTCCTCGCTTTCTTTTCTTTTGTTCCTTAACCATAAATACTTTATTCTTATATTCATATTTTTACCGTTTCTCTTTCGAAAATTCGTCTCAGATATAGTTTGGTATATTTTTTAATTAATAAAAAATAATAACAAAAAATTAATTATCAATAATCAGAACAATTTCTAACCGATTCCAATGTTTCAAAGTAAATAAATGATTTCTTAATATCATCCAAACTCTTGGTGTCAACTTACTCGAAGCTGTTACAAACTATTAAGAGAATGTAATTAAACGGAGAATGTAGATAATGCTATGTATATTAAACTTGGGATAGTTGAAATATCCCGCCACCAGCGTTTAACCATGTGAATATCTTATTAAAATATTTACGTTATCTAGATAAAAATGAAGGTTAACTCGCTTGTTAGTTGCTATTAATTAACTTTTCATTTAACTTAATTTTCTCCGCCTCTTCTTCTTTCCTTCGTATTTCTGTCATAATCGAAATAATTAATAAATAATAAATTCATAGGACGGAGGGAAAAAGAAAGAGGAAGAGAAACTAAACCAAATTATTATGATTTAACAAAACGTATTTCACTCGAATAATTTTCATGGTAATAACATGGAATATTAAGGAAAATATATATATATATAGTTTCATTCAACGATTATGTTATTTAAAAGATATATTACGGGTTGAATTTCATTCACAATTCATTGGCAAATTCCCGTGTTCCCAGTTAAAATGAAACTTTTGAAATTTTGCATAGTCATATAACCACGTCTAATTAATAGTCTGGCGTTCGACGATTCTCGAATTGAGGAGAAGTGTTCGCTAATCGATTACCTACTTCGGTGCATTAGAGTACAACGAGCAATCTATCGCAAGGAGGCATCCTGTCACAGGAACAATACACTCGTTCAAATGGAATAATGTACATTTCGAGTGTGAAGCGGAGATACTGCAAACCCAAACAGAATATATTTACCAAATTCGAGTTATTACGAATCAGGCAGTGGAAGAAAGAAATTATCGCTCGCTCACGATCCTCCGATGTTCAATAGAGCTTAATTTCATTGTCGTGGATCTTCCGGATAAATGGACAAAACATTACGATTGTATGATATATAGTTGATAACTCGAACCAAAAATATGTCGCCATTCATCTCGAATAATATAAAATCTGATTAATTTTCGACGACCACTGTAGCTTCTATCTATACGTCGATCTCTCTTCCGTCATCTACCCTCTCTCTCGTCTGCTCGTCTCTCGCTGTCCCTCGTCATTTTGTACCATTAGGTGCAATTTCGTTCGACCATAGTCATATCTTTGAAGAGAGGAGAGATATTACACGACCAAAGTACTCGCGATACTCGTCCTGGATAACGGAAGACATTCTTCTCCATCTTTCTGCCCTATCTTTCTCTCTATACTTTTCAGTGCACGTCATCTAAGTTATTATTTCCCCTATGTCTATTCCTGCGTGTCCTCTTTTTCTTCCTCTCTCTTCCTCTCTCTCTCTCTCTCTCTTTCTCTTTCTGTATCCGTTTCTTATATTTTGATATCAGGCTCTGTCTGTCTCATCCCGCAAGCTGCTTCGTTAGTTTCAGCGGCGTTTGATTACGCGGCATAGCCGGAAGGCCCAATGTTTAATTTCTTTCTCTTTGCACGGCCGCGGGTCTCGTTGAGATGAATGGCAGCATAAGAAATAGTAAAGGTACGTTTATACAGGCGAGGCACGCGAAAAAAGCACGCGGCCAGATATATAGGAGTATGCTCGGCTCGAATGTATAGACTCCCCTCCCCTCCCCAGTTAACAGGCAACCGGTGCCTGTTCTTTTGTAATTTCTTTTCTTTTTCCGGCTTTTTAGTTTTTACACGCTGTACACGCCTCCGTTTTCTTTTGTGGTCACCGATGAAATAACACGTGCACCATGCGCCAAAAAGCCGGAACAATACGAGCCGGTGCAGGGACCTTTCGATCCGCCACGTGATTGCCTATTCCCGCGGGTACCGGAAACTTTGATCCATCGTGCGCCATCGTTTCTAAATTTCGAAAGTAAAGTTTGCTCGAACAGTTAATTTATGAAAGTGTGATAGATCATCGCGTTATTATATTTTGTTAACGTTATCGTTAAACGTTAAGCGATCTATTATTTGACGAGTAAATGAATTTTTAAGTAATGGAATTTTGTAATTGTTTATAAGAGATTAGTTTATGATTAATTATTGAAAATGTTCTTCATAGTTTTAATCAGATTATTATCGAAACGAAACTCCTCGTTTCATTATATTATGAGAAATTAATAATGATGTAATAATATGATGTATTGCAAGACTGTGATTAATTCTTCATCGTTTTCGTATTTTTGTGTTAAATTTCGTTTTGATATGGGTGATGTTTTAAAAGAAAGTTTAACAATAATAAAATCGAGGAAAATCGTACAATGAAATTGTATATAAATTGATTAAAATTGAAATTAAATTTTAAAGTGAATTATAGAGAACTTTCCCTAAATGTAATTTAGTTACATTATATTTTATTACTTCGTAATATGTCAATATATATTTTATTTACAATAAGCTGTTATTTTCATTTTAATTCTTAATGCAATTAATTGTATCGTATTCAAATGTTCACTATGTTATATACATTGATTATCAATATATTTTAATTATTGTCCGAAATGAAAAGTAAATTCTATCAAATGCGGAAAATATGTGTTCATATCGAAAACTCAAAAATCTCGAGCAAGAAGATCCAAAAATAATGACAATGATGTTAAGAGAATTTATTAAAATTGAATTTGTTCAATAACAGTTCAATAACCAAAAAAAAAAAAAAGCTATTGAATTTACGATTTGTAAATGCCTTATAAAATTATAATAAAATATCTCCTTGTTATATTTATCAAACAATACTTAATATCAAAAGTTTTTAATTGAACATCATAGAGAGAGAATTTTCGTTATTTATTATTTATAAATAAAAAGCAATTTTAAAATCAAATAAGTTGTTCAATGATTCCGTATTAATCAAAATTTTTCAATTATTTGAAATTAAATATATATTTTTCTTATTCTCTCGAATATTTTTTTTGAAAATATTGATAATTATAATATCGGATATCCCGTTACCTTTTTATTATAAAAGTTATTTTTAAAAATTTATTCCCACATCCTCCAATTTCCAATTTTTTTCCAACTTTGCTGAAAGTTATTTTCATCTTTTCAATATGGATGATAATCAATAAAAAAAAGCAGATGTCCAATATTTTTTTTAGAACCATCTCTCGCGAGAAAAATAAATTTTCATCTTGGAATTTTACAAAAGAATACATCCAATTCTCTGCCATCTCATTATTCGCCAAGAGAGTTCATACATAATTAACCATCGTGGAACGTAATTAAATTAGAAACTGATCCAACATAGATGTGCAGTTCGTAAGTTTTTAATGTTACAATTAAATATAATTGTTCCACTCGTTATTCCATTCGTTTTCCTTTTCGTTTCATCTTTCTTTCTCACCTACAATGGAATTCAGCCAAATAAAACGGCATCCGAGTATATTAACGTCACCGATAAACGTCTGAAATCTAGAAAAACCGCCGGGAAGGAAAGCGGAACGGACGTGTTCACGGGAACGTAACGTTTCATGGTAAATAAGTAATGTTTCCAGGAAAAATGCGCCACCGGTAGAACACACTCGTGCAGAGCAAAGAGAGGGAAAAGAAAAAGCTATGATCGGACGCAATGTGACAACAACAATTCGTTATGATAACCGGCTGCCTCGTTAAGGAATACGAATAGCTATTATTTCGGAGAATAAAGATCGGTGTTGTGCAAGATTCGAGTCTAGAGCGAGGTTTATCAAGAAATGAAAGAGACCGACTGGCTTCAAAGGGTTAGATAAAGAAGAGAAAAAGATTGCGACAGTATCGACTAGCGGTAACCATTTCTCGATGTTGAAAATGGGAATTGAGATATTATTTGCTGATAAAAATTGACTGCAAAAAAGTTGGATTAACAAAATTAAATGTTTTAAATTTGGACCGATTTAGGATGAAAGGAAATTGAAATTAAATTCTTTATTTCTTAACAATTTTAATTAGATAAAGAAATATTGTATGCATACGATAAAGAAATTATTGATTTCTAACTTTAGTTTAGAAGAATTATTAAATATAAATTATACATAGGTTGAATAATCATTTAATGTGAGTATTTTTGTTGTTAGTGAAGCAATACAAAGTTTTTTTTTCACTGATCTTTAATTTCTCTTTAACTTCGAATTCGACGGACTTAAGAATAACTTAATAATTCTCTTTATGCAACGAAATAATGATTATAATACAAAGAATCGATTCAAGGAGTAAGAAAATTAATCTAAACGGTCACATTAGATGGTGCACTTTACGTAATATTCGTTAAGAATAAAATAATTAGACGAATTATCATACAGATTTATTTGCTCATATAATCATAAGTATATAATTGTAACCTAAAACTCTGCGTATAAATATTATCGGGCCAGGTAATCGGCTGTTTAGGCTGGTTAGAATCAGCGTCGTTACACGGTGCCAGTTTTGTGAATTGATTGGAGAACAGACGTTTACCGAGAAATTGTTGTTATTATGGACAGAGTAGCAATTGGTACAGCGACATTCACGAACGACGCACATTCGTTGGAATGGTTCTTTTTTATTATTTAAATATCTACACAGTGCTTCCAAGACTGTATTCCCTGATCGCGCTCTGAATATGCAGATCCAACGGTAGAGTCGCATCCACGTCCTTGTGCTTGTAATCGTTCAGGAAATAAGACGTTCCTTCTATGTTAGCTGGGAATTCCTTGGGCAGAAATTCTTTCTGTCGTGGTTCCAAATCGAATCCTGATATAGGATATTTCAATAAGCTGTCATAAACAGACGACAATGTCAGTTATGTGAAATTTACTTTATGATAATATTAAATAATAGAACGTGTCAATATTTTTTTAATATTGTTTTATATAGTTAATTTATTGGAATGATAAATAAGTCGAAGAAATAAATTTTTGGATTATTATAATAAAAATTGAGATAAATATTACTTACATATACGTCGTTGGACTAACGTGTATACGAAGTGGTTCGCTTAGAGATTCGAATTTATTAGCTAAGGTAACATTGTGCCCGAAAAGGCAATACCTTGGCATTTTTTTCCCAACAACACCCGCTAATACCATTCCAGTGTGAATTCCAATACGCATCTAAAAAGATAGAAATACAGTTTAATATATTAATTTTCAATTTTATATTTATTATATTATCTAAAAGTGATAATATTCTTTTTCCAAGGCATTGTAAATACAACAAGAAAATTTAAAAACTTTAACAACTTGATATTCAATTATACAAAATGTAAATTGATACAAAGTGATAAATTACTAACTTAAATTATTAAATTATTGGGTATAACTTTTAATATTTGGTATAACTTTTGCTTTTAAAGTTAACTGCATTTACTTATCTCTGTATTATAACGATCAAAATAATTCAAATAGGAAAAGTTTTAATAATTTTAGAAATTAATCTAACTTAAATGTCAGAGAATTGTAAAATATAAATCAATATTATTTTAAGATTAAAATTAAATTACTTTTAACTGTTTGTATCTTAATGTATATTATCTGTTTGAAAGGGAAAGAATAAATTGATTATCTTACCCTATTTGATAATCTTACCCTAATTGGTTTGCCCTTGTGAGTTAGATGATGAGAACATGCTTGTATCATTTTTAAGGCCATCCAAGCTATTTGCTGTGCATGAATATAAGTGTCACGATGGAGGCCACATGCCACGCAATAAGCGTCTCCGATTGTTTCCACCTAAAATTTTGATTTTAATTAATAAAGGAAACTTGACGTTACAATATCGAATAGAAGTTATTATAATTTAATAGAAAATAAAATAAAATTCGCACCTTATAAACATCCAACTGACCGCAAAACGAGTCGAACTGTTCGTAAAGATTTTGAAGCATGTTAATGACCATCATCGGTGTCGCGGTGGAACAAATTTCCGTGAAACCGACGATATCGCTGAAAAGCATCGTTACCTCAGGATAAGTTTTTGCCTCGATTGTTTCTCCTGAAAGTAAAAATTCAATTGGAACAAAATTATAACTCCTAACAGATAATTATAAGAAAGGGAAAATTATTTGAATGCAAAGGAACTTTTCTCAGTTTCAAATTGAAATATTTACCCAACCATAAACGTTTCGCTATATCTGGAGGGAATATAAGATGAAGCAAGCTGACGTTCTTTTCTCTTTCTGCAGACACAGCAAGATTTGCCTCTTCTATGGAACTTTTCAATTTATCCATTCGTCTTCTCAAACCATCCTACGGGAGAAACTTTTATTTTATTTCATACTACATTTATGCATGATTAATTAAACAATTTGTAAATAAGAAAAAAAAGAAAAAATATTTAAACGAGTTATTAAGTTATATATCAATGTTATATATCAATATAATCAATGAATAAAGTTTAATAGAAAAATCCCTGTGCTTTCAAAAATTAATAATTAGTTGTATATTCGTGCAAAATTCATTTAAAAATTTCCTGTAAAAAAAGAATATAGTTGTGTATCGTTTTCCTACTGATAAGTTTATTTTTTTATGATCATCAAAGAACGACTTTATCAACGTATGTTTAATTCAACCCATTGAACACTAACGCCATCTGAAATGCACACTCTGCACGCTAACGCCCTCTAACTCGAGGATTCAAAATCTTTTCGAAGAGACGCGTTTTTTAAAATGCACGATATTAAATCTACTCCAATTGAAAATCCCAATGAATATTTTACGAGATTTATCCACAAATAAAATTTTCATCGAGATATGAAATTGCACGCTGAAAATCTCTCTCGTCCCGCTCCAAACATAATGCATCGTTTAACGGAACGGATAATATTACCCATTGTATGAATTCTATAAATATAAATGCTACGATACCAGAAAAAGATGATACGTGAATTTTATTATACCTGTGCCCTAGCCTGTTCCCCCACCAGGATAACGTCTCTCGTAGCGTCGTGTAATGGAATATCGGATATAAAAAGTCCTCGGCCAGTTAATCCTTCCAAGCCATTCAAAAATGGTGAACTCACGAACAGGATGGAATCTGATTCCGGACAATGGACCATTTGACCTTTCATCTCTAAACCCTGAAAATAATTGAAATCTTATCGGTTAACTATTTTAAAAATTCGATGAGAATTGCTATTTCTTATGTAAGGATAATGTATAATATTCGAGCATTTTAAATGAAGAATCTTACAACGCAATATAATTTTCTATCGATAAATAAAATTGTATGCCAATCTTCATTAAAAAAAAAAAGATTCAATTCGACCTAAAAATTTCAAATCTGTTATATAATTTTCTATTCTACGAATCGATTCGATTTTCTCTCTTATTTCAACGAGAGTGAAAAAAAAAAAAAAGCATTGGATTCTTTTATTTCGGGAAACGAGAAAATCAGAATATTCATTTGAAATGGAAATTACCATCACCACCTTGATTCTCGAAAATTAAAAGCTCGATTTTTTTCACTCGCATACGTGGACACATGCGACAAACGTTTGTTAAAACGTGTAACAACATTACTGATCTCCCGATAAGGGTAATGTATTCACGTACCTCTGCTGGATATTTATCGACATCCTGAGGTCTTTGGAGGGTGAGGACGAAGAGCGTGTTCGCACGTTTCAATATCTCGTGAAAGGTCAAAGTAATTCCGCATGGCCGTGTAAAGGTGAAATACGTCGATATTTCTCTTCCCAAACGGTTTAGATGATGGCCGAAAATCCTCATGAATCCGACTCCAAGCTGCACGAGCTCTAATTGCCGATCAATCACGAAATGCCATGGAAATGCTTTGCAAAAACTCGCTACCCCCATACGAAGATCCGTGGCTTCGGTCGACAATGGACGGAACAGGGAGGTCTCCAGATTGTCGTCGATCTCTGGTACTACCAAATGCTCGCTGTAGAGTTCTGGAGTGATACGATACCTGTCAAATAATTCGTTAAATTATTACAAGTGTACGATACAGAATGCCTTTAAGGGTAATTCTTTCATATAATTCTTTAACAAAATTTATATTTAATAAATTATTTAATAATTTATATTTAATAAATTTATATTATATATAATAAATTTATATATATTAGAAAAGTAAGGTGACTTTCCTTATACTTCAAAGTTGATTCGAATCTCTCATTCTATTAAAATGCTCTTAATTTTCTAATACGTAATCTTTAAGAATAAAAATTATTCTTAAAGGAATACGTTAATTAAGTCTAATCCAGAAACTAATCTCAGAACTCTTGAAGAAAGGCTCTTCTTAGGGAGTAAGAGAATCGAGGAATAAGAGAATTTCCCATTCGCCAGTTTTACAGAATTACAGTTTAATAGAATTTTTTATCATTGTCGAATGTGTAATGAACTCTTTAAAATCGATAAATTCGTGTGTTTACGATTTAAATGTCGGCAAACATCGTTATTTGTCCACTTCATAGTAGAGCGATTCCTAGAATTCTTTCAATATCGGTATGTAAATTGAACGATGTCAACACGGCTTACGTATCGAACGCGTAAATACTAAATATTGTTCTTTTCAACGTAGAGCTAGATCGATGCTTATCATACGTTTCAAACGCGTCGCTTTGAGATCAATGAATCGGCAATCGGCCAGATTTCGAATGCGCGTATCTTCGTTTCAACGATATAATCGAAGCGGAATAAAAAGTAATTAAACCGCTTTTCGGATTAAATTTCGCCCTTTCCATCTTTTCCATATATTTGGTATACACCAGTTTGCATACGAACTATATTAAAATTTCTATATTTAAACACACGGCATGTACACACGCTCATTTCATCTCTATATGGATTGTAACAAAGTGTAAAAAATATCTATAAAAAAATATTCATCCTTTAACTTGGTCACGTACAATTTTTCTCATTATTATGCGAATGAGCTGAACTTGAAAAAAAAAAAAAAGAAGAAAGAGAGGAAAGAATTATTAGATTTATACTACAAGTTAAACGAATATTGGCATATCTTTAATTGATTTGTTTTATAATTTGCATAATGCACATTAAATTACTCTACTTAATATTTTTTTCATCTTTTTGAAGATTCTACGTATTCTTCTACCTTTTAAATAAAACTTACAAACTTTACGAAATTCTATATAAACCTTTTGATTCTTTTATTTATTCTTAATATCCTATTATTTCGTATAATATCCTCGAATATTTCGTACAATAATATTTTACTTAGAGACAATCGATATAATAATATAGAATTTTGTAAGATTCGCGGGAAACTTACCTAAAAAATTTCGTATTGTAGGGATCGGGTAGAATGTATACATTGGCATCGTCGTTGTAAAACTGTCTTGCGATACCTTTCAGACTTCCAACCAGTAAATACGCGACAGAAGGGTGATCTGTCGTGAAATGGAGCTCGATCGCTTCCGGCGTGGCGATGCATACGAACTCTGCCTCCGCTTCGGATCCGGACTGATGTTGCACCACGTCGTTCACGCCGTCGAGAGTGGTCAGGAACGCTGTCAGATTGTTCCCAAGGCAGCGGAACGCTCGTTCCAGTAGACCAACGCAAGCTGTATAAATCACCTGCTGCCCAAGCTGATCGAAAAACGTGCTCACGTCCACGTCTGGAAGAGATATATCGTAGAAATTGGACCTCTTCCGTGCACGGCCATTTTTTCGGTTTTGTCGGATACAATACGCACATACATACGGCAGTTATGAGTAAAAATTCTTCAATCGGGTGAAAATTCTTGGATGGAGTGAAAATTCTTGGATGGAGTAAAAATTTTTGGATGGAATGAAAATTCTTGAATCGAATAAAAATTCTTGGATCGAATGAAAATTCTTGGATCGTGTGAAAATTCTTGGATCGAATGAAAATTCTTGGATCGAATGAAAATTCTTGGATCGTGTGAAAATTCTTGGATCGAATGAAAATTTTTGGATCGGGTGAAAATTCTTGGATCGGATGAAAATTCTTGGATGGAATGAAAATCCTTGAATCGTGTGAAAATTCTTGGATCGAATGAAAATTTTTGGATCAGGTAAAAATTTTTGGATCGAATGAAAATTCTTGAATTGTGTGAAAATTCTTAGATCAGGTAAAAATTCTTAGATCGAATGAAAATTCTTTGATTGAATGAAAATTCTTGGATTAAATGAAAATTCTTGGATGGAGTGAAAATTCTTGGATGGAGTGAAAACTCTTGGATCGTGTGAAAATTCTTGAATCGAATGAAAATTCTTGGATCGAATGAAAATTCTTGGATCGTGTGAAAATTCTTGGATCGAATGAAAATTCTTGGATTAAATGAAAATTCTTGGATTAAATGAAAATTCTTGGATGGAATGAAAATTCTTGGATTGTGTGAAAATTCTTGGATTGTGTGAAAATTCTTGGATTGAATGAAAATTCTTGGATCAAATGAAAATTCTTGGATCGTGTGAAAATTCTTGGATCGAATGAAAATTCTTAGATCGAATGAAAATTCTTGAATCAGGTAAAAATTTTTGGATTCAATGAAAATTCTTGGATCGTGTGAAAATTCTTGGATGGAGTGAAAATTTTTGGATCGGGTGAAAGTTGATCTTCTTTGCCCGATAAAGGGGAAAGGGTAGAAATTGCCTCATTCAAATGAACGTTCGAACGCTGACCTAGGCGCTCTAGGTTTTGAACAGATCTTGGGGATATGTAGGTCAGAAGTGACCTATAGGCTAGGCACTTACTCTTAGGTGTTCGGATGGATCGATGTCGGGCGGGGTGGGGGTGTAATTGGCGCCTCTTCGGATGTTTCGATTGTTTTAGTTTGGGATGTGATTTTAGGCGGGTTTGCGGGATTTTCGAAGATAAGGATTTAAGGAGAGAAATTTTGGACTAGTGTAACAGAGTCAAAGTTTTGCACGAACTAGCTAGCCGTAATTTTGAATGTATAGGCGGCCTGGAAATAAGAAATAGCTTTGAACCGGGGCAAAATTTAATTAAATTGCGAAGTTTTGTTCTATATTCAAAAGTTTGAGTATAATGTTATAAGAATGTATTAAAAGGATTACACAGTTTATATGTCGTTTCTTTTATATTGTTCTATATTGTTAATAATATCATTCAACAAATAAGATAACACATTTTCATTATCAAGAATATATATGTATAACGTAATAAATCGTACACAACTAATTTCTACTTCTTTTATCCGGCAATAAAATGTAACTACGACTTATTGATCGTGGATAAAACGGTATTTTATACGACTTTTATACATCCACGTGTTATTTCTGAATTCGTGATTTTATAACGAACAATATCAGATTTAATTACAGGGGAGACCGCGAAAAATCCCGCGACAACACATTCGTTAAAATGTTCTTTCAACTGCTATCCGACCACATTTGCAGAAAACTTCCGTCATATAAATCCTCGCCGTTGTAAAAACCGCATCTGGCGAACAATCCCTCGGTTTATCGGTGCGCTCTTTTTTTTTTTTTTTCTTTTTTTTCCTCGCCAATCGAATTTCCTCGCAATTACTCGTTTCTCGAAATCGCAATAACAATTCCAGCAACGAGATTCGCGATCGAGTTCGAAACGTTACTCGAAAATGGAAGATTTTCTTAGACGTTTCAACGATTTTTCCTTCAAATTTCTGCCGCGTTTCTCCTCGAATTATTCTCCAAATGCATTTTCTTTCCAAGCAGTTTACCCCGATTTCATTAATTATTTAGTTGTTACCCGATTCCACCTGTTTCAAGGGAATACGAAATATCTGGTAGCATCCTGCGACGGGCAAATATAATCTCATGGAAATTTCAAGAAGGGGATCGTGACTTCAGCTATTTGTATTTTCCAGAAGCGGATCTCGGCTTCGGCCATTCGTACACTTCTCGAGCGTTGTCATTTTTCTTTGTAGATCTTATGCATTTTTTACTCGGGAGTATATACTTTTCAGACGATTTTTCAAATGTGAAATTGTCGGGTAAAATTTTTATATATACAACGTTCTGTTTCGGGAAGATATGAGAATGTCTATCGTAAACCGCTATTAAATTTATTCACGTAACGAAAAAGGAATAAGAAAATTTTGACAAATATCATAATAATTATAAAACTTTAGAAGAAATTGATTGATACATTATCGAAAAGTTTACAACAATCAATTTTCAAATACAATTTCAAGAAAAAATATGATTTATATGATTCTCATTTACATCCTTAAAGTCGTTACAATTTCATCGATCAAAAATGGACTATATTAAAATTAAGAAATATTTTTAAAAAATTCCAATGAAAAAATTCTTTCTTCAAATGAAAATATCGTTTTAATTCATAAACATCGATCGAATATATACAAGATTGTTTTTCTACCTTAAAATCGTAAAGAAACGCGTGATGAAAAATATTGATTGGTCCAAGACCATTTCTTAATATCTCTTTTTATCCGAAAAATTTGAACGATCTCTGTGTATATGTGTTTGTGTGTGTGTGTGTGTACCAATAAATGGAGCAATTAAAAAAAGCAAAAAAAGGAAATCAGCATAGAACCGTTCGAATCTCTCGTTTCCAACGAGCTCTACGTCACAACGGGTTGAATGCGGGCGTAATTTTGCTGACGAGGCGGCCACCGACGAATTACTCGAATCCCTCCAACCCTGTGATAAAGAGCGGGCAAAAAGAAGAATGAAACAAATAAAAATTCCGATCGTTACAGCCGAGTGCTTCTAATCTCCAACGATTTCGCTTTGCCAAATAGTTGCTACGTATTGTAATTATAACTTTCGCATGTATTTTTTTTTAGATTGACAAAATCTCAAACGAGTTATGAGATGATTAATCGGCGCGTGATTGACCGCGATTGGAATAATTTTATCCCTGTATTTTTCGTTATCCGTGGAAAATATACGTTTATTATACACTCACGTTTGATTTTCTCTTTTTCTTTTAATAGTAAAATAAATTTACAATGTTTGGAAAAGAAATGGAGCAGTTTGTATATTTAAAAACTAATGAATATTAAATTGTATTTCTTTTAAATATAAAGAAAGTCTTGTACATTTTTCGGGAATGACGAAAATTTGCTTAAATCGAGCTTTCATTGCTCGTATTTGAAATAAAATAATCAAAATGGAAAAAATATAATTTGGACGAGAACTGCTAAGATTCGTATTACGTGTTTCTCCGCGATTGTACCAATCTCTCAAGTCTCAAGGACGTCGAAGATCCTGCGAAGATATTTTCGTGGGAGGGGAGGAAAGTGAGTTCGCGATTCCTAGAATCAACATTCCTAGACTTCCAGAGGAACTACTATCCTTGCATTAATTATAATCCTGTTCAAGGATCCCTTTTGTATTCCGAGAGTCCTGAACATTGCCAATATCTTCTAGTTCCACGCAATCGTCCCCCCTATTCCTGTATGAATATACATCACGTACGATCAAAATACATGGAATTGCAGTATCTGAAAACCTCGAATCTTTTCACACCGATAACACAGATTTCCTAATCGAAATCTTAAAATTTTTTTTTTCTTCAAATTATACATATTCGAAGTGAATTACGTTACATCTCGATAGAGATAGTTACTATTCTATTCTCGAGATCACGATTCCAATCGCGTGTTTCTTCCCCCATTCTTCCTTCTTTAGGAAATCCCAAGTTTTTCTTTTGGAGAACCTAAGTTTCTAGGAGAGGAAATCAACGTCGTGCACGCCAGGCATTAAGATAGGTAAGATAGGGAAGGTGGAGGGAAGAAAAAATTTGAACTGGAGATCGATAAAAGATGGCCGATAGAATGGTTAGCGATTAGCTATCTCTCTCTCTCTTGCTGCAAATCCGGAAATCGAGCCGACCTGGCCCCCGTTCGTTCTAATGGCCGCGCGTATCATTTCCCACCAAATGTCAGAAACTCGTGATAATCAATAGCGACGCGCATAATGTACGTGGCAAACCAATCGTCTGAAACATCGCGTGATGACAGTCTGGGGAATCGTTCAGCAAACGTTGACAAATCGATGATGTACCCCTTGTCAGTTCAGATTCACTAGTCGTCGATCAAAACGAAGCTAGTGTAGATATGGAGCGAAATATAGGGGAAAATTGAAATATTGATAAGAATATATTGGGTACAAGTGATGGTGAAAAACATAATATAATTAACAGAGGAAGAAAATATTTCGAGAGTTGTACGAGTTTTTAAAATAATTTTTAAGTAAAGTTGAGTAGGTGTGGGATTGGAGGATAGGGGATTTTAGGGATCTAGAGAATAAGGTCTAATTTATTACTAGGAAAAGAGGTCAAGAGAGAAGATTTAAGAAAAGTGAAGTTGGGTGAGGTTGAAGTTCGATCGCAGAAAAGTATCTGTATATTTTGAAGCGTGGAAATATTTTTCGAATCTTGTTTAGAATGTCTTGGGGAATAATAGAACCGTCTAGATAAATAGAGTTTTACATGTCCTCCTTTCTTGGAAAGAAGATGCACTTGTACCACTTTTCCGCTAAGCTCCTCGATTGATCCTAACTTGGACTAGCTTGGACGTCAGCTTTAACAGTTCTACGACAAACATTAGCATCTTTATCATTCAAGACAAATTTATAAATTTGAATCTATATTCTTAAACGTTTTATTCTTTACAAAGATTGGATACAAATATGTTTACAATTATCACAATGGAATTTCTTCCTTTCTCGTAAACCTTTCTCGTAAACCTTCATCTTCTTTTCTTTTACCAATAATAATAACGTATCTCGATAATAAAAGTATCCTTTATGATATTAATTATCAATGCATTCATACTATCTATCAAATTTTAATTCAATGTACACTTCGATTCATCCAATCTTTCATCCAATCTGATTAAACGATTGCAATAAAAATATTTCGATAACATTAGTTATAAAATGAACACGAAAAAGACACGTTTCTAAAACATTGCATTAGAACAGAATACTTTGAAGTATTCAATATTGAACATGTACACAACAAGAGGAATAATAATATATATATATATGAAAATATAGGTTGGATGTTTTCTTTCTGTTGATATTTGCCATGTTTGCGCAAGAATTTACGAGTTATTTGTATTCTAGCGACTTCGAGAAACTCGTTCATCAAAGCTAGAGCTTTGAACAGGTATACATAGTTGTTACGATGTTATCGATTGAATATTGTTCGAGTTGCTATTTCTATACTGCTGTGTCACTTTAAGTCTCTCGTTTATTTCAAAGTTACACCTATCACTGGAGAAAGAATGTAAGGATGGAACGTAGATCTAATTTGCAGATCGCTCTCTCGTTTCGTTCCGGGAAACTCCATGATCCACTTCAGATGAGAAGATATTTTTCTCGGGGAAAAGAGAAAAATATGAAAGAAAAATCAAAGTAGAATCGAGTTACTTTGATTTCGCTTCACTATCTTATATAAAATTTTTGAAAACCACATTTTCGTGACTCGTCACTTTTTAATATCGACGCGAAATCTCTTCAAACTTTGAAAATTTAATTTTCTCGGAAGAAAAAAAAAATATCCATCCTTGTGAATTCGTGATACGACTACGTATAAATGGCGCATTAAACGAACCTGTGGAAGGCCAACGAAAAATGTGATTTCGCCTGATTTGAGAGCACGCAGGGATATCTTAGAGAAGCTGCACCACCCTTTTTTTATTTTCTCTTCGTCCCGCAATCTAGTGAAACACGAAGGCATAGGAACACGCAACATCGTGTAGGAGGAAATTCCTTTGTTCTCAAACTGTGGAAATCGATATTTCTGAACGTCAGAAGAAACTACAATTTAATTACAAAACTGTTAACAATAACTAGGACACCGTTTCCTCGTTGAAAAAGATCCAAAACTGTGTCGTGTTTTTTTGGCGTATCTCTTTTTCCTTTTTTTTTTTTTTTTATTTTTTTTTTTCTTTTGCTCGAAGACGTAGTTCTATTGTCAAAGCAATGCCAGGGCAACAATACGGTCAAACGAAATACCACGAGCTTCTTCTTCAGCCTTCTCTTTGAGCCACGTTCTATTGGCAAGCAAGGGTAACAGTTCACAACAACGTTTATTCCTGAGTCGATTTCGATGAAGCTTGGGTCTACCGCCTTTGAGTGTAGGTTGTGATATTCATGATCGAATTGGGACAATGCATCGGGAGCGAACACTTTGGAAACCAAAGGCCTACCAACTATGATACACGCCTGTGCGAACTTGTGCCCTCCGGTAATGTTCAAAAATATTTGAGTTCAATGAGTTTATTAACAGGACGTTGTTTATTGATTAATCGTTTTTTCATTATTACAGTATTTTTCTCCCAGCAATAAATTTTTTTATCACAAATTCTATGCAATTATTGAAAATTTAAACGTACAAAAATTAAATGGAATGAAAAATATTTGATACATGGAAGAGGGAACAAAATATTCAAAGTAAAATTTACATAATTGATATTTAAGTGATAAGAGACAGATTTCTATTCAAATTCATCGTATTCATCTCCATGCTCATTTTACATGTATATTCTATTCATATTCAAATACATTCTGCTTAAATGCTATACTCTCTGCTTATTATATTTAACAAGGAACAAATCATCTTTAATTTTTTAATTGAAATACCAAACTTTTTTTTATATCTATATGACACGTACAATTTTCAATTCATTACGAATTGGAGATAAAAAAGTAATTATCTAAAATAACAATCATCTCTAATTTCAACGATCTTGAAATATATTATCAAGATTATCATTCAAAGTCATTGAAATCTTCCTATTCTGAATATTTATCAAAAATATACTTCATACCAATTCTCTAAATATCACTCAGAAGCGTTATCAATCAATTTTCCAATAGCGATATCAGAGATAAAGTAAATTTAATTTACAGACAATAAATTTATTAGTCAGCGATGTAAATAACTTCAATAGAAGAAGATTCATATCAAAAAAAAAAAAAAAAAAAAACGGTCACGTTATGTCACGACAAGTTTCTTTCTCTCTCCGGCAAAATGGTGTATCGATCGAGATTGTACGTGCACCGTATCCACGCGAGTCAATGCTAGAAAGAGGTCTAATACACGAGAAACGCCTTTTCAAGGCGAAACGTCTCGAGCCACTCTGAGAGGTTCCAGCACGAGAAAATCCTTTTTGCGCTTCGCCAACTCGAAAGAACGATCTCCCGCCACTCTCCCTTGTTATCTTTTATTTTTTTTTTTCCCCTCCATCCTTTCTTCCCGGTGTCCTTCTCCGTCTTTATCGCTCTCGCGGCGTCGTAACGTGGAAGAACCGCGCTTCCATCCCCTTTGGAAAATCATCATGGTGTGTTGTTGTTTTCTTTTTTTCCTTTCCAATAACGATTGTCGAGTTTTCGATTCGCCAATAAATAGCGATTTAACGCTGTAATAATGCGGAGGAGGGGGGAAATTGCGTTTTACAGTCGTTCGGAGATGGATCTTTCAGCGGTGGCTAAAAGTGGTTTTCCATCCTAATTGCGCGAGAGCCCAAGCTGTGCCGCGTACCGCAACGCGGTCACAAAAGGGTTGAGCCGTGTTATTGCATTATCGTAACACCACGTTGCGTTGAGCAAATATATTTTTCTCAATTTTCTTTCACCGATGTAGTTTCCATGATTTCTCTCGCGACGAAATCAAAAATTTTGCATTATCTTCTCGAACGATCTTAACAAAGTAAACTTTTTAAAATAGAAATTTGAAAAATATGAAGTTACAGAGTACCGAACGAAACATGTAATGAATAAAAATATGAGAAAAGAACAGAGGAAACTTTGGAAATTTTTCTAGAAATTGGATCGTAATATTATATATATAATAATATTTGATTTACTACTAGGATATATTTATATTATTTATATTTATTTATATTATATTCGAATCTTCGTCCATACAAGTCGTGACGGAAATCGTTGATAAGGTTCCGACAGACTAGTCGAATTTGAATACGTTGCCCCGTATATTGATTGTCCATGATGATTAATGAGACGTTCGCTGAACGTGCTCCAATGTAACTACGGTACTTGACAACCGAATGCAAATTAGGTTAACATGCCCTCGAAGATGAAGGATCGAAACCACCTGACAACATATATCGTATCTCATCGAATATGCTGCACTGGATTCTCAGTGGATCATTAAGATCTATCTGTGAAACCGTACCATTATTCAAAACGGGATCTTGGGGATTTTCTTTCGTATGTGAAACGGCCCGTGATTTCATAAAGTGGAAAAATTATCGTTTCATCCGTGGAGTCGGAATATAAGCTTTCTAATAATGCTTTAATTCGAATTACCGAATTACTAATTTGCACGTTGAGAGACTTCGTCAGACTAATTAATTAACTAATTAATTTTCTTCCTCGCAAAATGCTTTTCACGGTTTTTAAACAGTTTTAATATACAGAGTAAAGTGTGTTTGCTATGATATAAACAGAGGCGAGCTAAGACGTAGGAAAGTCGTAAATTAAATTATCGAAGAAGCGACGTCTGATATCTTGAGACTTGAAGACTTAATTAGGGTTGTACGTTGAATTTTCTTTTATGGTTCCTTTTGAGTAGAAATTACGGCTTGCGGTTAATGCTGTTTAATTTAATTACTATCTTGATACTAGTTAATTTTAATATTCTTAAAAAAAAAAAAAATTCGACATGATTTTTAGCCCATAACTTCGATCTATGATCTTCAAAATATTTACATAACGTCACATAGCGAACTTCTGTACATATCATCATACGAGATATCGATCCTGTATTAAAAATTCGTTGAAATTGATATCACAAACACGATTACTTCAACTTTGATTTTGCATTTTCTACGTTATCTCCCGCGTTATTTATATTCGAAAAATGTATAAACATCGTCCATCACGCCCATCACGTTCATTTGTTTGAATTATCCATGACCATTATCCCTTTAAACGGATTTTCAATTCAAAGGCGTTTGGATTGGTTTCTTTCCTACGTATCTGCACGGTCGATACTTTCATTAAGAAAGACAAAAAGCAAGAATTGGGCCACTCCATTGCAATCTTGCTTTCCATTACGGATTCCATCGTGTAATAAGTTTAACATGTGAACGGGAAATTAGATCGTAGCGTGGTGGTTAACGTTTCGAGCACGGCCATAGGTTTAAAAGTTTCTCCCTGGCCACGACTTACAACCACCTTTGAACGCGATAAATGTCTATCACGGTTAACTGGGTGGAGATAATTACGGTAACTACTTTCTAAGTGCTCTCGAACAATGTAGACTCATTTTAAAACCGGCTCTGACCCCCTCAATTAGCTCTTGCATAGATCATTGAATATCAATGATTTACGCGCTTGTGATGTAATGTATACGATCCTGTACGGATCGTAAAACGTTGAAAAAAGAAGAAGAAGAAGAAAAAAAATATGTAAAGAAACGTTTGACGATCCTTTTTCGTATCTTTTATGGACGTTGTAAAGAGAAAGGATTCGAAGTGGTATTGATTATGAATATCGTAAATTGTAAATATGTGTTTACAGTTAAGGATACGTGGAACACTATTCTAAGAGAGAATTATTCTCTCACTGAAAGTTAGTTGTTTCACGTTAATTTTAAGAACAATGTTAAACGCGTTTTTTCGATACAATTTATTTTATTTCAAGATCTGTGCTAAATCTTTATAAAATTAGGTTAGTGTATATATATATATAATTTTGGAAAAGAAATATCGTGTGAATATCACGAGTTTCGGTAAACGAGGCTATATTACGTCGAATCGATGTGATAAAGTAAACATGGTCTATGTAAATAAAATATAAATTTCTCACGACACGATATTACACGCGACTGGTGAGAACATATACAAACTTTATGAAGTACACAAAGTATGTATCTAGCCTAAAATGGATATAACTTAATATTGGATGAGAAATTGCAAGAATTATAAATCGTGATCGATTTCATAACACATAAATCGAATTTTTGAGATTTCCAGATTTTTAAATCTTCGGATTTTTTATATTTAGATTTTTCTCCAATTTTTTTGAGAATAAAAAGAATAAAGTTTGAATTCTTGGAATCTTAGACTTTCAGATCCTTAAATATGAAAATTTTTTAATTTTTTTTTATATTTTTGGATCTTTCTGTTCTCAGTCTCTTTTATTTTACAAAATATTTCGAATATTTGCAATCCTTGAATCGTTTTCGGATTTTTCGATTTTGAATTCGAATTCTTGAATTGTTTTTTAAATTCTTGAACTCTCGAATCTTGAATTTATATAATGAATTTTTTATGATTCCAGAATGTTTGAGGAAACCTTGGATTTTCTGGATTCTCAGACTTCCAAGTTCTTGGTTTCTTAAAGTTGAACTCTTGAATTCTTCGATCTTCGGAATTTTGCGTTCTTGGAACTATTTTAAACTTGCGATATCTTAAACCCTCTTAAACCCACGTATTTTAAAGAATTATTATAAATTTTTCGAATTATTCCTATTCATTATCATTATTATCATGTTTCATTCAATGTATCGGATTTTATATTACCAAATATTCCTTGTCATATTTACCAGATTAATAATAATAATTAAACGGGTCAATTTTGTTTGTAAATTACGCAATTGTGTCAAATATAGTTTTCATTGGATCGCTCGTATTATCAGACTTCATTTTTTAATATTCCGTTTTACGTTAGGTCAATGTATCTGGTAACATTCCTGTCGAATCCTATATATATTCAATAGTATCTCTAAACGGAACCCAATATCGTCTCTGTTGAGTCCTGTACGGTTCATATTGTCTTTATTGGGTCACACATGTGTCAGGTCATTTCAGAGAGACCATATGCGCTTCCTATTATGGGTTAGGTTAAGTTTACCACACCACCTAAACAAATGGCGATATAATTTGATCAAAAGTATCCGCCACATATAAGAAAAGCAAGAACAAAAATTCATATAAATAAATATGTATTAAATTCAAAAGTAAATCCTCCACTTAATTTTTGAATTCTTTCTTTTTTCTTCTTGCTTCTACATTCTACTTATACTTAAATATTATACATTCTACTTGTACTTAAATATTCTATTATACTTCTGTGTATTCTTCATTTTCTCGTTGTAGAAGAAGATCTCCATAAGGGAATAGAAAATATTACGATTTGATTTATTTCCCTTATTTTCATCTTCCACGTCTTCCGATGTTTCGATTATAAAATATTCAATTCGGATAACGTTCATTCGCTCCACTTTTCTTCCAAGGATACACAAGTTTCGGCCCCGAGAACTCTTCTAGAATCAATGGAAGGAAGAAGAACTTCCAAGGAGAGTTCAAGATCTTCGAAACATTTTTGTACATTCAATATTTTCAGTAAACAAATCAAAGTTCAAAGGAGTTACTGAACTAAAACAAAAATCTAATATTTATTCCATCGAAATTAAAATTATTTCCGAATTCAAATTTTCTGTATTTGCATGCGTTGTTACTTTCCATATTTACATTAACCACTTCCATTTCAAAGAGATTAGATTTGCAATATCCAAAAATCATTAAAATCGGAAATTCGATATCATTGACAATTCTTTTTTAAAGATCCAAGGATCCCGAGCGATTTTCTTGAAAACTTTAAAAAGTGAATCGTTTCGAGCGTAAGAGAATCGATTAAATAAGCTTCTCCTCTAAACGTAAATCGATAAACGTGGCCGATATCTCGTAAAATAGAATCGAGATTATGTTATTATCATGGAACACGATCACGGTGGACGCGAATGCAATTTTCTTGGACCGCGTTACCTGCTCTCATTAATCTTTCAGCTCAGGGATTACGTATACATGTATCGTTGGTCGTTACCGCATCGAGATGAAAACTTTGGCACACGGGATCGTTTGTTGCGGATCTACGCAACGGCCATCTCGTTAGAACGTTGCATCATCAAGATAACGCCATGAGCGTGACCGGCATAGTTGGACGAGTATCCTCGTTCTATCCGTGAAATTTGCATTTCTACGGATAATTACGGGGTCAGGTAGTTATATTTCGAATACTCGTCAGAGGGAAGAGATTCGAGGTTGTTCTCGACGAGCAATTCACGATGGGGACGCGTGTAATGTGTATGTATCCAGATATACAACGTTATAGAAATATATACAAATAAGTTTCTTCGAAAGCAAAAATTGTTTGCAAACATTTTTTTTTTTTTTTTCGTTTGGAATTAATGAAATTAATTAGGAAGAATATTGTATTTATTTATAGAGAGTATTAACTACAAAAAGTGACGGATATATTAATTTGTTTGCATCCTGTGTTTGGTATCCTGACAGTATTTATTTCGTACCTTCGTATCTAGAGAATAAAGGATTAATTCATCCGCAATTCAACTTCATTGCTCCGCGAACACGTGAAATTTACGTACGCATCTTGGGAATTGAACGAAGAAGCAATTTTGTCCTGGGTGTGAATTTAACGGGATGATGTGTGAAGTAGAAGAAAATACAAAACGTTCTTTCTTCCTCGCAAGTGTTTAACAAGATTTTTACGTGGAAAATTAAACACGAACGAAGCTAATTAACGCTGATTACCGTTGAATCAAATTACCATGAAATGAGATAACAGTAATGATTGTAATGAAATTTTGAAATTCGCGTAGAAATTTGTTTGCTACGGTTAAATCGGAAAAATTCGCCTTCGATCGAATGATGATAAAAAAATTTCTCTCAAATATCAAATTCAACCCAATAAATTTAATTCCATCCACCTAACCATACATATAATAAAACAAAACCCTACGACATCGCGTCAAATATATAAATTTCCCTCCCTTTTTCCGACGTAAGGGTAAAAAAATATCACGCGGATACCGCGTTTCAATTATAAATCGATATGTTATTCACAATAAATTTAACCCCGTCATTTTTCCATCACAAATTTCGAACAAAATTTCACATCATTTATTATACATATATATATATATTTTTTACACATGATTCAAATTCAGATCCTGCCACGAGAAATCCCATTTTTCTTCCCTTCCATTATTCCCTTCCCTCCTCCCTCGTGTCGAAATCATCGTTTTCAATATCCCTCCCTCCACCCTTATATTCGCGGCGATAGTCGATATATCGGACAAAACGCGAGAACCGCCACCGTTGTTTAATTCTCACGGAAGAGCGAGAGAGAGAAAGAGAAAGAGAGAGAAAGAGCGAGCGAGAGAGAGAGAGAGAGAGGAAGCGCGCGGTATATTTCTTCGGGCTTCGAGGTGTCGCATCGATCTTCCGATGAAGACGCGCGAAAACGAGCGGAACGGATAAAAGGGGATTACAAATTGTGCCCCTGTTACCCAAGATGGAAACGCCTTTGAATATTTTACGTCGGCGGTGGCGCGATATCGATTGGTTTTTCGCGCCATTCCCGCGGTCATTCAATTAAAAACTCGGTCAAGCCTGTATTAACGAACGGCGCCCAGCGTTATCAGCTTCCCCGTGTGAAAGAGTAAAACGGTCGAAGAAGACGCTTGAAGAGGGGGGAGACTTAAGAGGAATAGAGGAACTCAACGAAATTAGTCCTCGGATTCCCGGTTGAATGAAAAGATATATATATATAGTATATAGTATATAATATAGTATATAGTGTATATATATAGTATATATATATATACCTATTCTCTTTATTCATCGAGTTCCAATTTTTTCCTCCCCTTCGCCCTTTTCTTTCGCCTCTTTCATCTCCTTTTTTCTTTTCCCTCCCCCCTTTTTCTTTCTTTCTTCCTTTTTCCTTTCCCCCCCCCCTCCCCCATTAAAAAGTCGCCACGTCGTCGAACGAGGCGAGCACCTCGTTTTCGAAAAAAAAGGAATCGTTGGAGGTTCGGCGCCAAGTAAACTGCACATCGCACGCAAATTGCCGTCCATTCTTCGCTCGCACGGGGTAAAAAAGTCATCCTCTTTGGGACGAGCGCCGCCGGATAGAGGATATATATCGATTTTATTTTTTTACGACCCGCTCGTCGAACTGTATAACTCTGAATTGTGCGAAGCGTCTCCTTTCAAGGAATTGATACCCGTATCAATCTTGTTCCTGTTACGGGACAACAACAAAGACGGATTCCTTTTTGGGGGGGGGGGGGAGGGGGATGATCACGATAGCAGGAATACAGGGAAGAAAGGTTTCGTCTCTTTGTCAGCGATCGAGATAAGGTGGTGAGGTGGTTTCGAAAGGGGATGAAAGGAAATGGAAATGTTTCGAGAGTAAATACGCGATAAAATAGCTAAGGTTTTCTTTATAATAGAATTTGAATGCATAGAATTTGAATCGAGTGTTGTCTGTTCTTTTTTTTTTTTTTTAAACATTTATTTTATAAATAGATATTTATATATAGAGAGATGGTGTACGAGGATGATTTTTGGTTCGAGAAAAGTTTCACGCGCACAAATCTAATATTTTTATAGGTTCACGTGCAAGATATACAGTGGTTCGATTGTGTAAAAGCAACAGAGGGATCCGTAAGTGGACGGCGTCTTGCTACTTTCGTACGCGGAACACGAAGCCCGAGAAGTATCGCATAACTTTTCGAGTGTAGAGATTCGAGGGAAGATTTGCCGGGTACGGCTTCTGAAAACGGCGAAACGCCAATAATCATCGGCGCGTTCTTGATCTGTTGTAACGATTCTTGAACGAAAGATGAAGGAAGGGAGAAACTGCTTTTGAACTGAATGAATTAATTAATTAAAGTTCTCTCTGCCTCTCTGATTACCACGCAGTTTAATAATTTTTGCACGCGATTGATTGATGTATTTAATGATTTTTATTCAAGGTTTGGATTAGTAGTAGAGTGTGCGTGATATACGTCGAATATTTAAATAGTGACTCAAATTTTTTATAAACACGTATAACGATTAGAAGAAATGGAAAATAATGATGATGGATTGTTTTTAATATTTTATGCGTTTTCACGTATACATATTATTTGTGCTCATTTTATTTGTACATATTTAAATTTTCCTAGCCCATCGTATTGCAATTATACGCAATTGTAATTGAATAATATTTAGACAGCAAATTTAATATATTATGATAATTTGATTGGAAATTGCGTACAGTGTACATTAAAGAAATCTCAAAGTGATTAGCAAATATATTAAATGGAAAACTAAATGGAAAGTGAGGGATAGAATATATATATATATTTTTTTTATTTAATAAGTATTTGTATTAAAATTTCACGCGAAGAATAAAAATGACTAACAAAGCTTCAGAAATGAAGGTTTGAGCGTCTGTCGATGAGCAATCCGTCAAGCACCGACCATTTCACAAAAGTTTCGACGAATGAAAAATTGCGTACTGTGGCGACATTTGACAGTGACATTTCGCTCCTGCATCGACATTTAAATAATACTTGATATTACTAGGCATTCTCCCAAATATTTGATCGTAACGTTTCCAATAATTGCAATCGCAAAATTATACTTTTAAATAACTTTAATTTTATTACAATATGGTACAGATTACTTTAGAAAAAGAATCTTACGATTTGTTTTAAGTTTAAAAAGGAAAAAATAAACTTAATTCAAAATGGAGTTGCTAGCCAGAGGTGTTACATTTTCAAAATTTGCAAAACACAAAGCCGAATCGAACGTCGAGTATGTAACACGTTCCCTTCAAATCATTTTTCGAAAAAGAAATTTGCATTTCGTTAATGAAAAATATTTTCGAAACTATTAATATTTTCAAAATATTTTTTTTATTAACAGCAATACTAAAACAATATGTCTCTTCGTACTACCTATTCAATTAACCTTTAATTCCAGCCATGCCAATATACCAAGTGTTAGAATAAATGGTAAGTTCAACCGTACACACACTAAACACTCTGCCATTCATGCACACAGTTAACAATAACATCTTACCGCAGTCATAACTTAACGTCTCGTAAATGTCCTCCAGTAAGTTATAGTTCTCCTCGGCCTCGACGTTGCACAGCAGCTTCTCGCTGAAATATCGAGCAAAACAGCGTGCCGTTAGAAGGAAGCCACTTCAATTAGAAACTTTCGTCTGGCATCTTCGAATATCATCCCCGACCAATTCCTGCGCGCGATCTCTTTCCATATTTCGATCTCGCAAAACGCGCGGAAACGCGCGCGTAAACAAACTTTTATGGCATATTCGGACGACTTTCCAACTCGATTTCAACGAAATTCAATTAACACCAGTTCGTCGAACGATGCCTCTACTTTTTTATCGCCATTTTTTTTTAAAAAGTTATTTCGACGATGATGAACGACGAATGGAAAGAAATGAGTTTGATAGGTTATTATGGTATTCGAGAGGATATTAAAAATTGGATGAAAAAAAAAAAAAAAAAATGGTATAGATTGTGTTGCGAAAATGGTTGATCAAAGTTTCGAAACGAGCAGGGATATTTTCAATACTTTTTTTTTTTTAAAATTGAAAATAAATTTACGCGAATAAAAGAGAAAATATATTTTTGTTAAAAGTTCTTTTTTTTTATTCAAATTGGAATATACGCTTTGATTTATTCTAGTTTTTCTGTGTCGAAAATCCGCGTACATTAGGTGATCGATCTCCATAGTTCTTTTCTCGAGATGCAATTAACCTAATTATTTATCAGCTCGAACGATTTGATAAATCGATATTTCGATCGAAACGTATAATCCATTTCCTATATTTCGTCGAAAGCGTCAGTAGAAATCGATCGATATTTAGTTTGTTAACGCGTATACGCGAAATATTACTTTTTCCCGAGCAACAATTAGCTTAATTAGAGCGTATAACGAATCTTCCATTTATATATAAATATTTTACATCCACGATAATATCTTTCGAACGAATTCGGCACTCGAATAACAAAACGAGCTCGTACCATGCATTATAGCTCATAAATGTTTCATCGTAAATTTATCCTTTCGATAACAATAACCCGTTCGAAACTTTCCAACCCCCATTATTCATGTTAATTCGATTTTTCTTATTCGCGCGCAATTTCGTTTGACGACACGAGAATTTTATCAACCCTTTGATCAACCTTTCTCCTCTGCCCCTTCCCTGTATATTTTATCTTACCACTCGTTTATGCAAGCTCGCTTTCAACGCGAGATATATCTGCAAGGAGAGATACTTACAGAGACCTCGCGGTTGGGAACGATTCCTCGCCTTTGCTCAACAATGCCCCAAGAGCCACGGCAACCACCTCGTTCTGCAATAAAAGCGAAAGTCACGGTGTACTTGTCGAGGAAGAAGGTATCTTCGTTGGATGAGACGCGTACGCACACGCGACGATCGTCTCGTCAAAAATGAAATATATTTGCGGTTCGAATTATAGTTGAATTACAAAAATTGCAACACTTGCAACGTGAGGTAATTCGAAGAGGTTTTTTTTTTTTTTTTTTTTTTGGTTTCGAAGAGCGTTGGAATGAGAAGTTATTTTTATTTAAAACGGTTCGAACGATAGGTCTTTCGCGCGAGTGTGCGTGCATATACGCTTTTTATAACTGGATTTATTTTACGCCGACGCGAATTTTATATCTAATTTTGAAGCTTTCTCATTTATTTATATCTTGAATATCGACTTGATGAGATACGAGGAGGGTACGGCAATATTTTTTAAAAATATAAAATATAAAGTTAATTTTTATATTATTCCATTACGAATATGGATAAATTGGTAAATCGTATTTAAACATGGATTTGATATCGATAAATCAACACGTGACATTGAGTAAACAATTTAATCAATGGAATACGAAAGTAACGAAATTTATACATTCGCATCGTGCATCCTGCGAAACTTTCAAGACTGCTGATAAAATCCACCGAAAACTTTAAAATTCCCTAGCTCTAGGATTTTCAATTAACTTAATAATAACTCGATCGTCTCATCGATTTCGCGTAACTTACATCCCATAAATTACATTTCTTCTATCAGAAGAAATGAATATCACGATGCACGCAGCAAAGTGCACAGCACCATTTCTCCACATTTCCGAGGGGGATCGAGGGGCATCTGTCACCCTAAAACCCGCTAACCATGAGAAATGTGTCCACACTTCTAAATCCTCCAAAGAAAAACCCATAAAGTTATCCCTGCGTCAGGAACGGTTACGACGCAACGATTATTCTTTTCTTTCCATCACTTTTTCCACCTACGACACGATACCTATTAATCAAAAAGTGTCTCTCCTCCACTTTTATTATGCACACCGTGATGGAATTATATTAATTTTTTTTTATTACTCCGAATAATTTGATAGAGGTCGCTCGATCCAGCATTTAATCGTTAAATTACGCTTTGCCCCACAATTTATCGTTCCACTTGATCTTCATCTGCTAGGATATTCTTCGAAGAGAAAGGGAAAAGAGAGAGAAGAAGAAGAGGAAGAAGAAGAAGAAGAAAAAGAGAAAGAGAGAGTTTCCATTCTCAAAGAGGTTATGTGGGACGTTACAGCACGTGACCTTCGTCGATCGGTTAAATCGTTCTCTCACCGATTCTCTCTCATCCGAGTCAGATTGAATTACGATTTGCATTATTCCTATCGTGCAGCAGGAATCCTGCCCCTAATTCGGATCTCGTAACTTCCGTAACTCACGATTAACCTTGCTTAGTTGAACGCTTTCTAATCGACCATTGAATTTTCTCTCTTATTTACGATCCTATTTCCGAGCCCCGTCAACCCCCTGATATTTTAGAGATTCCATAAATTATTACGGAAATGTGGGATCGTCGGATTATGAGTCCGAATCAGTGACTCGTGAAAAGATTAAAATATTCTATTGGCATTACCAGTTGTGCTTGTTATTGTAATAATTGTTGTGAATTTCTTGTTAATACGATAATCCTTGGCTGAAGCAGATTTTAGTAATTTTTATTAATAAGATGTTAAACCCTATCATTTTATTAATGCATATGTCGTTGTAACAAGTACGATAACCGCTTACATCCATTTACGTAATTATTGAGAAAACGGAATAAAAAAGTTTGCAGAAACGTTCCTTATCCAATTGTTTCATGAATTTTCAAAAACTTTTCGAATACTACCTTTAATTTCAAAATTTAAATTATCATTTCGATTTGCTACAACTATGCGTATTACGAAACACCGACAATTCCCTAGACTTCATACATATATATACATACGAATCATATGATATATCTGCCAGAATGGAGCGTAAATTTCTAATTCGATAGCAGTGGTCCGTAAATCCTGAATCCTGATCACTAAGCTCGCGATGCACGACCTGAAATCAATCGCGATAATACATCCGTGAAATATCCTCCCGCCAAAATTATTAACTGTTAATCGAGAACGACGTTCACCACCGAAATACATCAGATGAAGAGCGGTAAGAGTTTAATTCTTGCAAAGTTGGGAAATGGCTGAGGTGATGGCAGAGTTCCCAGAAGAAGCGAGAAGGATCAACAAGGCAGGTTGGTCGGTGGAAAATGTATCACGTGGTGATGGAAAAGAAAATGTTGTCAGGTGCAAACGTTCCGATCCATCTTGTAAAAGCGGATTCCTTTATGATCCGGTTTTCACGGGGATCGTACATGGAAATGCGAGTTTTTAACGCTACAGAGTGGAGAAACTGGCGGGGAGAAACGAGAGAAACGTGGCTTGCACCGATCGATAACATAATCTTCATTGTCGTCCGGGGATCCGTTACTTTTGTTTGATTTGGACACGGTCTTGCTCGATGAAAAGTTTCTAAAGGTTTTTAAAAGGAAGTTGGCGGAAAACGCTCAACGGTAACGTCGAGTTGATTAAATTTCTTTGTCATTGTGAAACTCTCTCTAAAAAAAAAAAAAAAGAAAAGAAGGAGAGTAAACAGTGGAAGGAGCAGGCAAATGGACGGAGAATTTTATCTCTCGACGCTTTGGTCTTGGCAAGACTCGAAGAAGAGCGGCGCGCTCGCAATCGAATTTTCAGTCAAACTTTTTTCTCGATCAAACAATAGCTTTGTCCCTGTTACGCGAAATTTCCACTTCTATCGATTCTATTTTATTCTTCTTCGTACACGAATTTTG
This sequence comes from Apis laboriosa, assembly GCF_014066325.1. Lineage (NCBI taxonomy): Eukaryota > Metazoa > Arthropoda > Insecta > Hymenoptera > Apidae > Apis > Apis laboriosa. The sequence goes on from NW_025224135.1 coordinate 7,498,035, forward strand.
TTCTTGGGAGAAAAGAGGACGAAGGATGAAGGATGAAGAGGAGAGAGAATTTTAATTTTGAAAAAAATTACCTGGGAGAATGTTAATTTGCCAGAGAAAGTTATACATAAGTGATAATTGGTAGCTAATGGTGCTGTGAAAAATTGAATCGAATTTTAACTTAAAAAAGATTCTGAAGAATTCCGACCAACACCTCTTTTTTTTTTTTAACGATACTTATATAACAACAACCGAGATAAATTCAAATATTAATAATTCAAAGATATTATGAAAATATTATGATATTATGATATTATGAAAATTATAAACACGAATTACACTGACAGAGGGAAGACGTATGATCGCCAAAATACAGGTAAAATTTATCCAATTTTTTTGTATTCCAATCTCTCGGCAGCCATCCTATTTTTCGCTGCCTGTCAATGTAATGCATCGAACTGTTATCGAATTTATTATATCCCACGCTCTCGACGACATCTTTTACACCTTCCCCCGGGACGTGACAGTTTTTCGATCGCCGTTCGTACCCGTTTTCGCGTGTATGATTGATGAGAGGCATCGACGCGTTACGCGTTATAACATGTGCACGCGCAGTCACCGCGCCAATTCAACGGAGTCGCATTATTTTCATGGCCGTCGTTCGACAATTCAAATCGATCGATTCAGCTCGATCGATTGGTCGCGATCGATTCGAGACCAATGATTCGCATAAAAAATTCGATAAAATTTAATATTTATAGTTCCTAGATCGATATATAAATAACTTGCGAAATATTCAAAACGATCGAATTAGAGGAATTCGAAGCGACGACCGATCGATCTCGATGAAACGAGGGAGTGCGAAAATGAGGAACGAGCGTTTGGAAACGTAAAAGAACTTGAGAGTGCGATTAACTCGTGTTAACGTTACGTCAGGATGAATGAGGTATAGGTTAAATCGAATTTGGCAGAAGCAAAGATTGTTTGGGTACACAATTTGTGTCGATAGTGGTACTCGAATCGGTGGCGCCAGAATCGATAGGGTATTCTCTGGCACAATAATAGGAAAGTCGGTCGAGCCATTTGCGAGAAACACGCGTTCGTCTATGAATTGATTCTCCGGGAAATTTTTCATTTTTTCCTCTCCTTTCTTCGTTCGTTCTCTCGTTTCTTCTCTCTCTCTCTCTCTCTCTCTCTCTCTCTCTCTCTCTCTCTCTCTTTGACGCGTTTAGAGCAAGATTTTCAACAAGCTTTAAAGATATTATATACGATATACTTGGACAGGCAGCGTTTTATGCATGTATCCTCTTCTGCTTTCTCGCCTTGAATATGCATCAGGGCTTTTTGCGCTCCTTTCTTAGCCCCGGCTTTTATTAATGCGTTGAAAGTTGTTGCACGTTGCATGATTTTTATGCTGCATGCAAATGCGAACACTGTGGGTCAACAAATTATCTCTTTTTTCTTTTCTTTTCGTATAATAGCAACCGAGATTGAATGTGCAGCAATGAAACGTAATGAAATCCATATTAATCCATGGCGAAAGCGATTAATTAGATTCTGGAATTGATCATCCTTTTGCAAATTAATTTAGGATAAAGGACGACACGTACCTCGATTTTAAAACGACGCAAGAACACGATATTTATCAAATTTTGCCGTCTGATTTACAGATTCGCAAGCAATCGTGGGACAATAAATTAAATTAAATTAAATCCTAATCTCCACGATTCCACGATTTGACCGAGGCGCGAAAAGTGTCGTCAATAAAGTTCGATTTTTCGATCGCGTTCGATTCGAAAAATACACGTCAAGGATGATGCGTCACTATATGTCCCACGGATCCCAGAAACGACGTGGCCCGACGTGGGCAACGTAAAATTAATTGTTCCAGCCATCGTTGACTGACGGGGAGGCAGAGGCACTTGGCGAGGAAACCGAGGACAACCGTGCGAATTGGTCTGTTCCATTTCGTCGAATTGGATGGACAGGGGATCCGAAACTTCGTTACTTAGTCAAATTGTCGGGAATCAAGTTTTCCACGCGCGTGCACTTACGGAATCGGCGGATGGAAACGCGTTCAGGGTAACCGTGGAACGAGGTTAGGTGAACGAAAGGCGAAGGTTGCCTCGCAGAGAGAATTTCATTTCTTATCGATATCGACGAGTAATTTTTAATCCGGATAAATTTATTGCATTTATTCATCGTGCCATCTGTTGTATATACTTGTGTTGAGATGCGAGGTGCACGTACCGTTAACGAGGTTTTTTTTTTTATATTCACTTTGTGCATCGAGTTAATCTATTTGTCAGGGTGATTTGCGTAAGAGAATTAAATTGATATGTCTCTACTTCGTTGAAAGAAAAAGGGAAAAATGCGTTTACTTTTAATCAATGAGAATTTAAAATTGAAAAGATTAATAGTTGAAGTAATAAATAAGTAGTAGGACAAATAAAATGTAATAGAATGTTTGATCTTTTACTTTTAAACTATTTCTTAACTTGAAAATCCAAGTTATTTGATATAAAAAAAGAAAATATGAGAAGAGATTAAAAATTTTGTTAACCAAAATCCACTCATTGTTGATCGTTGATCGTCGAGAAACAAGAGCCTTAAATTTTCCAATGGTATTTACAGTGTGAAAATTATGAATGGGCAACCCAGTGACCTACATTTTTTCCTGGAAATGTGCACTGCGTTTTTCTAGGAATCGCGTCTATTTTGCCTGGAATTTGAGATAGGTCAGTAAAATGAGAGGTCTGATTAAGGATGGAAATAATAAACGATTAAAAATTATCTTTTTCTTTACACGACCACATATCTATGTAATAACGAAAAATATGCATTTGGAATATTCCGTCATAGTCATTTTACTACTGAAATCCAGATTAAGATAGTTGAAACCGGATGACACGAGGTTTAACTTCGTAATTCTGTACATTTGTTAGATCTACATGATGTACTATCTATCCTATATATCTTTGCATGTAAAGGGACAAGCGATTGCTCCTATGCTACACCAGATTGTAAACCTCCATGTAAAGATCGATTACAGGGAGATATGTATTCCATAGCTTATCTTCCTTCCTATCCCATTCTACAAGCCGAATAGAAGTAAAATTTAGAATAAAAATTTTTGGAAAAAAAAAAAAGAATTTTTGAACGAAGATGTGATTCGTGTAATTTTATTTAAATTTTATAAGTCTCGTTATTTTCATTCGAAATTTCGAACGAATAAAAAACAAAAAAAGAAAAGTTTCTTTTACAAGGAAACAAAAAAAATTTCAATTACTACTTCACCCTACCTGAGATATTAATTTTCCTTCAATCTCTCGCAAAAGATTCATACTTAGATCCAAGTTAAAGTTGCAAGATCCAAAATCACTGTTTTATTAACGTTATTAAATCTTCCTCTTCCAGCGTGCCGCATAAACTCTTAAATCATCCTCTGCTACCTTAAGAAGTCTTGTAACGTTGTACTACGTTAATGGATGGCCCGGAACATAGATACGGTGCTATCTTGGCCGAATTAATTTAGCGTCATTAATTTTGAACGTTATTAAATATTTCCTACATCGTGTAACTGTGCGGCGAAAAAATCAGAAAATATTTTGGAAAGATATGTACGTTATAATTCGAGTAAAAGGAAATGCAATTCTGTAACTTAAGATAAATATCTTGGTACTTTTATACCTCTCTCGTTTATTTTTCATATATTATATACGATACGCATCCAGCAAAAGTTTTATCATTTGTATTACCGTTTTTATAGTAGTAAGTACAATTTATCCTGTTTTACATAAAAATAAATCTTTGGATATTTCTTTTATTTCTTTTGTTATTACCCCTTTTAATGTTCTGATATATAAATTTTTTTGAAAATGCTCGAGATAAAATGTTAAAAGAGCAAAGAGAATATAAATCAATTCCTTTTTCTTTTCAATATTAAAAAGAAATTATGTAAATTTATTGGAAAATTGAAAAATATTTTGCAGGAATTATTTTTGTTTTTCTTGGAATATACAAGAGATAAAATTTCTAAGAACTCGATATAATAAAAGAATATAATATCTGTATTATATAATTAGTATTTTTTTTTTTTTTTTTTTTTACGTAAAACCCGTCTCAGTGCTTCTCAAAAATAACAGCATCGAGGAAACTTTTTACAAATTCCGGATTTTCTTGTAACTTTAGATCTCCTTTATTAGAAAATCCTTTCAGAAGAAATTTCTTGGGAATAAAATTTGCCTGAATAACGTAATTTTACTAACGTAAAAGCATCTATCCTTAAATGTTTCCTGCAAAAACATTGATAGAACGATTCAAAAGTTTTCAACACTTCTCCATCTCGAAGAGTAATCAGTTTTTAAAAAACTTAACTTAAAAAAATTAAAAAAATAAAAACTTTCTTAACCTTTCAATAATTATACTAAAAACTAATCCATTATTAAGACAAGTAATAAATATATCGAATTTATAAATTTTATAATAATAATCCAATAGGATGACGCAACTTTCATTAACATTTTATAAACAAATTTCACGTTTTCTCGCATTCGAATTCCATTTTCGATGTCGGGAATACGCAAATATTGATATAATAGCGCGCAGATTGCAAATTTTAATATACACAGTGTACACAATCGAGAACGAACTTGCATGGATTGAAACAGAACGTATGGAAATGCTGCTGAATCTGGCGTGACTTTGACTTGAAGATGCAGTTCGAACAGTTGCAGTTTGTTGGTTCTCGTTCTCGGCGAAAAAAAGGATGAGACGATGGAGGAAACAACAGGGATTACAATTGCCAGAGGGGCGAACCATTGTGTTCGCGTACTTTGTTGTTCATTAGAGTCGAACAGTGGCGAAGATTCGTTCGTGAAGTTAAAGAGAACGATTCAACAAAGAGTCCTTTTCCCCTGAACCAATACCTGGCTTTATCGTTCCACTTATCGTTTTCAATGTGCAAGAAGTGCATAACGGATCTTTTGATCGTAGAAGAGAACAATTAAAATCGCGTTACCCGCGACACATTTTGCATTTTCTTTTCTCTTTTTACGTGATACGTGGGTATATAATTTAAACGTGCGAGTTAATATTGAGAATTGAAGTTTGGGAAAAGGACTTATTTATTTGGAATGTTTTTATTGAAAGTTGATCGATTTGTTAGGAAGAATTATTTATAACGTGATATATATTTAAGGAAACTGTTCTCCATTTTTTCCGAATCAGTGTACGTTTATGTATGTTTACGTTGTTTGAAGTTTCATCTTCATCATCCATTGAAATAGCTTGCGATGAAAATATGAATTGTATGTATCCGGTGTGTGTGTGTGATTTATTTGGAAATCCTTTATTATCCAGAAATAAATTTCTATTTAAAAGTACAAAATAGGCCTCTTTAAATCATTTCAAGATTATTTCAAACTCAAATAAATATCATACTCGACACTTTACAACATTTGTTTCAATTGTATATTAAAATTTTAATTTCGAAAATATACATAATATTAGTACATATATATATTATTATGTGTATATATATTTGTATATATATTTAGTGTTCTTATATAACAATTTGAAAACATTTTCGTTTATTGGATATTTCATCACTATTGTTCCGAATAAGAATAATCTGAAGCTCCTTTAAATCGAATATCCAAGAGGCTAGTTACTCGAAGGCGAGTAGGTGAAAAAGCAGGCAGACGTGAACAAAATGAGGTCGAGATGATAGAATTACGATGAAAGGGATCCCTGTCCATACGTCAAGTCGGATAATACATATTTATCCAACCTATGGTTTTTTTCCCCTTCCCTTCCATCCCGCTCGAGAATGTCCATTGCAAGAAAGTCTTCCTCCTGTCTGTCATATTAACCAACCATTAATTCATTCATCAACGACGAATTACGACACGCGTAAATTATAAACGTCTGTCTATTAACCTTCCCGTTAAATACCGTCGCATAACCGTGGAAACTTCATAAATTTCGCCAATTTTCAATTTTTATGAACAATGTCCGCCGTCATTAAACATTCGAACATTATTTTCTACACGCGTGCAACAATTCCAATATTCGTCTCAACAACATTTGTCGAAATAAAATTCGTTGAAATGGCAGAATCTCGAAGAAGGAAACGCAATAAATGGATCCTGTATTAAATATCGATTTCATTATATCACGGATTGAACGATCGGTTTCAACTTATCCATCTTGAAATTCCCTTTAGAGTCATTATAATTCTCGTCCCGATCCGTGAGCCGGTTATCCTGTTAGTTTTCGAGGAGCAGCTGCGCGAAGAAATTACGCGAGAGCGGAAGGAAGACAGTTTCGAGCGCAGAATGGGAAGTGGAGCGTCGCTTGGGGCGTTTCTTCTCCCTCTCTCTCTCTCCCTCTCTCTCTTTCTCTCTCTCTCAGTGGATAAATGCAATTGAAATTGCAGTGTACGAAAAATAACGAGATCTGTCGGGGGCAGACTCTGCGAATGCAATAACGCGACGATTCCTCGATTCGTCGATTCTCTGCTGATGCTTTTATACGTCATCGGGAAGATACAGTGGAAGGTATCGTTGAACTTGTATCGTCACGAAAGGATGCAAATGTTGGAATTGAATTTTGGGAACAGAGGCGGATTGGGAAATGGAGAGGAGGGTGGGATTGGGCGGAGGCGGAAGAAACGGAGTCGAAGGAACGAGAGGTTGGAGGGATGCTAGTTTTAAGTGTATGAAAATATTGAATATTGAATAAGGGAGTGGTGCATTCTGTTTTCGTCCGATTTATTTGCTCCTTTGTTTTCGTGGGATGTGATGAAAAATTGAGAATCGATGAGAATGTTCCTTTATTCGTGAATTTTTGGGTGTTAGAGAGTTCAGAGTTAATGATTTATGATAGAAACGTCGATATATTATTCAAATAAACGATTATTCGAATATAGGAGTATATATATATTTAAATTAATGTATAATGTAATAATGTTTGTTACAGTTGAACGAATAATTGACGTTTTATTATAAATTCAATAGATAGAAAATTTAGTTATATTAATAATATTAATGTAACTTAAAAAATGTAAAAATAAACAGAATTGTTCCTTTTTTAAGATATTAATTACAAACAACGAATTTTTCTTATTCTCAATTCTCAATTCTCCAATATATATTTGTTCTCATTTAACGATTTTTAAAAGAATTCTTAAATTTAACTTAAAATTAAAAATTTTAATCTTTCATTTAATTTATTGACTACTAAGAGATATAGGTGTATTGTGCATTTTAATTTGAATTTCTAATGAATTGATAATTGGCAAGATCATCTTATTTTGCCTCGAAACAGCTGCAAAATTTGTATCTTCATTCAGAACCAGTAAAGATATTGGGTCAGTTTTTTGCTCTCATACTTTTTGTTCAAAGATATGAATCGAATACTCTAGTTTCGTGATACTATTTCTAATTCTATTCTTTCTTTTTCCTTCTAAAATTTCGTTTAAGACTTTTTATAGACACGTGACTGGTGAAATACGATGTAACGATAAAAAAATTTAATTTTGAAATTCAAGGTCAAGGATAATTTTGTGGTAATTCTTTTTTTCAACAGATCTTCGTCGATCTAAAAGTGTAAAACACGCCTGTGGCAATCGGGATACAACATTTCTTTCTACCGTACATTGTTTCTAACACATAAAAGGTGAATTCTTAAGCGCAGAAATAGCTTCAGTTCTTACAATTTCTTTTTGTGAAAGTAAGAATGCGATCAAAAGAATATTGGATAATTCTTTGAAGTATTGTACTTTTAAAAAGAATTCAGAAATAATCTTTTGTCTCAGTTTAAAAATGTAAGAACGTAACTCGAAACAATCTCAACCAAGTTAATCAGTAAATAAAACGTTTTAAAATAAAACTAGATTTATCTTAACTTTTATTTATTTGTCATATCATATTTTGTATTTTTATTATTATTTATATTATTTCTTTTGATTCGTGACGTTTATTTTAATCTGCAAAAAGAAAATTATTTTATTTTCTCATAAAAATCTAATTTATCAATAAATATTATTTCTGCATTTATTTAGAATAAGATCAAATTAAGTATATTTGGTAAAAATATCTGTCTTTCAATTTTTCAAAATATACAAAATTCCAAAACTTTCGTTTTATATCGTACAAATCACTAATTTTTAATTATAAAAAATTTCTTGAAAATCGTACATCACATACAATTTTTTATTTTTAAAATTTAATCTTTGATCCCATCCTTCTTTTCAACGCTATATTTTCTTTCAATAAGAACAAATTCAAGACATAAAACGTGAGAAAGAAAAAAAATGTAATAACACATATAAATATGTAAGCAATCGTAAGATTACAACGAACGCGCGGAAATATCTGGAAAGTTGTTTATAGCCGATGATGGATACACGCATGGAAAACAGAACGATAAAGCTCGTTCAAAGTTTCAGAGAAAAGAAGGAAGCGAAAAATTGAAACAACGCTTTTCAACGTTCTTTCGTCGAAAGTTTACGTGTAACTTTCTCTCGGCGGATAAGCGCTTCGTTATTCTAGGGGAAAAATGCGTTATAAAGTTGGAAACATCGAAATTGCTGTTCCAAATCTCCGTGGAACAATATTTCGTAGCTTTTTCCTTCCTTTCTCACTATTGCTTTCAATCGATGACGTTTCACGTTTTCGTTTATTTATCATGTAACCTAACCTAACCTAAGCTAATGCGTACGTTTGAGCGCGTGTTGGAAATACGCCTTGACTCGATAAAACCTTGCATCTCTTCGCGTCGCAATCTGTCGTGCAGAGAGGATTATGAATGTCGGAGCGTAAAAAGTCGTCCATTCGAGAAATTGTGTTATTTCCGGAGAATTAACTTATTAAAGGAGGAATTTAGTGAAATGGAACGAATAAAAAAGAAATAGGGAGAATGGTAAATAAGAGAGGATAATAGGAAGGCAGGAAATAAAGTTGACCGTGAATATCTTTGTACATCTTAAAAACGAATTTAAAAGAGAGAAGTTGCGATATCAAATTAAAAAATGCTTTATTTTCTGAATGATGAAACTTTCTCTCAGTATGATAGAATATCATTCTGAGAGGATTCGATTTTAGAATTTCTTAAATGTAATTTTGTAATAATTCTAATTTTATAAAATATTCTACGACAAAATTGTATAAAATTCTCAAAAAGAAAAGAATGAGATTTTGAAATTTTCTTTCAAAAGAATTATTCTTAATCTTTATAATAAGATTAGAAATTTTTAATTAGATGAAATTTCCTTAAAAATAGTGTATAAAGGCTTTTGCGAAAAAAATATATAAGATATATGTTGTATATATATTGTGAATATATATATGGTGAAATAGTGATGTCAAATAGTATAAATATAACTGAATGGAAATGTAACGACAGAAAAATGATACACGAGAAATATCGAAACAATATCGAAACCGCAGATTCGTCGAATTAAAGCCATCGAATGTTGTTCACAACGAGGATGACATGATGAACGATAACATTCGAGATTGGATACACACTATTAAAACAGTATCGTGAAAGTTACAGTATAGTAAAAGAGGAGCAATTTAAAATTATACTAGCATTTCGTAACAGTAAGCTTATTAGTTTTTACTATCTATTTGGTTGGTAGAGAGATTCTTTTTCAAAATTTTTGTTCAGAATTTAAAGGTTTCAAATTTTCAATATCTTTTTATTATTCTATAATAACATATTGACTTTTATATTGAAACTTTTAGTACATACATTTTTATACGTAATATAATTTTATCCATTTTAAATCTCTTTAATTCTTTTTTCTACAAAAAAATTAAACCTTGCACTGTTTCCGCAAAATTTTCGCATATCTGTAAAATCACAACTCTATGATACACAATCCAAATACCATTCTGCATTTACTCGTTTACACAAATCCATTTTCAAAAATGAAACTACTGATAAGTTTCCAAAACGACTCTTGTCGATTTTTATTTTTCCTCCCATCCTCCTTTCTTTTCAACTTCAAGAACGATGTATTTTACTAACAACTACACTACAAAAAAAAAAAAAACAATAAAACACACAAGAAAGTAACAAAATTTCCAAATTCCAAATTCCTCGTGATCAAAATATTTGACAAGAATAATTCCTGCTTCTGATATCTCTTCAATTTTCCCCCGTATCATACCCACTTCCTCTGTCCTCTTTCTTAAACAAACAGGGACTCCGGGATTCAGGCCTCCTTTTAATCGAGCAAGCATATTCGCCCCGCCGCATTTGAATATCGGTCGCGGTCGGTTGTTTCCTTCGCGCTCTCGGCAGCCTGTAACACGGAATCGATCACGACGTTTCCACAGAACTCGCCGCGGGGCCGCAATAGTTGCCCTGGTATCCGGTTCGAAACGCATCCACCAGCCAGCCGATTATTTCGAGACGTGGAAGCACCGTAAAAGCCTCGGGGTGGAGAGAGAGAGAGAGAGAGAGAGAGAGAGATAAAGAGAGAGAGAGAGAAGCCGCGTATCGATCGTAGCCGTGTATCGCGTGTATTTTCTATTTACACCTCGGCGAGATATCGAGATGCGGCCACAAAATCAGGGCCACAATGTTTTATGGAAATTTATGTCTTCTACGTTGCGACTGTGTTTTCGTATCGAGACCGAAAGTCGGCGGGCTGAGCCTCCGGGTAAATTATTCATTCGCGACTTCTGCGAGTTCTAAATGAATTAAAGAGATTCCCGGCCTTATTAATTATTACATACCCTCTTTCGTTTCGTAATGACAAATTTAATTGTGCTTAAAAATGGATCGAGGAGGATTAATGTTGAATGTGAATGATCTTGGGAAAATGGCGCGTGAATATTAGCATCGATCGTTTAAGTTTGAATGTATTTGTATGAAGAATATAATAATAGATGTTGGAATAATATTTAAGGATATAAAAAAATTGTAATATGATGAAAATAATAGATAGAATAGATATATTATATCAGATGCGTAGTTTCTTTCAATAAAATTTTTTGTTATTCCGAGTTTAATGGTTAATCATCACGCTAACATACAGCGTACTTATTAAATGTGTAATGATATTAAATAGTAACTTTTATTATATTTATTTATCTCGTTTATTTACTTATCGCACACTTTCAAATAGCTTTCTAGAATAACTGCTCGTCGTAATTATTGTCGTAATAAAAGAATTAAAGTGGAAGGAAAATCAAATACTAAGTTCGTATTCTGTAGAAAATGGCGGAGGATTTTCATTCAGTTCCGGCGAGAATCCCCGGATAGAACGATAAAGAAGCAAACCAATTCTGCTAGTCCGTGATTAGCAGCTGGTTAAACCCTTCGCCAACCGACATCTTTCCTTTATGCGTATCAAATGGATTGTAAAATTCAATTTAACGGGCGGCCCGAATAATAGAAATTTCTCCGATCCATAAGACTTTCATCTTATCTTGTTAATGGTTGAATCCTATACCGTGGTCATTCTATTTATTCGTTCCACGAATTTATTAATTGAACGCGAGTCTGGTTTTTCTGTGTTTCAGTTGGCAGACTTGTACCGCATCGGGTCAGCCGGAAAACAAACGGCCGTTGATTTTTGCTGCGTCAGTCCCAGTCGTTTTCTATCCTGTTTTTCTCGGGGAGGACGATGGATCGTCGTGCTTCGAGATTCTGTAGAATAATCATTGTGTTTTCTTTCTTCCCTCCGAATAAAGGGAAAACGATAAAAACTGTAAGAATTTTATTCCATTTACGTGTTCCTTTATCTTTTTCAAATCGGGATTCTCTTTCATTAAAAAAAAAAGAATTAAATGTTAATTTCGATAACAAAATATTGCAATGATAGATATTGTAAAAATGAAAATGAAATTCTTTGAATGAAGTTTTCCATAGAAATAATTTTAGTTAAAAATAATCGGTTTGCATTATATTGCATATTAAACATATGTATTAAAAATAAACGGATTACTTTTATTATTTTATAAATTTCTTTTCAATTTTGTAAAATTCTAATGTTTTCCCTACTTTGATATTTCGTGTATTCATTGTAAAAATTTTTGCATATTACATTTTCAAAAAAAAAAGAGAATATAATTGTTTTAAATTTTTAAATCAATGAAAGAAATAATAAAATAAAGTTCTATGCACAAACTAAGATGAATGTAATCGTAAAATGTTTTACAACTATTACAATAACAGAAGTTTATTATGATCTAATATATTATACTTAATTAATTCTTTCTTATTAAGTTTTATTCAGCGTTAAAAATTAATCAAAAGAAATGATGTAAATTTAATTATAAGAGACTGCTTTAATTGAATAAATTGTTTGAATTAATAATTGAGGTAAGTAAGACGCTCCACTCGAAGTTGAATACTTGGAACAGCTGTCTGTTAATCCTTGAATATCCATGCATTAATATCTTCCGAAGTGATAATCTATCGTCCATTTAGATAATCAACTGTTCGTCACAACTGTAGGTTATACCGATATACCTCAATGGAGCAATACCATTGTTATCTCTAGATTTGTTGGGAATTCATGGCTGATTGTACTATTATCCACGTTCCCCTAATCAAATCAATACAGAATAATTGATTCATACTCGAGCATTAATCATCGATTTATTAAAATCTTAATCATTTTCAAGCCGATAAAATATTATTACTTCTTATTTCTAATCAATCAACACACAAATGTTACGTTCTCACAAATAAGAACGATAAAGATGAAGAAGATGAATCGAAAATATATAGTTTCAACATACTTCCAAGAACCACATCTTTAACAATTTTTTCTCAAAATTTATTTCAGAATTTATTACCATTATTTATATCATCCCCTATATCACCATAGGTGGGATATGTCCACAGATGGGAGTCACTTGCATACTTTTCTCTCCTCTTACGAGTCATTAGACACACCCTTGACACGTAATTGTGTTCACTAACACATACTTATCATTTATGCTGTATTATCTTAACGTCCAATACCGAGATGATGAGTATAGACTGGAGCTTAATTCAGACAGCACTAACCAATCCATTAGTATACAAGGTGTTTAATATGTAATATCCATGATCGAAAGTGATTTTGTATACTTAATTGATCAATATGCTTATACCGTTAATACATAAGTATCGATTATCGATCAGTGTTTCAAGAATATATAAACACTCTATTAATAGCATATATAGCATATTTCAGTCTGTATATAACAATTGCTTCAAAATATCCACTATTGAGCAATCCTCTTCAATATTTTATTCACTGAATTTGTTTCGTTACACTGAAAAAATAGTTTCGAAAATCCGAGTGAAAAAAATTCAAATATATTTTCTCTCTATTAAAATTTCGACAAATAATATCATCCCTTCCTGATTGCATTTGCATCAGGCAGCCATTACCGATTAACCGGTCGAATGAAGCGAACCCTGGCGGCCATGGTAGTTAAGTAGGCGATGTAAAAGCTACTCGGTTTAATTTGCCGCGCTTTCAAGATTAGGCTGTTTAATCCTCTTAATTCCCGTTTACGAGGAGGCCGTGCAGCTTTTCCAGAAGGGAAAACGTGGTGAACGACAGCTTTGAAAAATTGAACGCTCCATCCGAAATTCTGCATCCGGTATCGTTATCTTCCTTTTTTTTTTTCTTTCTTCCATTTCATGGGTTCGTATTTCGCGAAAACTCATCCAGTTATTCGTCGATTTTTAACACGACGTTCGTTCTCGAAGGAATCGCGCAATAAATGTCACAACTGATACTTTTTCTCCCGCGCTTTTTCGTTTCATAACAGCGAGACGGAATAATGAAATACGGAATAATGAAACAATTTGCGGCGCAATGTGAATTATCGAGTGTAATTATCGAGATAAATAGAAAAATATAAATGAAAGTAAAAGATGGTACAAATGTGTTGCACGTTTTGATTATTCGTGTTATCTTTTCGTTGGGATGCAATTTTTAAGAATCGTGGCTATAGGATTTTTTAATTGTGATATTTTCCCCTCTTGAATTTTTAATTTAATTTCTGATGTTGTTTGTCGGAAAGGAACATTTAAAACATTTTCCATCAAGTACGTGAAAATATTCATGGAGGAGGATATTTATCTCATTATCTTGATGTTTGTTTTATACCACGATTTCTATTAAAAGAAAAGGAATTGATATTCCCTTCAAATATTTAAAATTCTTTATCAAAAATTCACAGTCTCTTCGATTAGATTGTTATATCCAATTTCAAATAAAATTTAATCCGAACGATATTTTTTCAGTACTTTTTCTCGAATCTCGAGAAGAATTTTTTAACATGTATAGCGATATTAAACAACGTTTTAATTATACAAAAAATACGTGTATAATTAATCTGTCTCGTTATTAAGATTTTATTATCCAAGATTTTTTTCTTTTCATCATCAAAAAGCAACACTTCTTCCAATATGAAAATAAATTTTAAAAATACCAAATTTTATTAAACGAACTAACGAATCGAAGGAATGCAAAAAGAAATATAAGATACAAAAATTAAAAATTCATCGATTCAAATCTTGCTTTTTTGTCATCAATTTTATTCAATTCGAATGTACAAAGCAAGCAATGAAATTTTCGTGTTGGTTTAATATTTTAAAACGACATTGGACGACTACGAAGTATCGAGTTCGGCCGAGAGAAACTGTCGATCCCGATGAAAAATATCTTTAAATAACGAGATTCGGTTTTGGACTGGGGTCAGAATCACCGTGAATGTTTTTTCTTTCTTTTTCTTTTTTTTTTTTTCGGTGGAAGAGGATACCGATTGAATTAACGCGCCGTAAATCTGGCGAATTAAACGGCAAAGTTGAAAAGAATACGTTTTATGAGTTGATGAAATTAAAAGTAGGAGGGAGTGCAAAAATAATATCTTGCCGGTCGTGCCACTTCCTAGGTTAATTGCTCTCGACCCTTTTCGGTCGAAGCGACCTACTCCACCGTTCTTCTTTAAAAAAAAAAAAAAAAAAAAAGAAAAATGCTCGATGATCTTTCTCTCGGCTCGAAGAATTTCCACGCTCGAAGAGGATAAATACGTTATACGATCGATATCTCTCGACTCTCTCATGGTTCCGTTCTTGCGCGAGTTACCGACTATCTTGAGGAATTTAGTTTTCCATCGTGTCGTTTAATTTATTTATAGTATCCCAACGAAGTTTCGTGTTGGCCGCCATTTTGCATCTTAATTATAGATCAATAGTAGCTAAGAAGTATTACGTCGTAAGTATTATTACGATGTTAAATTATTTAATAATTTTTAATATGTCAAGTTAGTTTTTAGTTATCTGATAATTATAATTATATTTTTAATATTCGTATAATTTTTTATCCAGTAATTCTATGACGATTATGAGCAATTCTCACATCAATTCTATCGAAAGGTTAAAGAAATATCAAACATATGACGGAATATTCAATAGACACTTCGAACCTATACTTTTAAAACTTTATCATTGAAAAAGCGAGATTCAATGTATGTTTTTTTGATTAAAATATTATTATAAAATATTATCGTTAATATTATTTTTCTTATAAATTTTTATCCTCGATTAATTTATATTTCTATAATTTAAATCTTGTATAGAATCATAGTATAAAATTTTATTCTTATTAATAGAATAATTTTATATTATAATTTCATAGTCCGTTGATTTTATCTAAATTGAGAAAAGATAACAAAAGTTGTGATAACGAGATCGTATGTGTTTCGTGAATTTATTTATCAAAGATACGAGTCATCGATTGTAAAAAAATCAGTTTCAAGCGAACAAAACGTCCGAAAATAAAGATTCGAGCGATGTGGCTGTTTCAGTTCGATCGATTGTGTGGCTAAATGTATATATGTGTATATACTATACATGTGGCAAGGTATTTTTAAGAGTGATCACTATGTAGCGAGATTCGTACAACGATAACACGAAGCAGAGAGTATATCAAAAGTTTCAACAAACATTGAAATGGATCGACAAAAAAAGAAACTATTGCATGAAATTTAAATGCACGATTGCTCTTTTTGAATTATCTCTTTCGCTGAAAGAACAATTACCATTATTTATTTTTTATACCTTGAAAATTATCTTTAATAGATTTTCACATCTAAAATCAATATTGTTCGTTTGTTAAATTGTTGTTTGAAGAAAATTATCCTAAGCTCTATATTTTAGATTTATACTTTAAATTGTTAATTTTTAACGCAATCAAATATTTTTTATACCACATTATATGATATATTTAAATATCACAAAATTTTTATTTCATATCGATTAATTTTCAAAATATCCAGAAAAATGGATATACCTCATCCCTCTTCTCGAGCTTGTTATTTTCATCATCCTTTAAAAAAATAAATTTGAAAAAATTTCAAAGAAAGATATACATTTCTTCCCCCTCTCCCCCTTTTCCAATTAAAATATTCTTATCGCGCGTAGAAAAATTCTCATTAAAATTTCTTTCTCAACTCGCGAGTCAAACCAGCAACATGTTCATCATTGTTGTTGCCAGATGTTTACTTCGCAAGATTAAAAACTACAGCGTTATTTATCCTACTCGAAATGAAAGTGCAACGTGTTCTTTGGCTGTTGTTTGCGTTCAAACACTGGCAAAGGTTCGGTTACCACGGGGAGGAAACGCATTTCGTGTCGAGATACAAATACCGAGAAAGTTAATAAAGCAATGTTCTTGGGAATAATAAGGTAAAAGAGTTGAATTTCGTTTCCCGGAAATTTAAAGTTCGCGAACCGATATCATATCTGATAGCGGTCAGATATTATCGATTCCAATTTTCCTGTGCACGAACCTTACGACCTTAACAATTAATTAACAGATAATAAAATATATTTGTCCTGAATGCAAAAGAGGAAAAATTATTCATAAATAGATTTCCCGATTAATTCTGTTCGCCAATTTGCTAATTACACGCCGTTGTTTTATGTGAACAACGTTACACAAAAGGATAATTTTCTCTTCTTTGTAAGAGATTTTGATTATCACGAGTGAGGAAATTTGATGTAAATGATTATTACCAATTCAATGTTATTTAATATTATATAATTTTACGATGATATTTCAATATCGATCTCCTTCATTCGTGAAATATCATTAATAATCTGCTTATTATATATCTTATTAATTTTTGCGAAATTTTACCGTCAATATTCTATAATAAATATTACTTTTTTTATCTTATATTAGACTTATTTAATTATTTAATTTAATTTAAGACTTTAGTCTAACATTTCTATCTTATAATTTAAATTAAAAATTTCTTAATTTTCCCTTCTTTTCTCATTTTTCAAAAAAATCTTATTATATAATCCTACAGAAAGAATATATTTCCAATCACTAGAACGAAGTGTAACAGGATAAATAACGTAATTCAAATATTACAATACGACTTTCGACTTCACCATGATGTAACCGATCTTTCGAAGTTGAACACTCGTTGAAAGTACTTGATGAATGTGTTCTATATGTCGACATTTATCTATGTAGGCCTGCGTAGTTCCATATTGAGATATAACAATCTTCAAAATAGCATTTGAGAGAAGGACTTTCAATGAAGATTGACAGTGATGAAGTAACAAGTTCCGACCGGGGAAACCTGGAATTTACCAGTGAAGAGATTCTGCATCCACGTTTGGAATTTATAGTTTGAGCGTTGTAGTGCGTTTACGTAAAGAGGATTTGCTATTGAAATGCAATACATATGCGACTGGACTGATAGTTCTTGCCTCCGTGTATCACTTTTGAACGAATGCGTAGCTATTGCGTATATACGATTCAATATAATAATATTGTAGAGAAAATAGAAATCTTTTTTCTTTTTTTTCTTTTTTTTTTTGCTAATATTATAATTTTCTTCGTGTTGTAATTGTTGGATCGTGCAATTGAATTGCAGTTGAATTTTGACCGCGTGTTTTTCCGCTTTACTTTTTTTTTTTTTTCAAAAAGAGAAAGGGAAAAGCAGGAGAAATATTATAACACATTTAATGTGGATAATTTGTAAATGCGCTTGTCACGAGTTTTTCCTTCATAAAATATAAAAGAATTCTCTTTTTTTCCAAACATGTTCACATACGAATTTTGCCGCATTTAGCACGCACAGTTGTTTCCTTTGAATTTTGTTGCATTCTTTGCCGTTTTATAATATTTTACGCTGTTTCCCAAATATTCAAGAAAAAATCGATAAGATCCTTTCCAATCTTTAATGAACGCATTGAATGTGTTAAATAAAATTCGATCGACAATTTAACTAAATTACACTTTTTCTCTAACTTTTATTTTTCACTTACTATTTCGTTACTTCCAAACTCTAATTTCAATCAACTTTATTAATTGGATATATATATATGACACGTATTTGCAATTTAAAACATTTAAAACATCATAATAGAAAGACAAAAAAAAATAAATATACAGAATTACTTCTCTTCTTTACCAAATAATTAATAATATTCAATCATTTCATCAATCATTTTCAAAATGAAATCACTGAATCTAAATCTCTCTTCTTCGTGATCACGTCTTGATATCGTTCCCTCACGCGAACTGAACGAAACGTGAACAGATCAATTGACTAATGGGCCACGTTTCCACGAAATCGCAATACAATTATGACGATCGTCGATTCTGAATGGCGCAGTTACTTGAACTTACGCTCCGCCTCAATTCACGCGTTCACACCGCACGACATGTGTATATACAAACACCGTGTGTTATCCGTTCACAACGTGGGATCCACTCGAGGAGAAGCTTCGATGGCGAAACGAAAGGCGAGGATCCACGTCTCCCTCGAAACATCGAGAATTTCGCGATACGATACTTTCATGCTTCATACGTTGGTTGAAGTTGGTAAGCACGACACTCAACAGGTTACGCCTATGGTGTATCGAGAATCAATTTTTCGTTTCGTTCGATGATCGAGTTCTTTCGACCTCGTCGACGTCGAAATAAATTTCGCCTCGATGGAAGCGAGACGTTTGTAGATTATACGAAAGACGAAATTGGAATACACGGATGTGTTGCTACTTCTCGTAGATCTCGCGGATGAAAAACGTGGATTCACTTCACACAGATTTTATCAGAATCACGAAGGTTAAGGATCGTGTGTAGATTGGATCCGATAAAGAGTACTTGTGTACTCGAGATTAGATTCGACTTCAAATTTCGATTTAATTCTTTGGATCGAATATTTGGAATGCTTTGATTGGTAATAAGTGATTAGAAAATATATAATATATATTAATTATAACGAATATATAATTATATATATTTAATTTAAATAACGAATATTTCTTTTATCATAATATATATTATATAAAATATATAATTTATATAAAATAATTATATAAAATAAATGATTTCTTTTATTATAATATATATTATATAAAATATATAATATATATTATGATGAAAGAAATATTAGTTATTTAAATTAAATATATTTATAGGATATAAAAGATTATAAGGTTGATACGAATGTATAATATGGCCATTGATAATCTTCGTTTCCTTTTAAGTGAATCTCACTCACTGACTTGCAATTAATGTAACTTATTAAGTTATTACTTAGAAGAAGGAAACGAATTTATGAATATCTGTTTGAAATGGGGATGTCGCGCAAATTATAAATTCCGAGAGTTTCCAACTTGGAAGGTTCCAATTATTTTCGAACTTCCACAGTTATTTATTCTCTCGATAAAATTCCCCTCCTGCAATTTAATATACATATATTATATCCTTATTTAAACTTTCTCTTTAAAAAAAACTTTTGTTAATCTAAAAAAAATATTATTTACCAAGTTTATTTTCTCCCGACTCTGCTTTCAATATGTAAATACAATTATTCTCCTCTGTTTCGTTATGAAAATTTAATGTCATTATAGAAGCTCGTGATAACGCAAAAATATAATTATCATTAAATCATTAAATCCCTTTTATTTCTCCCTTATTAATCCACACTTGAAAAAAACTTGAGTGTTAAAAAAATTATCTTCCAAACAACGAACGATTCCACCTTCTTCCCGATGAACAAACCAATTAAATCAAATGCCAAATTAATTTCCCGGAAAAAAAAACCGGCGACTTCGCCAGCTGGAAATTATTCAAAGCCGCAATTGAAAATAACTGGATGCAATTAAACAAGGGATCTCTTGCCGCCCTTCCACCCTTTCGAATCACCGGACGCGCCATTAAAGCGACAATCGTATTCACGTAGAGGAAAGAGGGGGAGTGCGATTGCCAGCCTTCTTCTTTCCTCCTAAAATTTGCATAACAACTCGAAAATCCGAATATTTTCGCCCCTTTCGTTAAACGAGCGAAAAGGATCATAAATGTACACATTGGATTTTTATCTCGCTCCCGACCGACGTTTCCAACCACTTGTCAACTCGCGTAAAATTGATCTCGAATTATGTAAGCGATCCGTTAATTATTTCCATTCACCTTCGGATGGAACCTTTCATTTCGGATCGATGAAATCCCCGCCATTAAGATCTTCCGCTATCCGACCATTTAAATCCGATAACTTCCAAATGAAATATCTGCGACGTGATCTAAACGTGGGATGATCAAGAAGAAGAAGAAGAAGAAAGAGAAAGAGAAGAAGGAGGAGGAAGAGGAGGAGGAGTTGTGAATATGAATTTCTGATGGATAGAAAACTTGTCGGACACTCGGTATGGAAATCATCCCCCGCGAGATAAATTCGAGGTATCAAATTCGAATTAAGTGGTTGTACCCTTGTGGAAGGGTATACAGCAATGTGCGCGATTTTAGCAAACGGGACGCTGTTTGATTTGAAATTCATATTACGCGTTACCTCGTATTAGTCATGCTCTTTCCATCTTTTCTCTTTCTCTCTCTCTCTCTCTCTCTTACTGGTTGATGGTCAAAGAGGAGTCGTTGAAACGATGCTCGTTTTACGAATGTGAATTGGTATTCGAGATTTTCTACAAAGAATGTGTGGATCGATTGTTCTGAATTGATACGTTGAAAATTAATGGGAGTTTTATGATGAAGGGGAAAGAAAATATGATATCTCGTCTCGGTTTGAGGGTCGGTTCTCGCAATGAATTCTGATCTCCGATTCGGAGCTGGAATCATGTTCTCGTTTTAATGCTTTGATGACGATTTTTCGATAAATCGATGATGTATGGGAGGGGAAGAAGGAAAGGAAGAAGAAGGAAGGATCATTAGATCGGTAGAATAAATATTTATATATTTTATGAAATATTTAAAAAATATGGAGATATAATGGTATACGCTTTGGAAAAAGACGAATGGATGAATTGTTTGTCCCGAGAAATTAAATCGAAATCTGTTGTTGAAGAGAAGTTTGTTTTGTTTGGAATAAAGTTCAAAAAGGAAGGGAAGTTAAGGAAGTTAAGGAAGATACGATAATTGGAAAATTAACTTATTAAAAGGCCATCCGAGGCAATATAATTAATATAAGAAGAAACTTAAGCTTGTTCCATAACGACAAGAGATTTAATGAACGTAATAACCAATGCTTCGTGATTTATACGAGATTTCATTTCCTTCTTTGCATCAGTTTTACTAATTGTTTTTAAGAGATAGAACAATTAAATAATAGGAAATGATTATTTTATTATTTCAAATGTTATTTGACAGTTGTAATTATTATTCGATAGTTGAAGAGAAATCTTATCAACATTATCTTATCATTATTCAATTCAAATTCTACAATATTCTTCTATATTTTACAGTTTATATCGCACATTAACATCTCTTCGTAATTTCGTAATTTTTATAAAATTGCAATACTGATGCAAGCGTAATAATAAGAAAATACATTAATAAGAAAATAAACTTTATAACGTAATAATAATTCACATAATCCACGAAATTAAAAATTAATTTAAAAAAATCAAATATATCCAATAAAGAAAACAATAAAATTTATTTTTCTCTATTAAAATCATAACGAAAAAAAAAAAAAAACTAGAAAAGCTAATATTTTCCCAAAATTTCAATACTTCCCGTGTACAACGAAATCAGTCGAATTTCACCGAGAAAATAAAAACCCTGAGCAAATCGATCCTACTCCCTGGTTGGAGGAAACCACTCTCCTCGGTATTTTAATTAAAACTATCCCCGAATTAATTCGCCAGGCACAAACCGCAGGAAGTAAAGAAACTCGCGAAATTCGTCGAATGGCTAGCTCGTCGATTATCCGCGTAAGACGATAAAACCGCGGAACGATTCTAACTTTTTTGAGAAATTGGCGCGAAAAATATTTCCTGCACGTTGGAGGAGCATAATTAAATCGGGCAAGGATTTGGAAAAACGAAGGAAGAAACTTGAACGACGATTTTTTCGGGTGATGGAAAAAACAGGAGGGCATCTCTGTTCACGTTTATTGCACATTTCCAACCCAATTCGCTCGCGAGGAAGAATTCTAATTTGTATCAGCAATAGCGGACAACGTATATATTTCTTTGGGAACGATCTTATCGCGTTTAATAACAAAACTGGGGACGATCGATGAATCGATCTTCTCCGTTGGTTTCCTGCGATTAGATTAATCTGACGCGTACGAAACGTTGGACGATTATGGTGAATTTTTCATTTTTAGAGAAACAAGGAGGATTGCGTTGATAGTGCAAAAAAGTCGAGTTTTTTGGGGAGAAGAAAGGGATAAGGAAAAAGTAAAGGAAATTTTTTGGATTTTGGCGAATAATTTTCGAGGTGAGGAATGGTTAAGGTAGTTCTGTTACGGTAATTTTTTATTCTTAATGATAAACAGGGTTGTGATTGCGTTGGCGATGCAAAAAGATTCAGTTCTTTTTTTGCAAGAGAGATAGAAAATTTCTTTGGAGAAGAACGCGTTTTTAGAGATAAGAGAAAAATAGTGGAAATTTTTTGGATTTTGATAAATGATTTCTGAGGTAAAAAATATATATATAGTCTTATTAATTTTATCAATTTTTTACATTGCAAATTTTATTTTTAAAAAAAAGTTATGAGTAAATAATTTTGTTTCTCCAAAATTATTTCTATTTTCTGTTAATGGATAATGATTTTTGAGAGATGTTTTAAATGCTCTATTAACATGACGCATAATACGCTCTTGATTCCATTTATTTAATTCGCCAGTATCGTAAACGTCATTTGCAATGAATGGAACTTGTGAATTTTTGTGAAATACATTGATATGCGTAAATTTAAGCGAATATCTATCATTTCGAATATTTATTATCTCTATAAGAAGATGAATTTACGGAAAGAATTGAATATGCTAAAAACTATTAACTTTTTAAACGATTTTATTTTTAAGCAATTTGTTTTCAATTCCATACCTCGAATAGAAACATTTAAAATATATCAAGATAATGTTAAAAAGTGATATAAATCAATAATAATGGTGATATCTGCTATTCAACTGTGTCGAAGTTGGTTTAATCGATGACAAAGCTTTGGAATAATATACTCTCTTTGAGTAATAAAAAAAAAAAAACAAATTGCAATAAATAGTATTTAAAAAATAATAAAAATACTTTCATAAAGATTACGTAAGAAAGAACAAAAAGAACAACAATTAAATTAATAAAATTATGAATAAAAAAAACTAATTGCTATCTGTTCGCAAGTATGATTGCGAGATTATTTTTTTAAATTTTAACTTTAAATAACTCATATTTTCTTAAATACATTCTTCATTAATGAAAATATTATACAATTACATTAATTAAAATTTTCATTCGTGTAAACTTCAAAAAAGAAAGATTTAATCAAAAAGTGAGAAGAATTAAAAAAGAAAAAAAACTAAAAGAAAAAAGTATTCTATAAACAAGTCATGCTTAAAAAATGTGTTTCAATTTTCGTTCTTGAGAAGAGAAACTAATTCACCCTTATTCACAAACTTTTCAAACACCTATATCTATATTTATCACGAGTCTTTTCCTTCTAATCGACGAATTGTATCATTCACATGGATCACACATACTTTTCGAATCGTGATCTCGGATGCAATAATTGCGCGCGGAATCGAGAGACGAAGGAGAATAGGTGGCCGAGAAAATTGAATTCCCGAGTTTTATGAAAAATTTATCGAAAAACGACAAACTAGGCGAGTATGAAGTCGCATAAATTTCCATCTTTCTTTCCTCGTTCTACCCAAACCTATACCAAACTTGGTCTTTGCGTTCCGCCAAGTCTTTCCAAACTTTTGTCAAGCTCGCAATACCTCCTTCGAACTTTCTCCGTTCCAAGAATTTTATCGCAAGACCGCGTATATACGAATATATTTATTTGTTTATCTCAACGTACGTGTGAAATAACATTTCGTAATCTGTTATTACAAATATCGGATTAACCATCAGTTGAAAGAAAGATAAGATATATTTATAAACACGATCATTCGATGGATTCGTCAACGCAATACTCCTTATACTTCGTTAATCTAGCTCAGGTAAACAAACCTAAGTAAACTAACTTCCTTAAAGGAAAAAAAGAAAAAAATAAATAAGAAAGAAACGCGAAGAAAAATAGATAGATGTAATAATAAAGACGATACCGATGGATTCGTGAGCACGAGCACAGCCGCTCTCAGATGCTTCAGGTTGAGGGTCTGCGTGTCCTCCGCGTCCTCGGTCTCCTCCCTCATCAGCAACGAGGTGACTTCGAACGACGATTGCCTAGACTTGCCACCATCGTCTCTTCCCAATCTGGCGATCCTCGAACGATCATTGTCCCCCCTGCCAGCCTGCTCGTCGCAGCCAGCCTTCGAGAGATCCCTCGAAAAAGGGCATGCCATGTTGTCCTCGATGCGAATCCCTTTGCTCAAAGGGATCGAGGATATGAACAGCTCGGACAACTCTCTACAACTCTGTCACACGGTGGATAAGGATCGTTCGATTGGATGGCATCAAGTTAACAAACGGACACAACGCTCGCGTTACGCGGCACTCTCATGTTTATCAGCGATCAGCTGTGCAGTTGACACCGTCTCTGCCCTCCCTTCCTCTTCTTTCCGCCGCGTTTCTTCCTCCGCCACAATTGGCCAGTCGTTCAACCTTCAACGTTCCCCTCGCGGATTCTTCCTCTCTGTCCTGTCTGGTCCTCGTGTCGGCCAATCCACTCGCATCATTGCCCTTAGAGCTCGTGCCCGGTCAGACACCTGCCGCGACCACCGTCCACCCTCGTGCACCCTCGGGCAGCGATCGACCACGCTATCATTTCACCGATTCTCCAAACGGAATCCACCTATCATCCCCCACACGTTATTTGTCCCACGTTAACGACGAAATCTTGCACTTGGAACAATACCAACCGGCGATGCTCGAACGATCAGTAACCTGGTGGCACGCGGTTACAAAACAGCAACCCCTTTGACTCAGCCGCGCCGCTTATCGCTCCCTTTTCCTCAGTCGCGGCACGCACTCGTCTTCCTCTCTCTTTCTCTCTTCCTCTTTTTCCCTCTACCTCGTTCGATACGATCGGACGAACACCCGGAACAACAAGAATCTTCACGATGGGGGTAAGTTTTCTTCTATTCCCACTCTTCCTTTCTCTTCTTTACACCCGGTCCGAGAACAAGGAAACAAGGATTGGAAGCCGGGTCGTGGTCGAATCACTTCCGTTATATCGGGGTAGAAGGAATGATTGGCGCGTGTTGCACCCGCGGCCAGCGTGTGTGTAATCACGGTGCCCGATCGGTGGCCCACGATTAAGAAAGCACGCTACGTACACGGTGGCGTGTCGGAGCGCGTAGCGCCATACTAGTCGCGGATTGACCGAGGCGCAACGAGCAGCGCCGAGTTGGCTGTGGTTCGGGGGTGAGCGGCGCACCGGGTGGGGGGGTGAACCGTTGGCGGGGTGAGCCGCCGAGGCGCCACGATGGACGGTGGTGGAAACGCCTGCGCGAGTTTTCAACCCCTCACGGGGAGCGAAGGTTGGACGGGGACAGAGAGTCAAGGGATGGAGGGAAGGGGGGGAGAGGGAGGCTTTTTCCCTTTACTGGCAGCTCTTTCAACCGCAAACGAAAACCTGCTCCCTCTGCCCTACTTGCCTGCCAGCCTGCCTGCCTGTCTGCCAGCCAGCTCGCCTGTCACCGCTATCTCCCCCTTTTACCCCCCCTGTTTCGCTCAGGATTTACAGAAATCTTTCCGTCTCCACTATTTTCGTGGTGGCCTGGTTCCGATTGGCGCGAGATTCGAAACCGATTGACAGCTTCGACTCCGGATGCCGGACGGGATTCGGGTTGGATACATTTTCTCGGGATACGTTTGACGATCGAACACGTGACGCGACGTAAGACGAGCTGGAGAAGGATAAGTAAGCGAGGAGACTATTTTAAGTCTTTAAATTTTAACCGATAGATGAAATTTGCCGATATTTTCATGTTGGGACCATCGATTTGAAAATATGCCAAGGGGCGAGGAACATGAAATTTAATATTAATTTCAATGAAGGTAGGTGCTTCTTTTTTTGCAATTATACGTCTAAAATTTGTCGTTTTAATTGGGGTTGGTAATTTTAGCGATGAATTTAATATAATTTCTGCATATTACAATTGAATTATATCGTATGAGTTTATAATGTCGTTATACATATATGTTGATTTTATGTATGATTTTATCGTTATCAAGTTGGATAGTTTTTTTTGCAGTGACCCGAAGAAAGTTGTATATGTACTTGGCCATTTTCATTTTGTTTTATTAGTAATTATTTCTAAATGTAATTATTATCAATTATATAACAATATATAATAAACAATATATAATTATTTTCTTTCGATAATAAACGAAATAAATAAATATCATAAATATCAGAAAGTTATTAAACATCTCTGTATGCTATCTGAATTATAAATAATTATTTTTATGATGTAAATTATCATTTATTTTTCTCTCTTAATGAATTAAAATACAGACAAAAGTGATTCAATATATACTCTTCTCTTCTTTAACCCCATTGTTAGGTTCGTAATTGTAATTGCCTATCTTCCCAACAAGCTCAATAAAAAGTTCATTCAGTATTTTCCATATATTTCAAAATTTCAAAAACCAATTACAATAAAAAGGAGAAATCTAATTTTGAGCAAAATCCAATACAAAAAAAAAGAAGAAGAAAAAAGAAGGGGAAAAAAATTGCGCTAATTTAAGAACACAATTAAGTCGTAGAGATCCGAGCACAATAGAAATGTCTGACGTCCAGGAAACGTCTTTAAAAGGTCAGTGGAAAATTACTAGACGTCTTTAAAACGTTCTTAAGACATGTCTCAGCTATCTAGGCTATGTATCCTGGTGTTACATAAATGGTTTGCACTCCTTTCCGATGGAACTTTGTTAGCAGTGGAGAGCTTCTCTGATAAACAGCGCGAGCTTAACGCTTGAGGCTAGTATCGGAAAATTTATCGCCAGCTGGTTCAGGGCCTAGATTCTTGGAAAATGGGATAGAAACGAATTTTGGAATTACAATTTGCAGTTTCTACAGTTTTCAAGGGAATCTGCTTAATCCCGTAATCTGATGATGCGGCGTATGAACAGATAGGTTTTCCCATTGCTCGACAAGGAATTCAATTTTTCAATCACGAATTATTCCACTTATATTGAATTATTTTTAATAAACCGAATATTTCATTTTTTAATATTCGCATATCGCGAACGATATAATTGCTTGGAGAAATTATTTACGATTAAACATTTTATTTCACGATTGTGAATTTCACTTTTAATATTCTCATTGTAACTGTACTCTCGATATTGACGTAGCAAAAAGGCAAGACTTGTATCGAGAAAAGAATAAATAATATTTTTACGTTATATACATAATATCGAAAAATATTAAATTACAAAATTTATATATTCTTCCTTACTATCTTTTTTAATCACATAAAGGAACTTTAGAATTAAATTTTTCAAATCTTACGCATTAAATATACATCTTTTAAACAATGTTACACCTTTCTTGAAATAAAAATTTAACGACACTCGTTATAACGTTACAAAATGTTTTCGTTCCATCCTATTTAACATCTTATAAGACTTTAACATCTATTTCAGAATAATCTAAAAACAGGACCAGCTCCTAATTGTTTTCTTATTCGAGAGTTGAGTAAGAGAGGTGAGTCGGTCGGTTGCGAGACGTGTAACAAAGACACGAGAAAATTGACCCGCGAGATACGTGCATGTAGGGCGAAAAAGAATTCGCGAATGTGTATTTGCCCTCCAGTATTTTCATATTTCACGCAGCCAAGGGGGAAAGTTTATTTAACAAACGTTGAGGAGGCCGTTGAATAGAATGGTGGAAAGAAATATACAGTGTGCAATCCTCTCTCTTTCTCTCTCTCTCTCTCTCTCTCTCTCTCTCTCTCTGTTTTTCCACAGTCTTCGCCTTTATCCTCTTTCAGACTTTCCGCTCTCTACCAGGAATCTTAAGGAGTATAATGTACGTGAAAGTAGCGGCTGTTCTTCGAAATGTGGGTCAGTGTGCTTCCATAAGTTTTAACATTTTGATTCATTACGCGGGAAGCACGAAATATCGAAGAATACGCTCGAATCGTCCTTTCAAGTTTCACGTTATCGTGATATTAAATATCGTGATAAAATTTTTGACAACGCGACTCGAAAGATGAAGGGTGAAGTCAGATTTTTCCAACTTTGTAATTGATCATTTCCGCTTTGTTAATTATTAGATGTTTTAAAAATATCTTTTGCGGATGATGAAAGGGATAAATGCTTTAATGTCGGATGTTCTAATGAAGGTAAGTACGGCGTAGCTATTTTTTTTACATTGTACGAGATAGTGTGAATGTTAATAAAGCGGAGAATTAAAATATAAAATATAAAAATCGAATAAAAAAATATTCACACGATTGCATAAATAAATAATGGAGAATGTTCGATAGCGCATTGTAATTAATATAATATTCTATTTGATAAATTATATCAAATATCATTAAATATAATCTTATATAATCATGTACAAAATGATTAAAATTAATAATATATTTTCATATATATCATCTAATCGTCGAAAAATAAATCTTTTTCCTAATACACACTGGAAATCGCATCGACAACTTCCTCCTTAATTTCTCTACTTTCGAAGAAGAAATTGTGAGCAACAACAGTTACTGAATCTGTTTCGACACGAATTAACTACACTTTCCTTTGTCCAGAAATAACCGCTCGAGAAGCCATTGATTGTCAAAGTTTTTATCAAATTGTTTGAAACTTCCTAGCGCGGGACAGTCCGAAAGTAATAATACTTTCACCCTCTGTTCCTCCATCTTTTATGATCTCGATGTTCGAGAGTCCTCCTCGTCTCTCTCTCTCTCTCTTCTGTTTCTTTTTTTCCTTTCTTTTTTGTTTTTTTTTTACTCCTATCACGAAGTACACGTACTTTCTTTGCATTGTATACACTTAATGACGAGATTCACGAGCGGGAAGTTCATTTCGCTTGAAAGCAATGTCTTAAAACGACAGATTCTTTTGTAACTCTAATAACTCTGTTCCGCCTGCAGCGGGGCAAACCTTTATCCGAACGAGAAATGCTTCCTTTGTGTTCGAGACTCTTAACATTAAGGCCGAGAGAGGGTTAGCGAAATAAAAAAAAAGAAAAATAAACTAAACGTGCTTAACGAATGAAAAAATAAATAAATAAATAAATAACTTACGAGGAGTAAATAAGGAGAAATTGAATAATTTAAATTAATCGATGTTATGGAATAAATTGTTATGTAACCGGTTTCAGGAGAAGTCAAAAATTAACGATATTGCGAAGTTTGATTATTAGGGGTGTAATTGTAGAAAGTTTATGGGCAGGGTGTAATTAGCTTGGAACATTCATTACGGTGTGCAAGTAGTAGCTATTTGACATTTTAACGCTCGATAAACATTTTCATCGCTTTGCACAACCCCCTCCCTCCTACTTCTGTTCAAGTTTATTAATAGAAGATAACTTGAGCTTATGGTTGATACATCGAAATGAATAATCGATTATTAGCTTATAAAGCTGAAAACTATATTCTTAATAAAATATCCCATCATATGAATCAATTTATTCGTTATAATTTCATTTTATTACTCGATTAAATTTAAAATATATTATCATCGTAATTTTGACAAAATATTTAAAAATTAAGACATACTTTATCTTGTTCGTTATTAAACGAAATATAATCGATTAAAAATTATAATTATTTTCCAAGCAAACACAAAATTCAGAAAAATTCAAAATGGTGGTTATGTAACAATGAATAATGAAACAATGAAACCTTTCTTCCAACAGAAGGAGGAAATTTTCGAAAAATTATTATTTCACGTGTAATTAAATTATTCTTAAAAATACAAGAGAATCGTGTTCCATAAATTCGATTATTTCAATACAAAATTTGTACTCTCCTTCCTAAAACTTCTTTTCCAACGCGAACGAAAAAAAAATTCCAACTTTATTAAAACACAGTGTAACCCATGATCGTAATCGATCGGTTGCACGCACCACTTCCGGGATAATTTCGAAAATAGACGTAGATACACGCCTAGATACGTGTGTGATCGACGCGTTTCTGAATATTGTCATTGGAATTCCTCCGGGCGGTAAAAAAAGGAGAAAATGAAATAAAGGTGTACCTAATGCTTCACCGTCGCTAATGGAATTCTCTGATGATCAAACAATTTTCAATAATGCGCAACGAGACGTGGCCACAACTCGCTCGCCGCCTTCTCTAAAGTACTTAATTTCCTATTATCCACCTACGGACAACGGACAAATTGCACGGCTGTTTACGATGCTAGGCGAATTTCCCGAGCTATTCTTCTGTTTACGAGTACGTCGTGTCGGTATCAAGCTAAATTTACCGTATAATCCCTGCTCGATAGTATATATATATATATATATATGTATGACGTGGTTAAACGGGGATACCCTGCAATTTTTTGAGAGACGTTCAACATTGATGCTTACTTTTAAACGAGATGTACACTGAATTCAAAAGAAGTTGATATGCTGATAAGAAATAGTTGCATTGTTATTTTATGAGGAAAGAAAAAATATTTTTTTTATTTCCATAAATGTCTCTAATATATAAATATATTAACAAATAAAAGAAAGGAGTTAAGAAAAATTGGAGAGGAATTTATAAATTATTATATAACGTAATATAATTTCCATTTACAAGGATATTATCAATTCAAATACGAAATTTTTTTCAAAAGAAAAAAAAAAGGATCATCTTGCTTTTAACTTATTCGAAACGCTTCTTTTCGATTCTATCAACTTACTTTGAGGACGACTGAACTGATTCTCGACACGTAGATACTTCTTTATCTGAGACAAGAAAGTAGGAAACAAAAGTAACGATATTTTCCTTTCAAAAGTGGAAACTTTTTAAGAATCTCGAGTATGAAGTTCGTGCGTTTGTATAAAGATGCAGTTAAATCCAAGGGAAAGGCCGAGTAGATCATGGAAGGAAGAGAAACGTGTGGCGTAGATGTTCCGGTCTCGTCGCGACAAATGGATTCGGATCAGATTCATTGTCTTATCAGAGGAATGTAATTTCTGAAACTTCGTGAACGCTCGTGCACGCTCGAAGACGTGGTAGTTTATCGCGGACGGGAATAAACAGAGTTGTAAATCGCTTTGAGAATTCTTCGGCAACGAGGCGTGACATCTTCGCCTCGTGTTTCTGTGTCACGTACGCCGTTATATACGTACGCTTGTACTACTTGAGAAAGAGAGAGCGCGGAGGCAGATCGATGCAGCCTAATTAGCGGTCACTAATTTTTACTTCTACTCAACCACCGAGATTGAAGATGCTGAAAAATGTGTTCTTATTTTAGAAAGTAATTTGATGCAAAATATCAAATAAATAAAAATATAAATTTTTAATAAATCTTAATAAATAATTTTAAAAAAATTGTATCTTGATGCAAAATATCATCAGATTATTAAATAAAGATATAAATTAATTTGATTTTTTAGAGACAGTTTAAATGATATACAAATAAATTTTAATGATATTATACTTTTAAGAATGAAAGGTAAATGAAAAAGTGAAAGCTATAGAATAGAAATTAAATTCAATGTGAAATTAAAAAATTCATCTCAAAGACAAATTGAATAATTTGACTGACATTGCTCAATTTGTTTTATTAAAAATTTCAAGCATAAAAATGTATTCCAACATTTTTATATTTGAATATCTTATAAAATATATATTACAAAATTGATAAATTCAAATGTAGAAATTATCTTATTTTTGCATTACACAACGAATATTCGGGAAAGAACTTTCAAAATTTTTTCGTAGTAGTTCTTTTTCCAACTTTTATTTAATGACGAGACTCGAGGCACAAAAGAACTTGCCAAAATACGGCAAGTTCTCATTGAGAAGCAGATAAGATATCTCTCACAGGGGAAGAAGAAGGAAAATATTTGGTAAATAAAGGAACCGGATGTCAACGTGACAACAAAGAGTGGTTTTTAGACTCGCTGTCCGCGGTCTACTTGCAACATTAGATTAATGTTGTCAGTAAGTTTATTCGGCTACATGTTGATGCTAATGGAATTTTGGATCGGGTTCAAAGTTTGATACGAATTTATTATGGTTCGGTTATATGTATACCGTACTGTATGAAAATTTGATTACTGGTCGATAAAATTCGGTCGAATTCAATTTTCCTTTAACCCGGTGTTGTGACCAGAATTGAAATTAATGAGCCATTTAATAAAAAATATGATTATCGAGAGATTTTAATTTTTGCCAACACGAGAAGATATATACTTTGTTTCTAGAACAATTACTCGAACAACATTTATTGATTATATAAAATTTTACATTTTTATAATATTAGTTAGGTATTAGTTTGGAACTAGGATCTTAACTAAGACAGCAAAGATGGATGATTTAAAGTTGTTCAGTGGTTATGTGATTAATAGAGAAAACAATGGAAGAACAATGGAAGTGGCGTGGAGGAAGGTGCTTCGAATTAGGTCAACTATCACAAACCATATCTTACGTCCCTAAAATAAATGAATCGCGATGCAACGTACACGCGGGTCAAGTGATTCGCGGGAAAAAAATTTATTTAGTCGTCGGGAAAACTCGACCAAGTATTCCTACTAAAAATTTAATAATGAACTCTGTCTAACACACCCTCTTTAATAAAGAATCGCTTAAGGCGAAATGGAAGAGAGAAACGTGAGGGTTTCCACACTACCGATTTGATCGCCCAAGGGTGATTTTCGTTGACAAAGGAACTGATTGATGTCCGCATAGAATAAAAAAGAATTATTCGCGTTTTGACTTTGTATAATAAGAATTTATAAAATTCCTTTGTCTTTCATTGGCTAACTGGCACGTATGATAAATCAAATTTATTATAATTTCTGTTTACATTAGGAAGATGCTTCAGAAGCTAATGGCCAATTTTTGGACTTAACCAAGAGATATTTCTTTGCGCTTTATAATTTTTCACTTTTTACTTTTTGGATAATAAATAATTGTGCATTTCTTACAATTTTTCGAGTGTGTACGAAAATTTTTTTATTTATCTCTATCTTTTGATAATAAAATTTTCTCTACTAAAATTTCTGTTACACTTTCACTCATCATCTGAAAATTTCTCTATTTACCTCCATTACTTTTAGTATCACAATTATTCTACTCTACTATTTTTTGACACTAAAATTTCTATTATACTTTCACTCACCAAAGATAAAAATATCAATGATTAAAAAGAAAAAAATAACTTCGCAATCCAATCGAAAACCAGAACAGAAGAAATTTATTCGTTCCAATGTAAAGCTTGTTAGTGATACTTAATTTTTTCCAAGCATAGTTACGACGGCGTATTATTTTAATTAAAAAATTAATATTTTACGAGGGAATAGAAAGCTTCTGGAGGGTTCAGTACACGCGGCAAATACGAACTGGAGCAATAATCTCTGAGCAGAATGGAATAGTGGGAGAGCGCGAGGTAAATGTAGAAATTTGCGGCCAACTAAATGGCGACACACAAGCTCGAGGATTTAATTGCATGGTCCTCACGCTTCCAGAAATCCTTTCCACGTATTCTATAAACTCGTATTTCGAGCAAGCTTGTCGTTTTGGAACCACGTATCTATGTTATTTCCGTGATAAAAAATGCAAATATAAAATAAAGTCGATAAAAGTTTTCGCACTCTCTGTAAAAATGTTATTTTTATTACTTGAATTCATATGTCAGAAATTTCATTGTGAAGTGTTGAAAAAAAACATGATATTATGTTATTACTAATTTGTATTTAAATGTATCAATGCATAATAATGTAAACGTTATTATTAATTTTAATAAAATATTTTTAATAAAA
Source organism: Apis laboriosa (assembly GCF_014066325.1). Classification (NCBI taxonomy): domain Eukaryota; kingdom Metazoa; phylum Arthropoda; class Insecta; order Hymenoptera; family Apidae; genus Apis; species Apis laboriosa. The sequence continues at coordinate 7,532,350 of NW_025224135.1, forward strand.
ACGATTTTTCATACAACACGAAAAATTTTTTGGCTAACAGTGTACGATATCCATAATAATTGGATTACGAATTTCTATGCATTTATGAAAAATTTAAATATACAAAAAATGTATGTATGTATAAAATACCTATTATGATGTATTTAAATTTTTCACACGAAATAAATTTTTCTCTTTAAATTCTCTATAAATATTTGCACAAATATTCAAAGTCTATTAACACTTATACAAACGTAATATTCCCGCTTTCCATTTTTTCCTGCACATTCTTATACGTATAAATAATATTTTTCCATTCTCATATATTACGAAACACCTCGTAAAGATCTCGATAAAACGACTTTAAAAAGTTTCAAAACTGTATCTTACTCAACGAGGCCGGGAAAATGATAAAATATGTAGACTCTTGAGAGATTCGTGTTCATTCTTGAAAGTTCGTTTAAGATGTGATGAATCGTAGACGAGGGGCATTACCCAGGAGAATTATTAGACATTGCATCGAATCTTCGACCACTACGTGACGGGAAGAGATAGGAATATCGAGGAATCGAATGTCCTGGGAATGTTTGAACTCTTGATCTCGAATACCGTTATCAAAATGGCGGTACGTGATTCAGTATGGTTTACCAAAATGTATTTTCGGTAAATAGACATAATGCTACACGATTTCCAACAAATCAATGCTTTGAAAATTGAGGTGAATGCAAATTGAATGACGATGCGAGGAGAGGAATAAATTTTGTTTGAAATTTTGGAACCGAAAGGGAAGCGGTAATTTTCACACATTTGATGAAAATGCCATGAAAAACGAATCGAAGGGATTGAATATTTTTAATATTTGAACGAATTCGATTGGAACGAATTAAATAATTCATCCTCATGACAATTGAAAATAGCGTAAGATTTCATATATTCGTGTTGTAAGACGAAAATATAAAATTACAAATGGAGACAAATTACAGGAATAGTAGAGTGGAAAAATGGGTGTTACGTTACATTTCTCCTGACACGTGTATAAATTGGATCTTTAACTCTTGCAGTGGACATGCACGATAAGAAATAAAGTTTGGTAGTTGTGAAAATGTCCATCGAACGACGACTTTTCGTGGACGTTGTGAAATTTTCAAATTCTAATGGATACAAACGATGCAAATTTGCGTCGAGTGCATGGATATAGCTTTCCATGAATCCGGTATATTCCGTGTCAGATGTATCGGTTAATGAAAATTGCATCAGGAACTCGTCGCAATAATGGCCGTCACGAAGAAATATCGATATCGGTGCACGCGTTTCACGGGAATAGTTATTTCTCGTCAAATAGAATACGATATGCCTTTTAATTTCTATCTTCTATTAAATCGGGTTGTCGCGTGTAGATTCCCGTATAAATTTCTCTCGCTAGTGTTTGATGTATTATAGATGAGTATACAAAATTTCCAAGAACATTCTGCGCTTTCGGATCGAAGAGCTTTCTGGATCGAAGAGCTTCGTGAAATGAAATTGAAATATAGATTGATAGATCACACGAGTCGATCGTTTTAATTATTTTTGCCTCGTTAAATGATTAAATCTTTTTGCAAATTTGAAGAAAGAATAGAAAGAAATTAAATATAGTCAGCCAAAAAGTTTAATCACTAATGGAAATAATTGAAGCAGCACAAGAATACATTCATTTAAAGAATATGTAGAATATGAAATGTTCTTGAATGTATATGTATAATGCATTAGTAGCATTATATCACTATAATTTATCGATGATAAGATAACATCATTATTTCAAATTTAATTTTCGTCGACGTATCTTCCATTAATCTTGATTTTAGTAGAATTGCTTCTTAAATATTAATCATTCTCAACCTCGTGAGAAACACAATATACTTATTTAGATAGATTTCAACGCATACCAACATCATAAAAAATTGTTGATACAAATATTCTTAAACATAAGATAACCTACTTGTAATTCCTTTCCTTTCGAGATATTATTATATTTCGAAAAAAAAAACTACAGAATTTGTAATCTTTTTCATTTCTTGTTCAATTTTTTCATAACAATATAACACTCAAAGATGAAATTTCCCTCGTGCCTAAGGATAATTCCTCCCAATTTTCTCAGACGCAATTATACTTAGTGAATTCATTACTCTGCAAAGATTATCGCCGTCCATTCGTGTTTTATCCTTCTCCTCGAAAACTCTAATTCCATAATCTAGAGAGATTCGAAATACACAAGTGAAATAATCTCTCAATTTCTCCTGCAATTCAACGCAATTTCAAGCAGCAAACTTGAAAGGGAAATAAAACTTAAAAAAATAAAATTCACCCTTTTTTTTTACACCTTGTTTTTCTCACGAATTAACAAGAAATAACGCTTTCTTGAAAAATTCCTATCCCTCCTACGAACGAACGCATCAAAATAACTCGCGAGAAAGACTGCTAACAAAAAAAAAAACACCATTTTAACCAACCTAAAAGGGAAATCTCTGTTCAAGAAATAACAGAGTTTCCCACGAGCAGTCCTCGCCCGGGAAATTAACTCGTTGCGTTACGCGAAAGACGAGCTCGAAAACTCTAATCAGCCGCGTTCTGAGCGTAGGCACGTAGCGAAAGAGCTCCATTTCCGGTAGCCAGTGCTTCGCTTCTTTCACCCAGATGGCGTTGGAATAGCGCGAAAGCCTTCAAACGCTCTGGCGAAGCGAGAGAAGGGTTGGAAACTTTCTCGAATCTACTCACTTGCACACGTTACGTGTCGAAACTTTGAATTTGATCGGGCAATGGTGCAAGATCCAGGCCAAACTTTCGCCCTGCCCACGACACCATTGACAATGGAAATCGTTGCTTTGTTGATTGCTCACGACGTGCAACTTAGACGACGAGTTTCATCCGGCGATGAATCAAACCTCGAGGCTCGAGGCTTCGTTCACTCTGCGAGGGAAACTTAAATAATAATGGATAAATAATAATGGACGATTGCTTTTGCTTACCAGATATAGAGGGAGGGGGAAGGATTGTTCGATTTTCGCCTCCTTCGATTGAATAATGAATGGTGTATCGTGCGGATTATCGATCTGAATTTAAATAATCGTTGGGCACAATGGGAGAATCGATGATAAGGGGCGAACAAGGAGATATTCGATATTGCGACGGTGAAGAGGGGGTTTGTATGTGTGGGACAAATGAATTGCTTGTTTCGTTTTTCCGTTCTTTTTAAACGAACTGGGATCTGGAAATATTGTCGAAATGACAGGTCGCTGGATTTTTTTTTTTTACTTTTTTTGTTCGCTCGGTTAATGAAGACAATATGCACAAGTGTTCGTGGAAAAATTAGTTTTGAATTTTTATTGGAGTAAAATAAAATGAACGGAAGTTTTTTCTCGAAATTTTATGAAATCAAACGAAAGAGCTTAAAAATTTTATTCAATGAATGAATTCAATATTAATTTGTGATTTGTAGAACGTGATAATATTAATTTAATCACGTAGAAGGATTCAGATTGATGATTTCCAGTGTATCGCATGCTTCACTACTTTTTTTAAGCACAGGCTTGATTTATCTTTCCCTTTTTAACCTAAATAAATAATAAATATGTGCTGTATTTGTATCTATCAGTTTTTAAAGGTACACGAGTGGGTGTAAGCACTTGTGAAAGCAAATGTGAAATAAAAGAAATTGTGCATTTTAGTTAACGACAGATGAAAATAGAGAATTCTTTTTAAAAGAATTTATTGTTTTTACGTTATAGAACGATTCAAGTAACGAGACATTTTAACAGCTTTACCCTTCATTTTAAGTTAAATTGTTCGTTATTTAACAAGCAACCAATCGTTTAACAAATTGTTCCAACTTCTCATAAACATTCATGCGGGCTGGAATTGTATATTTGTCAAGAAGAGACAGTACATTTGTTCGAATTCCTTCGATCAAATCAGTCGATTCGACAGGACACGGTTGGAGCCATTTCGATCCAACCCAGATCCATTCTGGAACGCTGGAACTTTCCACCCATATACTTCCGGGACTTGCGCTGATTAGCTTCGACCTCGTCTCAACCGATCTCTGATAAATCTGAAGGAAATTCGATCCCTCCCTGTATTTGTAACTCTGTCGACAGCCGACTTGTCGAAACGCTTTAACGCGTTTCCCTCGATTTAGTTGGACTAGTTTCTTGGATTTCTTGAATCGTTTGCGGCGTGCGAATTCATTTATATTTTCTGCGGTTTAATTTAATCGAAATTATCGAAGTAATTGGATATAGTGAAGAGAAATTTAATGCTTTGCAATTTCGATTTTATTATTTATGGTTGGTGGATCAGGGAATTTTATTAATCAGGTAATATTGGATCGAGATCGTTATTCCGAAAGATTTTTCAGATTTTTTAATATGTTAATGTTTTTTATTTGATGTATAAATTAGAGATACTTTTTAACGATAAATGCAAATTTTATTAATCCAGTTTCCAATATTCTCCTTTCACCGTGTCTCACAATTAACAGCTCTTTGTACAATAACGGTTACGACTGTAGCTGTTAAAGTTGCAATATCCATAAAAATGAGTTTTAAAGAGTGACTTGGAAACTTTAGATAACGTTCTACAAATTTTATATTATTTTACGTCCATTCAAAATATACGTAGGATGTATTAAAAATTTTCGTTGCAAATTAAAATATATGTTCACGTACAAATTTACATTACATAAATAATGTAAAGACGATCGTGTTTATTTAAGCGAAACCGTGATACCATTACCAAATCACCGATAAAAGGATAAAATTTATTTGCTCCTTTTAGAAAGATACAAGATATTCGAATACACAAATGGTAAGCTTCTTTCTTTTCATTCACTTAAACGTTATTCCTTTCACATGGCTAATTCTTTCGAGTTCGAAACTTTTCTCGATACCTTTTAATTCGTCTTCCCCCTTATCGTGAATTTTCTATTTAACTTCGTTCGTTTCTTTTTCTTTTTTTTTTTTTTTTCCTTCGGAATTCCTCCCAATTAACCAAGATTTGCCTCGATTTTTTTCAACAATTGTCTCATTCGAACAAGAACAGAAGTTAAGTTTATGTTGATTTACATAGGTTGTCGTCTCAAACAAACGTACCTTCCACTTCAATTGCTCTGTTCGAATTTCCTTAGCTCTCTTGAATTTCTCTTCCAATTTCAGGATATTTTTCATTTTTCATATTAAAATTCTGAAGAATTTTATTATTTATTATACTATTGATTTTACAAGATCAGAAAATATAATTATGATTTATTAATGGCATGTCGATATATATGTACATGAATTGTGTCTATTGTGAGATATGAGCCGTGTAAAGGATATTTATGGGATAATAAAATTATATAGAGAACGAAAAGTTAAGAATGATGCTTATTTGTCATTTTCACAATGTCATCGTGTAATCGAGATTTATATCTTTCTTTGTCAACATTTCTGTATCACGTACACGTGAATGGATATACAGAGAATGGATATACAAAAGTTATCTCGATAAATTAATTTACATTAATACATTACTTTTATCAATGTTTTAAATTAAACTGTTAGGTATTCATACAAATAATTTAATATTTTAATTATTAATTTAATATTTTAAATTAAGCTAATTAATAACAGCAAAATAACTTCAATAATTCATAATTATTTTTTATAATTTCTTAAATAAAAATCACGTTTCATTATTGTGAATAAAACATGAAATTAAAAACATTTGAAAAAAATATCTTCTTAAAAATATATTCGTAACTTTTATAATTTTTCTGATATTTTAACTTAAATAACATCCACATATAGAACGCTATAACTAAAAATTTAAATATTTCTTTTGTTAATATCCCCGAGAGAAACAACTCTGTTCCAGCTAATTTAATTCGTAAACAAGAATACCAAATGAAATTAGATTAAGCTGGAGGGGACTTTGAAATAGAATCAGCGCATACACCGACAAGTTGAACCAAAACAGGTTGTAATTAATTAAAATTAACGAGAATTGCAAGAGATTACGTCCAATTGAAGAAATTTACACATAAGTTGGCCAACCTAACCGAAATCTGGTCAAAGTAGAGGGAAATCTAATCGTGTCACGAAATTCAATCACGAAGTTTGCGATATTTCTCATACCCTCCGCTCAAATTGTTGTTTCAAATTGTTTGAATCGAGTCAAGATTGAAATCCAACCTCTTACGTTTATGAAAATTCCTTTCAACAATCAAAATTCACCACTCGAATCGTTTAATTTTAATTTCATCAAACATAGAAATTTAATTGAAGGCCGAATAATTGTTTGCAAGGAAATTTAGAAACAAACTGCAAATTTTATAATTTTATTTATCCTTTTTCTATAAACTGAACAAATACTGAATATTGAACGAGAACAGAAGATAAATGGAATCCAAATTAATCCAAGTTAAAATAAATAAGAATTATTATTGAATTGATCGTAGAATATAAATGTAACATTAATGTCTTATGTTGTAACAAAGATTGTTTGTATACCACAGAAAAAAAAAAGTGGGCGAAATTCTAACGATAAGTAATGTTGGAAATTCTAAGGAACTTCGGTCTAGGTTTCGGTTAAAAGCGGCTTTTGGCCATTGAAATAGTTTCCAACATGTTAAGACCGGTTCAATCTACTTTGCGCTTCCATCCGCCAGTTGCAGTAAATCGTGCTAGTTGCTAAAATGGCAATTGAATACAAATGACTTCAACTTTAGAACATTTTGCTTTAACGTATTCAATACGACATCAAAAATCGAAGCGAGTCTTTGCTGGCATAAATTTTTCATGAGTACAAAAGGCAATTGTAAAACGGATAAAATGCAACGAAATTCAAAATGGCTGTGCATATTGATGGCAACGTTTATACTGAACGTGTACACGAAACGTAAAGGAAAGTCGAATATGTGGAAAATTCTTTTTCACCTTTCACGTTTTCTTGGAAAAATTTATGACGTGTGTAAATTTATTATGCATCATGCCTCATAATGCAATTCATAATTACGCGTTAAATACAAATAAGTTTTAATATCGTTTGGATTGGTATATTTGCGTTTTAATATTTCGTAAGTTTTAATCCTTCACTATTTATATCGCGATCGCGAATATGGCAAGCAAATGTGGAAAAGCCTCTTACGTTTGCATTATGGCAAACAATCGTTCAGCTAATATTGGTTATACGTTATTTACAAATGAACTATGAATCCGATTTATCCTTGTTTACTTTGTCCTGTAATAGTATCACGTGCTTTGGACTTTTCATATTTACACTGCAAACCATAACGTACGTACGATACTACGAGATAAAATATTAGCTTGCAAGAAATCTTAGATCGAAATTCGTTGAAATCGAGAGCGAATTAAATCACGTATTTATATTCATGTCTCTCGAAGACATCAAACATTTGGGATTCCGAATAATTGCGCGAATATGTTGGATTTTATTTGGTACGTGACATGGAAACGTTATTACGTGTACATATAATATCCTGTGCGAATAACTAATGAACGGTTGCTATTTCGCATATGTATTGCATTGTTAAAGATACTTGTTCAAATATTGAGTTCGAAAATGAAGGCATTAAAAAGATATTTTTTATTTCAAATTTACAAAATTAATTAATTAATCTATTTCGAAAGGATTCAATCCTACACTGAATACTCTACCAATTACATCCATGATTATGCATGTAAAGAATTTCGCCATGCGAGGTACATAAACGGTTTCTAAACCAGAACTGTCTTCACTTCGTGTGGAAGTCATCCATGTATTTCGACTGGATAGGTAGAACCACAGAAACCACAGAGATAACCAACATTTCCAGATGAGAGTATGAATGAACAGTCAGTGACATTGGAGGATGAGATCGAGATTGAGATCTGTACAAACTTTGCATTATATAACGTGTATATATTGTATAACGATAGAGAGAGAGAGAGAGAGAGAGAAGAAAAGAGAGAGATTAACATTTTCTAACAGATGTTAGATGTTTGAGTAATGAAAATCAGATTAGAAGATAAATTTGTATAGTTGGATGAGAATTTTCGAGAATTGTGTACAAGCAATCTTAAGAATTGATTATATATTGTTCTCTTTCTTTCGTTTTTAATTCTTAACTATACATAACTACATAACTGAAATTCATTCAATTCTTGAGTTAAATATATATAATTGATCTCAATGTATTTGATTATCTTAAATATTTAATTTCATATATTTTTGCATTAAACGATGGAAAAATCTGAAAAAGTTTAATCTGCATTTCCATTTTTTAATAACAAGTTTTAAATGAGTTTTTACATTCGTAGAATTTACATTACTCATTCGGAGGAATTTTCAAATAAATTCAAAAGAGATAAAAGTACGATAAAAAATTAAATAGAAAAAATTTTTTCGAGTTAAAGCGACAATGGTACCTCCATAACAGACGTAGAGATTTTCCGGGGTCATGCTCTCAGGACTGGTTTCATAGTTCTCGAAATAGTTCGAAATAAGCATCACCTTTTGATCCAACATGGGTTTTGCGGCTATACAGTAGTTTATGTAACTTCTAACTTTTGGTATTCTACTCTCGGTACACAGAAATTACTATATATACTATATTATATCGTTATTTTGTAACTTTCTACACAAATATGCTCTTCGTGACTTTCTTTTTCACACTACGTCATATCGCTATTATATTGTTACAGAAAATATGTCATATTATGTGAAAGATATAGCTCAAATATTTTTCTACATTTTGAATCGCGATAAACTATTATATTCACAAAATCGCAAAAGAAGAATTTTTAATTTCTTCTTATATAAAAAATATAAAATGATAAATTTAAAATATAAAATGAAAAATTTTTTCATCTATTCAGAGAATAGAGAAAAGCATATTGAAACTAATATTTTTCGATTTATCCCGATATCTCAATCGAGCGTCGAGATATAAAGATTCAAAGTTTCCATAATATTTAAGACGATTATGAATGGGCCACTGACCTTATATATTTTTTCTTGGAAATGTGCACGTGTACGTTTTTTTCCAAGAATCACGTACTATATTTTTCCGGGAATCGTGTCTATTACTGTTTGGAATTTGGAATAGGTCAGTGAGACGAGGTGTAAGCGAGAAATCCGTAATAAGCAACAAAGATAGAAATAGTAAATAGATTAAAAAATTATCCTTTTATTTACACGATGATATCTCGGGAACCAGAAGTCGTATCGAGATAAACGAAAAAGCGTTTCAAAGAGGAAGATTCCATGTTTCTAATGGTCTTTCATCCATTGATTTAATTATTTAATTTAATTATCTTCGAGGTTACAATGGTTCAAACTTTTTTTAATTTTAATTGAGTTTAATCAGGTTTAAGGTAAACGATTAAAAATTATCTTTTCTTTACACGATAATATCTCGAAAACCGGAAGTCGTATCGAATTAAACGAACAATTAAACGAAATGTTTTAAAGGATAAGCTTCCTTGCTTTTAATAATCTTTCAATCATTGACGGAAAATAATTATATTCGAAGTTATAACGATTTAAATTTTTTCCAATTTTAATAACGTTTAATGCGAGTTTTAAGGTAAATCTTATTAAAGATATGTTGGATTCTAAATTAATTTAAAATGTTCTTCGCTTGCTAAGCGAATAGGATCTTTATTCGATCGATTGATTCGAGTTTAATTATATAAAATTAATCAAACGTGTTTTATGGGATAAAAGGTATATATATTATATGTTTTAAAACGTGGAAAATGTATATAACATAAAAAAAAATATGAAAAAAATTTATCTATAGCACGCTATATTACAGGATTATTGTATTTTATTTAAGATGATCGTTTTATAAATACATCTATCCATTTCATATTAATTTTCCTATTAAACTTCCGCTTATTACAAGTTCACAAATCCCGCAACCATTTCTTCTTGACAACATTAATTTCATTGATATCTATTCCTATCACTAACTTCCGGATTTTATAACTTTTCTACAAAACAAAGATATCGAATATTCGTTTAAACAGCGGATGCACATCGAAGATACAGCACGATTGGGACAAGCAGCGATGGCACGATGGGTATTTTTCCAAGGGTATCTCCCAGGCCAAGGAATCGTGCGAGCCCCGTTCATGGGAGACGGTATTGAAAAATGTCTCCCAATGGAAAAATGAGAAAGAGTTATGGAGGAACGTGCAAGATTTCCCATTGGATATCAGAGGTTTAGCAAAGGTTGTCGCGCCACTTGTTTCCCATTGCCGTGAACGAGCTCCTTGACATTATCGAACACTGTATCGACTTAACCCCGTAAAAAGCAAATGAACAGCCGGCACGTTACTTCGTATTCCTGCTCGAGTCCTATCGTTCGAGGGTTGACCAAAGATTGGATAGGGCCAGTACTGAATTTTGTGAATTCGCGTTTCACAATTATTTCATATTTGCAAAGGCGTGTAATGAAATTCCATCGAAAACGTTTTATTGGAAAATATTCAAGACAAGTTGAGATATCGCTATTGGAACTCATGATGCTCGAAAAATTGGTGCATCCTTTGATTCTCTGATTCGACGTAATTAGAATATGAATATAAATTTTAATGTGAATATGAATATTTATATCGTATCTGTAAAGTTAATTAATTTTAAACCATCTGTATCCGTTTACAATTTCTTTCTCGTTAATATTTTAATAATTCTTTGATTATTCAATGATTCGTGATCGATGAATGGAGGCAGAAGAATAATACAAACGTAACGTTACACGAAAGATCACGAAACGTTCTGTTTTAATACCCTTAAAATTAATATGTTTCTCTTTTTGGACGTAGTACGTAGAAAAATTGTTTATACGAAGAATGTTTTTTCATTTCGTGAAATGGAAACGCTTCGAATAAAACGTGAAACCAGATTCTCATTAAAACTCAGATTTTCCGAGTGAAAAATCACAGTAACAACGCGAATTCCGTTCTCTCTCCGTTTCGCAACAAACGCAACAAACATAACATAGTGGAAACACCAAGTAACGCTACATCGAACAGATGTCTACATTTTCACCCGCATCAGACTTTCATATTTCGTGGAAACAATTTCTCAGTCGCGTGCAAATGACACGATATTTCGCATTTTTATCGCGCCGCTTCTGCTTGGCGGCCACCCTCGGGGATATCGATCACGGAAATCGCGTGATTCGCTTACCCAACGACAACAACGTATCGCGAAAATGCGATTTCCAGCCGGTATGATAAGTCGATGTGGGCGGTGTTTCAATCGCTCGTCCCGCCACGAAAATCGTTGCATCGAAAAAAAACGAAAGGTTTACGATATCGTCGTAAATCATCGTTCGAAGATATCCGATATTCGTCGAAGATTATTACGAACGAGCGCACGAGAATGGGGAAGGGAGGGAGGGGGAGGAAGAATCTTTTCGAATGGGAAATAGCAGTGGAATCTAAAGTCGTTCTATGCACGGAAGCTTTATAAAGCGTTATACGTTTTAGCATTGTCGCCGTCGACTTTCTTCCAACTTCCAATTTCTTTCCCTTTCAACTTTTCGAGTTTGAATCGCGCTAAGTTTTATTCGACAACTTGTATTGTTTGTTTGTGCACGTAACAAGGTGTAATTAATACGACTGTTTTACAGTTATACAGAATTTTTTGAATTTTTTGACAGTGGTTGGAAATTTGCGAATTATTTAAAAAAATATTTTCAGAGTAAGATTCGTAAAAGATATAAGTGATTTTGCGAATTGAGTGAAAAAGAGACACGGATAGAAAACGTTATTGGATTCGTTGCACGGTCCATTTTGTACTTCGTTATTGCATTACTAAAATCCAAATGTAGTTTTTCACGTAGACGCAGAAACGAAACAAAGCAATCCTCGACACATTTTCCTCGCCTCGTTTATACGCAGCTATATTCCTAGCAATTCTCTCGATACGTTTCTCCCTTTTTATCCCATTTCATTAATGGAATATATTAAAATATTCCCTCGTTTTATTCCATTGCAATTCCGATTCTCGAGGACGCTGCACCCAACGAGGTGTGAAAGAAATGGCGCGTTCGCCGCGCCCTCTGCGACTCCTCGATAATCAGCGCCCCCCCGTCAATTAATCGAGAATTAAAGAACATTCGACACAACCTTTCCCCCTTCATTTTTTTCCATCGTCTATACAAGAAAATCGAGCGGAAAATCGATCAACATTTCACTTTCAACGCTTTCAACTGCGCGACAATTATTAATCAATCACGGTTTCTCGACGATCAAACGATATTCCGTGAAATCCTCCTCAAAGTTCCGCCGTGACGGAATTTCACTGTTTGAAAATTTCGTCGTTCGGCTTCTATCGGGCGGAAATAAAAGCTTCATCGCGGTCGGTTTCACGAGACAAATGCGCGAGCATCGGTGCAAAGTATTTCTTTCGCGATAGAGAATCACTAAAATATTTCCACTCGAATTAACCGCGAGGCGATAAGATGAATTTTTTGAATCGTGTCCGAATGGGATGTTTTCTTCGGCCGAAAAGATTTTTGCCGATCATCGATTTTATTTGGTCGCTGTCACTCGATTCCGATACGTGATTTGTTGGATTTGTCGTTACGCGGAGAAATGGAATGTTTAATTATAATAATAATTTATTCGTCCTTGAATGAAACGATGTTGAAAATTTTTCGCGATTATCGAGTTTCGTTTAATTTCGAATGGATTTCGAATGATTTGTGAGAGATTTGCGTTTGCTGGATTTGTGTCAGAGAATTATTTTTTATTTTTTTGGTTAATTATTATTTGCAAAATATTTTGACGATTTAGATTTTTTTTAAATTTTAGTACATTTTATTGTAAAAATTTATTTATTTCAATTAGAGAATTTTTTATCGTTATTCTAAAATATTATTGTTATAAAATTAATGTAGAAATAGATATTGTAATTCACGAGATTGAATCTTTTAATTATTACAACGGGAAAAAATTTACGAAGAATAAAATATATTTTATTTGTTCAAGTTAAGAAAAGGTTACAACATTCTTTTTTTCAATAATTGCGATGTAAATTATTGTTTCGCGATATCTCACTGAATTGGAAACTCAAATCGACGTTTCAGCACCAATTAACCTACAAATTTTTAATAAAGAAATATGTACGTGTAAAACTCTAATTGACACGATCGATTATTCGTACATGGCCATATTAGAAAACATTTCACAATCTCCAAGAAGTCTTCGTCTTTTAGTTTAGTCTTTAGTTTAGTTTTTAATGATGTCATGACATTTCAAAATGGCGGGGATTCATTCTGTCTCGAATTTATTGCAATCGGTTGATCAGTTTTGCTTGCTTGTAATAATATACTAATAGTAGAATGCCACGCAAGAAATTTAAACAAGATATGATCGATAGAATGAAACAATATTTTCTTCAGAACGATCGCATGTGGAAGATTATGGTGATCGCCATCTCTACTTTACGTTCTATCGTATTATGAAACATTCTTAACTTATTTTCATAACTTTATATGACATAAAAAAAAAAGTTACTTACGTTACTCATTCTTTTTCAACTTTATTTTATTTATACATATCACATAGCGGCATTTAATAATTTATTTTACAATTTAAATTATCATTAAAAATTATTAAACGTATCGATATTAATAAAAATTTCAGACTTCCTTAAAAAAGATTTACTAACATTTGCCCACAAATGAATCGATAATTTTACAGACCAAGCTCAAAAATAAAATTATATGTTACAAAGGAAAAAATTCGTACAAAAATTCCAACTCTCTTCTCCCGTAAGCATTAAAAAATTTTAGTCACGAATGATTTCTTGTAACATAATTTTTCTCTCTAAAACGAATCCACACTGTCGTTCAAACGAGTCGATTCTCTGTATTCCCCTCTGTGTGAAAAAAACCGCGAGCTCCTCCTCTAAATCTTTTTCGATCGAGCGGAAATAAAACGTACAACCACGATGGAACGAGTAAACCGAACAACAGCGTTAAACCGGTGTCGAGAGATCGATCCACTTACATTGAACTTCAATCGAGTTGCGAGCCTAATCGTCTCGGGCAAACCAGCGTAGAATCTGGGACGTGAATGGGGACGTTCTCCTCTCGTCCAGGGAGGATCGAAAAAACCGCGAAAGTCGACATTAATCTTCACCTCGTCGGACTCGTGGATCATAGATGAGGAAAATTGATGATCGTTCTGAAACGGCCTAACGCAATCACGATGTCGTTTCGTTTATAAAAATTGACAACAGCCTCTAGAAATCTAGGTTCTGACCGATATAAGATATATGAAGGACATCATTTACCCTTTGGAATGGTCCAAAGTTCCACCCATTGTTGGTGTATTATTATCGTTATTGTTATTATACGCTAAAAGTATTGAAGATTCTATTGAAGAATCGATACTATTCGAGACGTTATCATCATTGAAATCCAAATTAAACGGGAACTATGAACAGATAAATGGATGGAATGAATTGAGATCGATTGGATTGAAATGACATCGGTCAGTCTTTTGCATGATTCATCGATGAGAGGAATACTTGTGAATGATTAAATTGTTTGATTAATCATTGTGTACATACGCATCATAAGCTTAAAAATCTTTGGATATTTTAAAAATTAAACGAGATTCGGTAATGATCAGTAAACAAGTCCATATTATCGAATAATAAATTATTAAATATTGAGCAATGTAAGATACTTGCTAAATTCTTAATTACCGGGATGTTTACTGTGTTAAAATCATTATTTATAAAAATATGTAATATGCAATTCCTTTCTTTCCTGAATTTCCTGAATTTAAATCATTTTTTTTCTTCAGAAATAATCTTACTTTAATTCTAATTATCAACACTATTCAAATAATGTTTCGCTACAACCCTGTAAATAAATCTTACCTTATTCCTCCATTCAAAATTACATATCCTGAATGGAGCTGAATTTTATTTGAAGGTTGTATAGACGAGGGTCGAATGACGTCGGTCATTTCATCGTTATTATCCGTACGTTCCGCGTGCAGTTGGATCTCTATGCTAGGAAACGAGACGAAAAGTGGATCGTGGAGGCAGGGTAATGGGGCGAGCACGTAGAGGAATCATCGATATTCGATGCGTGACGGTATTTTTAATTAACTCCGGAACGCTATTCATCATCGACTATCCGGGGGGGGGAGGGTGAGGGGGAGGGCCGAATTACGGAGGACGTCCTTGACTAATTAATTCGGGGGGAGGGGAGGGGGATGCAAAGAAGGCGGATAATTTTGTTTCGCTCACTTGATACTACTTGAAATCGATCGAATGGAACCGCGTTCTATACAATTTTGCGACTATAACTCTCAACATCAATTGTACTTTCACGCGTTTCTGCCTCTCCAATTTGTTATTCTACCTCTTAACCTTCGACAATAATGTCCATTTAACGAGTACAACTCCTCGACAACTTTTATTGATTATCTTGTTGCCAAGACGTTTCAGGTGAAAATGGGATAAGGACGGGAGTTGTTGTGGGTGTGAAGGTGTGTGTACGTGTGTGTGTGTGTGTGTGAAAATAGGAGTGTTGAAATTGATAGAGAATTCGTTTGTTGACGAGGATTGGAGCGGAAGAAATGATAGTATTGGATCAATAGGAGGATTCTTGGAAAATTGGATATTTAAAAAGTGGAGAGTAAATTTTGAAATAATATGATTTACATCGGAAGAGAAGAAAGATTTAAAAGCGCGATTCTTTTTTCTTCGTTTTTATTCGTTGTCGAACATTTTATCGTGTAAATAAATTGATAAGTCGTTATTTGTTTGTTTGTATACTTGTTTTGTTTTTTAAAATAATAGATAAAAAGATGAAATAAGAATATTGTGGGACGGGATAATAAAGTATCTTTTAAAACGGTGATATAAAATTAGAAAATTATAGCTTCTCGAATAAAATCAGTACTTACGATCACTTCGATGGATATTTTATATCCACGCGAAACATAATCACGTTTTATCATCAGATGTAGCGTATTGGAAATTTTACTCACTTGGCCAGCAATAAAATCTGCTGCAAGTAAACCGATGTTTGCACATGTTTCTTAAATCGCTTCCGGAATGATTAACGTCTTCGTTTTCTTTCTCCTTTCATCCTTCGTCACAAACTGCTTAAAATTTACCTACGCGCAGTAAATTTCCCGACATCGATTCTTTTCCATTAATTTCCTTACAATTTCAGAAAAACACGGACAGAGATCCCAAATTGAAAAATCGAAATTTCGAGATTCCAATGAAACGATATAAATTTTAATCGAAAAATTTTAAAAAGAAACGAAAACCGGGAAAGGAAATGTAGAAAAAAGAGAGAGGAGAAAAAAGGATTTCAATTTCAATCTCAATTTAAAAATTGTCCACGATTTGTTCTGCCTATTCCACTGAAACCCATAAACCTGGAGTATAAAAAAATATCCCCCTTTCCCCCGTCAAAATTCCACGCGCGTCTCCGTACATATTTTCCCATACATCCTCGTCGTTACCTCGTGCGAACCTCGCACAACTGCTTGCCTAAAAATATTAAATTTCCATACTTGGTCCCCGAAAAAAGAGTCGGTGTGTATCGTGTATCGTTGTCATTCTGGAAAGTGCGTCGGGTAAAGTGGCGGGTAAATTTGCATGGGACCGGAAGGAACACGTTCGATTTCTGACCGTTCGTCGCTCTTACGACGGGAGAAATGAGATTTATTCGTAAATAAATCATCTCGCGCGAACACTGTAAGGGAACGGAGGAGGCTCGTAATTGGCTGCAAGGTTCCTCCAATATTTGCACATCGATGCTTCATGAAGGGGATAACGCTTTCGAATCGTTTATCCATCCCTCCCTCTATTGTTTGATTTCCGGTTCGAGTTAGAATAGTATGGGATCAAGTGTACACATGAGTTATGATATTGAACATGTCTATGAATTTTTTTTTCGTTATTCAATTAAAGATTAAAGAATTATTGGAGTAATTTTGCGACCTGTAATTGGAACGATGTAATGAGATAATTAAGTTTGATTGGTAATTTGGAGTTATTCTTTTTCATTAATTGTTAGAAATCCTTTTATTGATCCCAGTATATAAATTTTCTGACGTTGGATATTATTAAGCTTGATTGAAAAATTTGATTGAAAATTATACGAAGCTTTGGCTTTGGTTGATGAGTTTAATTACGTACCGATAAATATTAATTAAGTTAGTAATCGACAATATTATTATTCACAAGAATCTAACATCATTCCAAATACCAATTCTCTCTTCTTCTATTTTCCATTAAAACTGACCGTCGTAATTTACAACTTCCACCGATAAAGCCATATATCTGTGCCCCATTCAACTGTTCTTCAACCTATTCTTTTAACTAACGCGAAAACATCGAACGTAAATGTCCGATAATACCATTATTCCCAATACTAATCCTTCTTTATATTTTTCCATTACAACTGGCCATTGGTTCTAGAAATCTACAAGTACTCGAGCACCGATAAAACCGTGCATCTCCTCTATTCAACTCGTCTCTCGCTAACGACTCATCCTCAATTACTGCCGCTCGATTATAACGTTCGACCATCGTCACGACATCATTGGAGATCCTCGTTGAATGCGTTTTTTTGCGTCCATCTCACCCATTCTACTCCCATACGATATCACGATGACGTATTAAAGATCTACGAGAGATCTCCAACTTTTTTCCTCCCTCCCTCTCTCTCCATCGTTCAGCAATAATTCTTCATCTCGCGCCCAGGTGTTTAGGAGATAGAAGGAGCTCACACGATTGTCGACGGCCTTGATTATCCATGATAACTATTCCCTTGAATCACTCTGGACCCGTTTAATCCGTGGACGGTCGATGGTTCCGTATTTGACACCGTATAGCGAGATTGCTCCTCTGCTACTCGTAAACTTCTCCGCGCTCGTAAATGTTCCAGTAATTATACAACGCCCTGTTATTTTCATACGTTTTACGAGCAAACGTTTGGCCTGGATGGAAAGGACTGTATCTTAACTCGTAACCCCCGAGCCTCGTAAATCTTGGACGGTTGCATCGATTTCGAGAATGTAATGGCGGTGATGGCAGAGGGTGCCAGAGAGTTTCCATTCGACGCGAAAGATCGTGGCGAATGCGGTATTATACAACAACGTACGGATCTGCATTTCGTAATCGTGCAAATGAAGTTGGACCGGGCAAGGAGATTAAGTGTTACAATATCGTTGAATTCGTTTTTACCGCTAATTTTCTTAATTTAAGGGATGTCGAGCGAACGTTCGAGATTTCAAAGGATGTTTATCATGTTCATTTGATAATGGAATATGCGATTTCATGTAGGTTCCATTTTTGGCGTGTATCTATTGTCGTGATTAAATTACGTTATTTAAAGAATGGTTAATTAGTTGAGCAAATTATATTGAATAAATTATATTTGCTTAATGGAACATATCGATTTTAGAATTTATATTAATTATGCATTATTTGGTTTCTTTTGTTCTTGTATCAATTAAAGCTTTATTCTTTTTTTTTTTATATCCCGTTTGTGAGAGCATACTTTTTAACAATTTTTATTATGGATCAATCAAGAATAATTTTCAAAAGATTTCGAGAAAATTTTAAATTGCAGATTTCATGTTGTCATTTCTTCTCTTCTTGGTATTTTATTAAAATTTATATAACAAGACTTTAATTTAAGTTCAATTATATATTTGTTATTCAAGATAAGCGAAATGAAACAACACGTCTAAAATAAAAAATCATAGATTACAATATCCATGATCAAAATTCTATTCCTAAATCATTTCTTCTTTCCTCGTTTTTTAATTCCATCTTTCGAATTATCATACACACGTATACGTTGTGTGTAAATATAAGATTACGTCACTCTATATCAAGGGTCGTAAATGTGTTAACTTCTCTTATCAGGTCAAGAAACGTTCGCCTTATCTCTTCGTACCCTTCGGGACTAACTCCGTGCGATAAACGCTCAACCACGTACGAAAATGGCAGTCAATTTCCTCAAGAATCAACTCCTCCACTTGCAAAAATTCAAAAATTCACGAAAATTCCAAAAGTCCAAGAAATATACTTCATCGAATTCGTATTAAATTAATACGAGACTCGAGTACCATCGTAATCATTTCAAAATGATAATTACTCTGCCACGATATTTCAGCATATTCCCCGCGAAGCCATGCGATGCGGAGGCTGTACCATGCCCTTTTGGCCTTTCGCAATGGGGACGAGGTCTCCGCGATCCTACCCTGGTTGCCCTATATACCGATATTGCAGCTTCGATATAAGCTTGTTCATCTTTGAAGCAGCGCGACAGCTGCGAAAGTAAACATCTGGCAGTTTTTCGCGTGAAATTGTGTCGACGCCGCGGTGCACGTCGCCGAAACACCGATACAGGGGCAATTGCTTGAAAACAACGGGGGCGAAAGGAAAAACGAACGAAAATTCGTCGCAAGGATTATAAAGGGAATTGACGCGTGAAACCGAAACCGAGGCTGCCGTTTCCACGTGAACAACCACGTTTGAAATGGTTATCGAACGTTATTGCTCTGCAAAATGACGTGTACGTACAGGGTGATACAATTCGGCCGAGGAAAATGATTTCACGGGTAAAAAAGTAACATGTAAAACGAGACATTCTTCCCTTCCAATCCTTGTTTCCAATTTAATCAAAGTGGAAATCTGACACCAGTATATAAGATAAGAAGTTGTTTTACGTGTGGAGTACGATTTTATTTTGTTTATTTTGAAAATGATAGCACATACAAAACAGTGAAAGTAACACTGAACATTATTTTACGATGGAATTAATTTTGATGCGTATGTAAGACAGAATAAGGGAAAAATTTTTCAAAACGAAGTTTTCATAAAATTGCTCAAAAAACGAGATAATAGAACGTTGAATTTTAAATATTAAAATTGAAAATTTCACTCTATCTCGTAGCGGTTTATTCGATAAGTTTTCGAACTTTCTCGAAGATAAGATTTCAAATTTTATTTACTTCCTTAGACAAACTTCCATTCTAGACGCTTCAATAATCATGAACCGTCCTTTGCTCGAAGAAGTTTCTCGGAGGGGGTGGATGGTCGAAAAGAGGTCAGCGTTAAATAGTCGATTCGAGGAACGATCGAATTCTCGGCCAACTTAGACTGGATCCCCTGATCTTAAATATGTATTACACGCTGGCGTCCCTCGTCGCGTTGAAATTTTTAAGTTCTTTGTCTTCGAGGAAAAGGAAGTCGAACGATCCGCTCCGCTTTAAACTTTCATCTCACCTTAATTATCCTTCGTCGATTTCTTTTGTCGTCTTTCGTCTCGTTATCGTTATAGATTATCCAAATTGCGAAACCAATGAAGAGGATTGAACGCCTATGCGTGAATTAATGCAAAATTCTCGTCTCTGAGGCCAAGAGAATTTCAAATTTTTATATTTAATCCATGGATGTGGATTAAATTGGCAATCGTCTTGTTGCCAATTCGTGTTGACGCGAGTTTCGTTCCTCTTAGAATGCGATATGGGTCTTGCTCCTCCATGATTCGAATATTTCGTTGGAATGTTGAATAAAGAATTGGATACTTAGTCACAACGCGCGAAGGAAATAATTTTAGACGAGTTATTAATTCGTATTTGCGTACACTTATGTGTACATGTGTGTATGCGTTGGGGATCTCGCGAAAGCTACTTTTAAGATCTTTTTCCTGGGTATAATTTGTGGAGGATTTTGCGGATGCCGTGGACGCAGGATGGAAAATGTACATAGTGCATGGGTCTTAATCTCTCGAGGCCCGTGAAAGATAAGGTTGATGGAAAAATTAAATAATTCAGAGGAGGATTTATGAGTCGTTTGTGGTATTGGGTACGCGCGTAGTTATTTAAAGGAATTTTTAATGTCAAAGAAAGAAATTGAAATAAAAGGTAAACTTCGAAAAGATTTTTTTTTTTCCTTTATATTTTCAATATTTATATTCCACTCTTGCCTCAAAAATACGAAGGATATAAGATGTTTCTGTAATTCTGTATTTTCACAGAAGATGTTATAAGAGACGTTATATATAACATCAGAGACCTACCTACCTGTCTCTCGAAAACTAGTAGAATTTTCAAACATCCATCCATTGATATATAATCTTCGAGTAACCACGAGTAAAAATTAAACAAAGATTTTTATACGAAAAATCTTACATTACATATCTCTATGTATAAAATTACAGATATACAATACAATAAAAATTCCATCAGCGATAAACCTGGAGAGATATTCGTTAAAAATTTTGAACGAGAACAAGCAATTTTCAATTTTTCCAGAATTTTCAAAAAATTAACCGAATCTGATCGGAGAACCAAATTCTGAAATCCACGAATCTCTATCGAAGATTAATGTAGCGCATACGAAGAGCACGGGAGGACAGAGACTATCCGTGATCCTCCGTGAACGAAGCCGTACCGGCGAGGAGATAATTTCCGGTTCCTTCGGATCCAAACGACGATGATGCGCGAAAGTAAAATCCATTCGTGGCTGTGGAAACTCGCCTCTGGGAGGCGAGCGTTGAAGCTCTACAGATTCTCACCTTCGTTTCTAATTATAATTTAAACCCGTCAGCTCACCCCTCTCCCTTCCTGACCAAAGTTGTTGTTTCCGGAACACGGATCGTCCGATCGGAATATCATATCGCGCTCCAATTTCCTCCACCCCAAAATTAACGCAAGATAAATCCGTTTGAACCTGTTGCCACCTGACCAAGTCGTGTTCGAACGTCTAAGCTGATGGAGTTTTGTCGAAGCTTAGCTTGGCGTTCGATAGTCCAAATATCCTCGAGATCGTTTCATTCGAAGACGCTCGAATCGCAATGTGTTTCCAGGAAACACCGTCATGGTTTAAATGGAACTTAAAGGAAGGAGATTTTCTTCCAGGAAATTTTGGCTATATCGTTGAATTTTTTCGATACTTGGAATTGGAGATTCGTAATCTTTTCGGAATTTTCAGAAATCGATTTTTGATTTTGCACTTGGAATCGGATGTTTGTAGAATCTTTTTAAAATTTTCAGAATCGTAAAATGTTGGGATAACGGTTAGAAGAAGTAGAAATTAATCAATGGATATTTTGCAAGAAATTTTTCAAATTCTTCAATATCTATAAATATCGAACCTCAAGATGGAGATTGGATAATGAACCATACTTAAAAGTTAATATGTATATCAATTTTAATCGAGGAATATCTCATTCTATGTTATTTCTCAGTTTTAGAAATGAAAAATTTGTTTTATACTTGTCATAACTTGTAATATTTCGTGAATATTAAAAAAAATAAACGTTGAAGAGTATAAACAAAAAAAAAAAAAAAGAAGAAGATGAAATAAAATCTTTGCTCTAACGACCAACGCAAATACAACAATACACAACAATATTCTCTCCTTTCTATGTAATCGATGATCGAAGACTCGCGAGATTGCAACCGCTCTAACGTTAAATCATCATAAGCGAAGAATAAAAAAAGAAATAGGGAAATAAAAAGAAAAATCGTAAACGTCGAGTTGAAAGAAGAGGTTTCGATTTTCTTCCAACCCAGTCTTGCAGGTCTTGCAAGTATTCATCGGATGACTAATATCGGCGTCGATGCCAGGCCGTGGAAGATAGGAGGGAAGCGGATTGGCAGCGGAAGAGTGTAGGAGGGTTGATGGAGGGCGAGCCGAAGTCGGGTAACAGGGTTGTATCTAGGTGGCGCAGCTGTGGAAAATCGATACTTATCGTGTCCGACAAACGGCAGGCCAACTTTCCAGTACGCGGCTCGTGTGCACGAGGTAAACACGGCTCCCATGACAATTAGAATGGAATGATACGTGGAGAAGCGTCGACCAGCCCCAATCATCATGGTACGTTCAAACGTAAAAAAGAGAGAAACTGCTAATCGGATCGCTCGTATCGAGGACAAAGGAGGAGCCGGACTGGTTTGACTGTGACTCGTGGACGGAACGACAACGACACGTTGACGATCCGGTGGATGTCGGTTTCCAATTCGCGTGAAACACTGAAACAGTGAAAATTAAAATTAAAATTGATTCGTTCACTCGTAAATCATAGAGGTTCCATAAAAATAGTCGACGATATTAAATTGATGTTCGTTCGAATTATCAAAAAAAAAAAAAAAAAAAAAACTATGGTTTCTTTTATGTATTACATGTGCAGTACGGTTTTGTGAATTACGCCCTCGAGCTGCTGGTTGTGAAGACCTTTGACAGCGAGACCTGGGAGGCGATAAAGTAGGTAAAACGCTACAGACGAGCGACCGCCTCGTCTCTTCTTCCTTTGCACTGTCTTCTTCGATTTCTTGTATTTCTTGCTGCTGCTGTACCGCTATTTATTGCACGATCCAACGTTTCTCCTTTTTTTCTTTTTTCCTTCCTGTGTACAGAATAGAATAAATGATTGTAAACAATATGATAAGGAGTCTAATACGAATGGGTTGGGGATTTCGATTAATCTTGTCGCCATCTATAGAGGAGATCAAAAGTTGAGAAGTGATGCTTTGCCAGACCACGTGGTATGTCTCCATGCTTGCCCAACTTTATTTTGCTCTAGCGTTCTGGTGTATATATATATATGTGTACATATCTGTAGCAGGGTTCGATGACCCGAATTCCTCGATTCTTTAATTGAAAATTCGCTTCCAACGAAGAAGATTTTTTCCCCTCGCAGTATTGATCTCGAAATTCATATCGAATTTTCTGTACAACGTGATTTTATACAAATCGATGAGATGATTGAATTTCCGACTTGGAATTTGATCAAGATTCGAATATGATTCTTGGAGGAAATTGGCGAATTTTGAAAAATTGGTAAATTTTTGAAGATTTGAAAATTTGTTTCTTTTTCTTTTTTGATGTAAATGATAATTTTATGAATATACAAAAAATTTTTTTCCTTTTTTTTGTTGCAAATTTAATTACTTATCATTGTTAATCTCATTATCTATTTTTATCATATTGTTTCAATGATTCAAATTAAATTGAGACAATGAGGTAAATGAAGGTTGAATGCATAATGACTCGCTCACGTATTTATCTCGATGTATGGCTAATCGAACTCGAAATTGGCTGCAACCATGAAATCAGATACGTTTATAAAGTTATTAATGCTTTTATCCCATCCAATAAACGATCTCGTTATTCTATGATATATATATACTACGATATTGCCATACTCTAACCACCATTAAGAATCCAAGCATCCCCTCAAATCCTCTTTTTCCCATTCAAATGCACTCAACGCCACTATTTTTACCCTTCGAGAATATCAATCACGTCCTCGCACCTATACTTACATAAATCTTTTTTTATCGCCCTTAACAATCCCATTCATCCACAAAATAAATCCTGCCTATAAAATTAGTATACTAATCTCATATATTATACTTCTCACTCCAAAAAAAATTCTCTCCCTCAAATCGTAAAAAAACAACATAATAAGTATGCCTGCTTATTCTGACTCGTAAAGATAGCGAGTGATCCATTTTCTCATGAAAGAGAAGAAGCCTTGAAAAATTCTTTCGTTTCTCTCATTGGATCAACAAGTTCGCCTAATACACTTTTGTTTACCCGATCCTCGAGGTCTATTGATTCAACCCACGAAATATTGGCACGGTTTGCCTTGTGATTGTCGTAGTCCAGGGCCAAATCCTTAAATACAGTGACTGTATAAATGTTTCGTTGTTTGTCGACCAAACATTTCCTCGAGGAATCATTTGATACGCTTCATTTATTTGCCAAGAACTCAGCAACGCCATCTACCTAACCTAGAACGTTCGAGTTGCAAGTTTATGGATCAAGGAAGTCCGGAATATGAAAAAGAATACGATCCATGAAGAACTGAACTCTCTTTTTTCACGCTCACAATGGAGATGGAATTCCTTTTTCTGATCATACTTTTAAAAAGAAAAATGACTTCGGATCCTTTTTTAACTTTTTCTTTTTCGTCTTTTTTTGTTTTTTGCTCTTTTTTTCTCTTTTTCTCGCAAAGAACATTCTCGTGAATTGCCTCGAGAAATTTATAAAAAGAGAAAAATAACGAAAGAAAACAAGAAGGCTGCTTGAACAGGTTTATGCACCGTGAACATGACTCGACAAAGTATGCGAAATTCTTAACCGTTTCCGGAAGTATGACCTTCCTTTCTGCGGTATCCGCGCGATTTCGAAGTTTGAACAAGTTTCGTTATTGCGAAATGTTTCCAGCAGTAGCCTTCTTTGAAACATTCCGTATATATTTCATTAAAATAATTTCTATGCGATTCTATCCTTTGTATTTATATGAAACGTAACATATTTTACATACTTTACAAGTTTCATTCTTCAATGACACGTTTTAAAAATGAATTCTGCTTATCTTTTTTTTTTTTTTTTTTTTTAATAAAGGAACGAAATAACTGTTTCCATTTGTTTCACGCGGAATCTATTTGTCAACTTTCTTTACTTTTTCCATTTAAGTGATGAATAATAGTGGAATGTCGTACTTTCATTCGAACCACCATTTCTCTTGTTCTCTTGTGAAATAATATCAACATTTCTTTTCAAACTAAATCATCGATATTATTTTTCGAGTTTCCATTTGATTCATTTTTTCTTTTTTTTTTTTTTAATGAAAATGGTTAACTTTGAGTTTCGCAAAACTAATTTTAACTCTCACAACGATGTAATCTACGATCAATCAAAGGAACAATATTTTTCTCTCAAACTTATACACCTTATATAAAAATGTTTCACACGTATCAATCTAATTACAACAATTATATTTGCTTGGCTTTGAGGTGTATAATTATTTTTATTTCACGGTTTGTGTTTCGATACGTATAATCGAAAAATAATGCGATTGGTCAACTATCCATTCGTGATTTTCTGAGATTTAATTGAACCGATCGAGGAACTTAATTTATCCGAGAATTTATCGTTCGAGTCAAGATTATCGGTTGATTATGCAACGTTGTATGATTGTTTGGCTTCCGTGCTTTCATGGGAATGGGCGTGTACATTAGCGAGCTGCTATCAGGATAATTATTATTAGCCGAGATCGGCTGTGCGCGGTTGTGTTCGTTACCATTTATTGGAGCATTTTTATTATATAAACCATATTTCAGGTTTATTTCGTTTTATCAGCTATTATAATTAACAACGATAACGGGTGAATAAAATTTCGTTATGTTGAAATATATGAACAACGCGTTTAATAATTTATTCGTTTTTGCTTAATTCTGAATGATTGAAGAAATAATGATAATAATTCTTTGCCATTTAACGATACAGGATTATTATTAATATGCAATTGAGATTATTATTAATATGTACATTAATAGTGACGATTGATCGTATAATGTATCATGCAATTATTTATCATTAAATGTTATATTTTATTTTTAACGATAAAGGTAAAGTTATTTTATCTTTTGTAATTTTTATTAAATATTTAAATTATAATTTTCATTTCACCCTTCATATTTTATATATGATTAATTTTCGCAATTTAAAGAAAAAAATTAATTAAAAAAAGAAATAAGAATAAAGTAATGGTTTGGTAAAAATAATCTTTTTTCTATAAAAACGAACAAAATGTTCTTTTATTAAAGTTTTAAAAATAGGTGTGTATAATCAATATGGTTTTTCTTTTTAAATAAAATGAAGTGGTGTTACATTGTACGACAATGTCTCGTGAGGGTAATAATGTTTGTCGGAAATAATGCGAGAAATACAAAAATGTGGGTTAAATACGAGTAGGTATATAAGATACCACAATGACTCTTGAAAACGGAAAAGGGGTCACTTTGATTGTCCTAAATGACGTTTCGTTGCCACAGTGTTTGTAAATTGTGTGTGAATTTCCAAGGTTTCCCATTGCGTTGGAAAATTACGATCAAGCTTTTTTCACTAAGTGCAAAGCGATGCAAAATACAAAATTTCAATCCAATTTTCCAATTATTAACAAACGTTATCAAAAAATGACAAAGACTTATTCTTTATTACAAAAAACGAGACTTCGAAATTATTTCTGTATCATCTCTTTTTCGATTTAATTATAACAAAATTATAATTAATTAAATATAATAAAATCTACTCTTTTTAAAAAGTATAATTATAATTAATTTAGCATATTTGAATACAGATCATATGAAAATGATATGGAAAATAAAATAAAATATTGAAAACAAGATGTTTCATTTGTATCATTATATTTTTTTCATTTCAAATTTGAAAGATTATAATATTGTATCGCGAAAAAAGAGAAAAAGATATTAAAATTAATATAATGAATTATTAAACGAATTTATTATTAACATAACAATATAATATGTAGTGTAATTATTAAAGACGAATTAATAATTTTCGTAAAATGGTTACGAGCATCAGCAAGTTATATGAAAATGCTGCGCGGAATGACAGCTCATATCCATGTCAAACGACGAAGTGCCTTTAGACTGCACTTTGTAAATTTAAATGGAAACCACCACGAGCGTCAGGCAACCTATTAAAATGCTTGGCTTTTAGCTGCTAAGAAGTATTTACTTTGTCCAACGCGAAACTAATTAATTTCCTGTTATGCCCCATTCCCAAGTTGAAGCGTTTCGAGGTGAAAGAAAAAAGAATGAAAAGAAAAATAAACTTTTACTAGATTACGATATTTCTTTTTTTTTTTTTTCTTAATTTTAAAAGATCGCACTCAGTCGATAGAAAATAAAAAGGTTTGGTTAATCAAGCTTTCGAAACTTTTATAAAATCGATATTTGATTGCTTGTATCTTGTTTTTGTTTGAAAACTGACAATTAATATTTCATTGCATCGTTAATTTTTTAATATCCGAAGGAAAATATCTGTAAAAAAAATTCTGTGAAATAATATTCACGGAATAGAAGTTCTTCTCTCGTTTATTCTTTTCTAGCGACTACGTCGTAGTAAATCGACAAATTATCAATTTTCAAAACTTCTTTTCATTAGGTTAAAAATAAATTTATCCTTGTCGATTTTCATTTTTTTTTCAGGAAAGAAAAAAAAAATAATAGGATAATTTTAATTTTCATCCTATGGATTCTAATTTCTTTTTAATATTTCAATAAATGTTACTTATAATTAAAAATATAACTATTAATCATGAAATTAACTTAGATTGAGTTTGAGAAGCGTGATAAAGATAGCTTTTAATTAACCAATTTATTGGCTAAAAAGTTTCATTTAATATTTAATTCAATTATGCAAGAAAGTTTAAAGAATATAAGTTAAAGGATTATAAGAACATTATATATAAAAAAGATTAGATATTATGCATGCATGATAAAAAGTCATCGTTAATAATTTAAAATAAAGATTAATTTTCATTTATATTCTGTTTGTGCAGAAAAGATGCCGCCGTTAATATGGAAGGACAGTTTCTGGTTCGCCAGATATATGATGACGAAATTACGTATAACATAATATCGGCAGCTGTCAATCGGCTCAGTACGTATTATTATATAAACGTATACGTCTATATTAAAAATTAAAAATTTATTTATCAAAAATTATGAAAAAGAAGAAAGAAGAATTATACAAATAAAAATATGAAATATCTCAATAATAATTTTTTATTTGATGTTAAATCTTTTCATAAAAATCTCTCTTAATTCTATTAAAATTCTTGACTTGTATCCAAACAATTGCTTTTATCTTTTATTTTTTCTCTTCAATTTTTTTCTAATACGCTCAACTAAATTTTCAACAATATTTATTTTTATTAACGTTATTAAAGTCTTTCAAGCTTTCTTTATTATTGTTGTTCAAATTTTCTTTTCAACGTTTAATTCGATTAAATTCTTAAATATTCTTCTTTATCTTTATCTACATTAATTACATTATAGTGTAATATTCATGAATACCAGATTAAAGGAAAATGTTTTCTTAACGTAGTTTAATTTTCAAGAACAATTTTGCTTTAATATTAATGAAAATGAGATAAGATATTTAATAAAGTTAAATGTGCAATCATAATGAACAGCATATTATCACTTGTGATAGATGTTGTAATTACACAATTATTAAACAAATATTCCTTTGATTTATTAAACAATTTCGTATTCCATTTATATCAATTATTTTTATACATTTTAAATTTAAGTTTATTTAATTACTCTAAAATTGATGATTTATGTTTCATTAAACAAATACAATTCTCTTTGACAAATTGAAACAAAATATATCGAGTGTGCAAATCGATACTTCAAATTGGATTATCTGCAAAGTATCATGGCACTCAATCCCAACTACAAAAATAGAAAATTTCACTGAATCTTCATCTCAAACAAAAAAAGAAAAAAAAAAGGAAGAAAAAAAGTAGCAGTAATAATAATAATACTATATCCTTCGATATTGGGCCATAAATCTTTGACTAGAAGAAAAGAAGAAAGAAAAAAAAAAGAGGAGGCAATCCCCAAGAAAGGTTCACCCCAATAATCTCTCCCGACGAGCAATTTGTCGCGAGACATCGACGTGATCTCGGGTAATCTCTTCTCTGTACGAGAAAATCGTCATTCCTCCTCAGATGTATGTACATCCGCGCTGTATTTCTCTAAAAATTGTAATTTCCTCGATCAACACCTGTGTCGATGTCTTTGACACCCGTTTAACGTGCTTGTTCAGATCTCAAAATCGAATTTTTACACGCGAGATCCCCTTTCGAAGAGGGATCGTCTCAGAATTGACGATCGTCAATTTCTATATCTTTAAAAAGAAAAGATAAAACTTAATGTTTGCCAAAACATTACAAAACGTAATCTCGTCAGTTTCGAAGATATATATTAAAAAAGAGATATATATCTATATTAAAAAAGAACATGGAATCTAATTACTAGGTCCAGCATCCTACTCGAAGAGAATTTCATTTGTGTTTCTTGCATCTCCAACAATTTTCTTTTAATCGCCTGTTAATTTTTTAAAATTTCCCAGATATACCGGCGAACGAGATCCTCGAGCTGTTCGGCCGGATGTTCTTCGAGTTCTGCCAGGACTCGGGCTACGACAAGATTCTTCAGGTGCTCGGGGCTACGCCCAGGGACTTTTTACAGGTAAATCTGCCACGACACGAGCCGCGACCATTCACTTTCTTACGGAATAAGATTGGCCACCTGGTAGACCGTGTCCGGGATTCCCGCGATTCCATTCGGATCCATTCGCGGTGAAAGTTTTCTAAAAAGATGACACGTAGGTAGATCGTCGTCGCTCGAACGTGTTACGTACGTGGATGTTCCGTTACGCAATGAGAGATGGATTGCGCAAAAGAAAAGAAAAAAAAAAAAAATTGGATGGAAATTATGGACGAGGTGAAACTTGCTGTGCGATGGTTCTTTTCTTTTTTTCTTCTTTTTTAATTTTTTTTTTTTAAATTTTCGAAAGGAGGAAGTTTTGAACGAAAGTATTAAAGTCGTGATACGTTGCTTCGTTTATGGATTACAGATTTTTTTTTTTATTTACTTTAGAAAGAAATTTCAGAGATTATTTAATTTCTCTATATTGAATCTTTTCTTAAAAAAAACAAGAACAAATCAAATTAAGCTGATTAAAAAATAATTCTTATAATCGTTTGAAAATGGATTATCATTTAAAGAGAAACATATTGATTTAAATATTAATTTTATAGAAAGAAAAAAGAAATAAAAGAACGTAATAAATATTCCTCGTTAAATATTACACTATTACATTGATTAAAAATTTGAAAGATAATTATAATTACATCTCTTAATACCCATTTCTTTATCGAAATCTACGTAGAACACGTAAAAATAACACGAATAACACAATGAATTTTCATCTCTTCCACCAATAATAAATAATATCACGTATGAATTGAACATATCATGTGCAGAATCAGATTTTAATTTTTTCACAATCATACGATACGAATGATTAAAAATTCTACGTCATTTTTTTTTTCACGATCTTATTCAACGGAGGATCTTCAGAACTTTCAGACAGCAAGCGTGCCAATCGAACAATTTGCATCCGTGTAACGCGCACGGTCAATGTTCGCGATCGTATGGCGTGCATTTCAGAATCCGACGCACGATTCGTTCGAGGGAAACGCGTCGCCCCACTGATTGCGGCAACCTCTGGTTGAATGAACAAACAAAAAGCGCGTAAACTCGTTCGTGTGGTCGGAATACGAAACGGCGGATTATTGCGAAGGCTCGGTCGTGAAAAATGTTTTTGTCGCGCCTGCTCGATGAATTATTGTGATTTCTTTATGGCGTTTCAGCTTGGTGAATGATCGACTTGTTTTTCACCGAGCTATGCCAGGTGGAATCCATCGAGGTTAAGTATATGGAGCAGGGCGATAAATGATACTTGCATTAAGTAAAAAAAATTGTGTGCATAAAATTATCTTTTCTTTTTCTTTTCTTTTTCTTTTTTTTTTTTTTTTTTTTTTTCTATAGAATTTTTTTTCCTGCAGATAATCGATCTCTGTGTGCATTGGAATTTAGGTTGTCTCACAAGTAAGAGAAAATTACTTATCTTTTTTTTTTTAAAGTAAAAATGGATGAAAATTATTTCTTCTTCTTGTTTTTTTTTCTATTTCTATTTATTCTTTTGCTTCTACAGATAATCGGGTGTAAAAAAAGGAAAGGATTGAATTTAGATTGTATCATAAGTTAATTAAGTTTTTATAGAAGATGAGATTGTGATCATACTTTTTAGATTTAATCGTTTTCTTGCTCGATATAAATATAAGTAATTAATGTAATATGAAAACTAGGTTGTTTTATAAATTAATTCTTAGCAAATATATAGATATAAACGTAGGGAGAAAAAAGGGAACAGTGATTACTTACTTTTTCTTTTAAATTCATTTACCATTTTCTTCTTTCTTTTGAGTAATTGAGGATACACAAAAGTATGAAATGTATTTCAGAAGTTAATGTATATTTGTATTAGAATGATGAAAGAAAAGTTTATTCGTTCAATCAAAAGGCAATCGATTGTCTTGTTTGAATTAATTATAGATTCACGGATTCTGGTTAATATCTCCACCGTGTTTAGATATTCACATCAAAGCAGCTGCCTTTGCCATGATAAACGTACAGTTATGTTTTCATATAATTACGTGCTACCCAATGATACATAATCTCTATTTAATCATACGAGTTTCCACAATCGATATACTTTAAAACAAAACTCTACAGGAAGATAATTTCGCAATCAATATACAACATCAATTCATTGAAAATATATATATATATATATAAAATTTTAATTCTACATTACAATTAATTCTATTAAATTATACATTGTTCAATTCTTTATCCGATCCTTCTTTCGAATTTTCACTTTTCATTTATAATACATTCACGTTTACAATTAATACGCAATTATTACTTATTTTACCATATAAATTACGCATCTAATTATTATTATTATTATCACAATAAATACATTCGTATCAATTTTAATAT
Source organism: Apis laboriosa (assembly GCF_014066325.1). Classification (NCBI taxonomy): domain Eukaryota; kingdom Metazoa; phylum Arthropoda; class Insecta; order Hymenoptera; family Apidae; genus Apis; species Apis laboriosa. The sequence continues at coordinate 7,564,821 of NW_025224135.1, forward strand.
TCAATGCTATTAAATTTTCTATTATCTCTATTAAAATCATCCCAACCATTCGCACTCTATTCCGATTCTCATTATCGTATCGTATTTCATTTCGAACAAGCTCGCTTCCCAGTAAGAAACTCGGTTCACGATGAACGAGCGCGGTGCGATTAGCAAGCGGAATGTCACCGTGGAACGAGATTATTATCGTTTTTCCTTCGCGGGGTTTCATTTCCGGTTCTCTCTCTCTCTCTCTTTCGAGCGTCACGTACGAACAGTTTGTTCTCGTCACGTCGCGTCGTCGTTCCCTCGAAATTTCACGTTTCTTGTATCGTACCCCCCCTCCTTCCTCCCCTCGAGATATCGCGGCAGACGCATCTACGATCTAGAAATTAGCGGCCCAGAAATTGAATTGGAAACGCGCGTTAACGAGCATTACACGGCGAAAACGATTGGGCATTGATCAGGTGTGGGCATGATCGAAACGCAAAGTGGCAATCGAAAATAAATTAGGGGGCGTGGGGGCCTTGTTGTTCTACTCCGCTGGATAATTGTGAGAGTAACGGATAAATTGACACTGGAGGGGGGGGAGGGAAGAGAGGCTGTGCAACGTTGTTTAATTACAGAACTTGGACGCCCTTCACGATCATTTGGGCACCCTGTATCCGGGAATGAGGGCGCCCTCTTTCCGATGCACCGAGAGGCCCGAGGATGGCGCGCTCATATTACATTATTACTCCGATCGACCTGGATTGGAACATATCGTGATCGGCATAGTCAAGGTATTTTTTGTTGAATAAGAATGTCAAATTGTAAGCACAATGATGAAGGATGAGAATTTTTGAGAATTTTTGAGAGTCGTTTGGAAATGTGATTTTCCTTTCTTGGTTAAGAAATATTGTATTTTCTTGTAAATATTCAATATGTGATTGTGAAAGAGAGGTATTCGAAAAGCAGATTTCGACAGATTTTATAATTTGGATAAGTTCTAATTTACTGAAATTGTTCAATTTGTTTCGGTAACGAGTTTCGATTTACCAATTTTGTACATTTTCAAAAAATGACGGAGCTCGTTCGACAGACTAAGCATCATAAAATTCTATTCTTTATTACCGCGGTTTCTATTATTAATATTTAAGGAGAAAGAAGTTTATTGAAATTGAGAGAGAGAAAAAAAGTATGAAAGTGAAAATACGCGTTGATGATAATCAGATACTACGGCAACGATCCGCTCAAAGCTTTGCTATTTATAGATAGAAACAAGATGCTAACTTTCATCACTACGTATAATACCAGTCACGGTATATTATTTTTATCGGTCAAAGTTAAGCGGGTGTTAAGCCGATCTCAACTTGTGCTATTTAATTTTCAATCTAACAAATTCGTTCAGGTTGTAACGAAGCATGATTAAACGAGTTATAACTTTTATCGGCCGTAGACCGTGGCGAAAAAGCTTCACGGCACGGATATAGAGATGCGAATATTGAAGACAAAAAACGAATGTGATCACGTGCAATTTTTGATCACCAACACGTCCGGCCCTGGGGTTGTTTCAAACCCCATGATTGCAGAACTCGAGACTTTATCTGTTGGTGAGTAATATATTTTTATATGTATGTCAATTTTCTCTCAAAAAGGAAAAAAAATTTTGATTACAATCTAAGGCAAAATATTTTTTATTAAAAAAAAAAAAAAAGAAAGAAAAGTAAAATGTATAATATTTGAACATTTTTCAAAATTAGAAAGTGATTTTTTATATCAATTTTCTTTTTACAAATGTAAACAATTTTTTTTATTATAATTTGACTAGGCAAAATATTTTTTATAAAATAAAATAAAACGATATAATATTTACTCTGAGGATCTTTCAAAATAAAATGATTTTCATACTTATATTCAATTTTCCTTTTTAAAAGAATTTTCTACTGTATTTTGACTGAGAGAAAATATTTTTTATCAAAGAAAAGATAAAAATAGAGCGTATTTGTCATAGAAGATAGACTTCTTTCAAATCAGTGTAAGCTCGTTAAAAATATCGTTAAATATTACAGAGCCAAAAGTGAGTCCAATGACGTTCTGCCGAGTTTTTCCATTCCACCTGATGTTCAACCGAGACCTCATCATCGTTCAAACTGGATGCACTATAACACGAGTTATACCTCAAGTATGCTCCGGTAATTGCAAGTTGAACGACATCCTTCTTACCGTAAGTTTGAACAATTATAACTTGTATCAAGGATGCATGAAGCGCTGCCAATATCTGTGCCACTTCAACGATGTAAATTGACATTTATCAAATCTTGTTCAAAGTATCTTCGAATATGTATGCAGAGCGTTTGTAACCATACTGTAGGATAATATTCGTAAACACAAATTACGTTACGGATATTAACTTTGGTCTAACTATCCCTTTCACTCGGAATATATAAATATTTGGACATTGATGGAGAACACGTTGAATATCTAATAACATTTTGTATATATAATATAGCATAGTTAACATTATTGTAATAATTAACTTGTTAAACTGGTAATTATTGTATTTTTTTTTTCGTACGATTCAAATTTTAGAAATCTAATTGAAAAGAAAGAAAAATGACTTGAAAAAATTTGAAAATTATTTTATCTAAAAATATTTATTATTTATTATTTATTCGTAATAGCTTTTATATTTGAATGACGTTATATTATATGATTTTAATAAACAATTTTATTCTAATATCGGATTTTATTACATTAAGATAGGTATAAATTTGGAAATCAAGATTCTTTTCTAAAAAAAATACGATATTACCTATACCTTCTGCAATTGACCCATTTCTTTTATCTCGAGTAATAAATTTGAAATAAATTTGACGTAATAAAAGAGCCATGTCTTACGCTATCAGATTTATACGATTTCCCCTTTTTTTAGTTCTCCATTTTTAGTACTAGAGCAATAAAATAAAAGAATCAATTCACGATGTAACATCCGAAGTCACATGCTACACTCAAGCTTTAACCACTTCATAAACTTACCAAATTTAAAACATATATATATATATATATATATATATATAAAATTTTCACTCTTGAAAAATATTAAAACGTATATATTTAAAATTTTTCCCTTAAAAATATAAAAATATAATAAAATTCGTAACGAAACGCCACGAGATGTCACTTCAAACCCAACATCGCGAGTTTCATTTCACGAAACACTAGCGACAACGCGCCGGCCTCTGCTTTTATCCTCGAAGCATCGCATTAGGACCACGAAATTGCATTATCGCCGCCCACCAACGATATAATTTGCGTGGATTCATGCACGCGTAATCGTATATCTTTCAAATGCGGTTTGTTTCCAAGCGACATATTGGATACGCGCGCCGTTCGAACAGTACCGTTTAACTTCATTTGCATTTGCACTCACGCATGATCTAAGCCCGCGCCCATGATCAATTATCCGTTCATTATTAGTTCTCGATCGTCGTTGGTATTCCAGGACGACACCTTGAGAAATCGAAACGAAATCCCGTTGCACAAGCATCGATACGTATGCACGGGATAAAACGGTTCGAGATTCTTGGCGATTGATTGATCTAAATACGTGTTTACGTGCACAAGCCATTATCCTAGTACTGTGACTCGAAGAGAATTAAGACGGTCGATGGTAACAGGATTTCTGTTAATTAGAGCGATATATTCTGGTAAATCATTTTTTGTATGAGATTTGTACTTGCAGATGTGATAATAGAATTTCTGTCGTTTGAAGTACATTGATAAATAATTTTTATTAAATTAATTATATAAAATACATAAAATTTTTGTTTGTATTGTATTGTAGAAATGTTAAATACGTTTTTATGTGATTTGTTATGAAAGTTTTTTGAATATTTGATGTATCGTGAAATAAATTTGCAGTTTTGTTGTCCTAGGTCAGGCCACATTTAGAATTGACATTCGAAAATATTCTGTCACACATAAATACGGTTTATGTGTTGCGAACGAAGAAGGGTGTGATGCGAGTCGACGCTTCGGAAGAATATTCGTATCTACGTTTAAAAGTCAGTATATATTTTTTTAATGAATGCATATAAATTATTCAATGATTATTTAATTTAGTAAAGAAATGGCATGCATCATTTTCCATATATATATATTTCTTATTATTTTTGTTTGATTAAAATTTGAAAATACATCATTTTGATATATAAAATTATTACTTTTCCAGGGTCAAATGTTGTACATACCTGAGTCAGACCTCGTCACCTTCCTTTGTTATCCTAGCGTGATGAATTTGGACGATCTAACCAGGTAAAAATTTATCTTATCACTATTCGTTAAATTCAAATCCCAAGATTCGAGCACGTCGATTGAAAGCTGGTCAACTCGTACGAAAATTTGAGTTCAATTAAAATTACAAATACACTGATTCGAAGTAAAATTGGTCGAATGATCGATCATTAACTCGAATTCAATCAAACATTGAAGTGGCTCTGTGTGCAGGAGTCGATTTCACGCGTTTAACGCATCAAACTCGGATCGTTTAACGAGACTCGTTTCTCTTGGACACGTTAGCGCGACCTCGATTTATTAGAAATCGAAGAGGCATGATCGTTCGCATTCCACGATTCCATTAAACGGCCGGTAATGCGAAAATTCGCCTCGTCTCGATCACCGCCGATAATTATATCGCGTGGATTGATATCGCTATTCGCGGGGGCCACGTTGATCCCTACCGCGTTGCAATTATCGAATAGTTCCTAAATTGAATTTCAATCAAACCGGATAACGCAGCAGTGCGAACGTGTGATCAATAAATTGGTGGTGGGCACGTGCGTCGGTGTTGCGTTTGATGACAAATGTTTGAAAATTTATAAAACGCGCGACAACACGACAATTTGTCAGTACAAATGGCAAGATTAATGGTCTATGAGAGAAATGTGAGAATATTATTATTATATTTTAGTACGTAATTTTTTTATTATTTTACTAAAATTTTGTGTCAACATTTTTTATTTTTCTGTTTTTTTTTTTTTTTTTTAATTTAATACTATGATTTTAGAAAGGAATTTAGATTTTTCATTTATCCTTGATCTTGTTCTCATTTCTTATTTTTGTTAATTGAATATCTTGACGTATACTAACGTATCTCATTCTCAACCTTTTAATAAATAGAAATATTTCTAGATAGAAAAAAATTTCTCTATGATATAAAATAGAGAGATACAAACAAATGTGAAACCTTTATCTTTAATCTGTAAATATAAATATTATTAGTATTGTCAGTATTGTCAAATTATATACGTAATATCTTATTTTTATCACTTTTTATCATTTTCCAGATTTTGAATATCAAACAATTAACGAAATATAAATATCTCATCTTAAAAATATCTTAATTTCATAAATTATAATACTTCTTAGATACTTTAATATCACAAAAGATTCTTTTTATCAAGAGATTTATATTATCCACGTACACAGAATGAAATATAGAATTGAAAGAACATCTCGTCTCGAAATACAAGTACTTACGTAACAACTCTTGTTATATATCCTGGAATAAGACAATGGTAATAGGTATCTTCTTTCTAGTAGCAAGAAATCCTTATATATATATATAAAGCTTAACCTAATGGATCTAATAGCCATCGAAGACAGAACACGGCATTCTAGGTCGTTATCGTAAATAGACATATTTGATCGCTAGTGAAGTTTTCCTATTAATTCATCGTAACTTAAATTCCCCTATTTTTGCGTGGAAAATATTTGTCTCGGATGAAATAACGGATATACGTATACAGGCTATTCGATAGATATCGAATCGATGACTCGCATAATTACACCCATTCTAGTGTCTGCCGGAGTCCTATTAGTCGCATAAATTCCCGTCACGCCGCCACCGAATTGCCTCTGTTCGAATAATCTTCACCCTTGTTATTCTCCCGATTCTCCATCTTTCTTCCGCTCGAGTACCCTCTACTTCGTCATCTTCTACTTCTCATCTCCTCCATTTTGCTATTCGGCAAGGAAGAAAATGCATGAGATAGTCGTCTGTCTGTCGTACATTCCGACCGAGGGTGCTATCTCTGAAATTATTTGGACCCTTTTATGCAATAAACTGATCTGACTAAATTACAGTATACGTCTCTTTTATAATTTTTATTTACACGTGAATAAACTTTTAATGTTAATCGTTAGTATTATATGATATAATATATTATATTATACTCGTGACTAAAATTTTATCAATAATATTTAAAACTGTCTAATTCAACTTAAGATCAACGTTAATTCACCAATATTATGGTTTCCTAAATTCCTAAATTATTACACAAAAAGGAGATTTTCTCGATTTTTCTGGAAATCGAATTCCGCAGAATAAATTGCGGGTCATAAGTTCTGATGGTGCTCTGCTGCGCCATTTTGATCCTCGTTCGAAATTACATCCGAGCAATTTTTCTTCTTCATCCTTCTTCTTATGATTAACGACTCACATTCGAATAATTTTCAACATGCTTGAATTTAAGGATACTGTTTTTAAAATATATATTGAGCAAATAAAATTAAAGCGTAATCGAGTTCGCCGTCGTTATTTCGCGTTGGTTTTCTTTCGCAAGGAGAAAAGGATGGTGACTTGGCCCTTGGGACGATTAGATTAGGCGAGAATTACTCCGGATGGATTACATTCGTGTTTCGTGGGAAAAATTACATACACATGAGGGAATAAATTTTCTTTGGGAAAATATCGACTGGTTGTTTGATTACACGTATGTATGTATGTATGCCGGGGCTGGTTATTTCGTTTCAAATGAATCTCAAGGGTGGATTCTTTTGTCGCGCAGCCTGTACTCACCATTATCGTTGGTAAGAGAAGAATGATGAATTAAACATCGGGGATGATTGAATGCTGAATCTCGAATGAAAATGATTAGAAGCGTCGGAGAGATAAATTGCGTTAAATTTGAAGCTGTCGTTCTCCAGGAATAAATGTCGTAAATATTGTTTAACGCGGGGAAGATCGCGTTAAATGTAGTTTTTATCGCATAATTTTTATTGGGATTTATTTTTCGAATTGTTATTTGATCATTTAATTCTTTCTGTTATGCGAGAAATTTAAAAGTTTACTTATTATGCTTTGAAATTATTGTTAAAATTTGATATTATTCAAATTTTTATCGATCGAATAGAATTGAGATTTCTTATGGAAAATTTTTGTTTGTTATTCTGATGTTGAAATTAAAGAATATTTGCATTTATTTATTGAAATCGAAAATTATTAATTAAATCTTTGCTCTATGAAATCACTCGTGGAAAAAGACAACATTTTTTAAAACTCTTGAGTTATTTCATATAATTAATAGAAAAATAAAATTAAAAAACGATTCTAGTGCAAAGAATTAATATTACTAAATCTAACTTCAATTCAACAATGTTCCCAAATATTCCTTTTATATTTTTATACAAATCAATTCTTTTCATACAATCCATCAGCTTTACTTTATTACATTTAGCTATCTTATCATTTTGTAATAATTCCATTACTTACGTTATTTCCAAATTTCTATTTCTTCTGATCATCAGTTCTACTTTTTATTTTTCCAAGTACGATATTTTTTCACTCGCACTGTTCCTGAATGATTTCTTATTACATTTTCAAACACAAAACAATGCTTTCCTGTAAATCTACATTTTATTTTTCTGTAATTGTCAGGCGAAGCTTGTACCTGAGCGACATCCCCCTTCACGACGCCACCAGAGATCTCGTACTGATGTCGGAGCAATTCGAGGCTGATTACAAATTAACGAGAAACTTGGAATTGCTTACCGATAAATTGCAACAGACGTATCGCGAGCTCGACGGCGAGAAGCAGAAAACCGACAGGTAAGGATTTCCGTCCGTGTAATTTTCTGATTAAGGAAATCCCCATTGGCCTCGTTTGCCATTTATCCTGACGCAATTCTCCCGGAATCGAGTTTTCCGTCGTTGGAGTTGCTTTCTTGACAGGATACTCTTTCCCACCGGAAATTGGATCCCACCTCCTTCTCTCTCTCTCTCTCTCTCTCTCTCTCTCTCTCTCTCTCTCTTTTTTTTCTCACCTTCGTCGAGAAATTATGATACTTTTTCTTCTTTTTCTTTTTTTCTAAACCTCCGCCTGTTTCGACATCTACCTATAAAACTGTCATTGACACGATCGTTACACTCGGACGCCTTCTAATCTGGGAACGAATTTATCTTGGACGGTGTGTACGATGAATTTAAAGCGATTGTAGGTGAGGAAATTGAAATTGTCCGGGAGAATGAATAGATTCGGGGGGGAAAGGGGGCGAACGAAAAGAGGATTGAAATGGAAGAATTTGGTAGAATTTGATGGAATGAATTTTTATTCGAATGAAATAATATATAGGCAATATATACGTATAATAATGTAGTTTATTAAATGTTTCGGTAGAAAGTTATTGAGAAAGAGAGAGTTTGATATTTTTTTAAAATGATATGCAAGTTATTTTTATACAAGTTATTTTTATCGTGATTTTTCTCGTATCTTCAATATTGAGAGTATTTCAAAAAAAATGAAAAGAAAGTATATTAAATATCTTCAAAGTATTAATATTCCACGAATTCTTTTTAGTTTCTGGTCGAATTTTTTTTGTTTCAATACCGGGATCAAATACGAAATGTGGATTAATATTGAATCGCAGTTGCATTTTTCCACCTGTTGCCTTCTGTGATGCATTGCGTGCGTTGAAACCAGGTCACTCTGCACAAAGAATTTCCCGTATATAATCGAATATATATCTGCTGCGCAATCATATTAAAAAGAAAATTGTATTAAAAATATCGCCTGTTTGAAGTAAAAAGAAAAAATGCTAATCTTTATACGTATTCAATCTATTTAATTTTATTATTAATTAACTATTATAATAACAATTATGCGCGCAATATAAAATAGCAGACGCATTTTAATATAAATTACATTAATCTAATTTACGAAAGAAGCATTAAAGCATCAACATGATAAATATTGTACGGACGAATGATTTTCCAATGTATCAAGTGAACATGACAAGTTTATCAGTATCTCCAATATCTCTCTTCACGTATGATAGGTTTAACATGCAAAATAATATGTTTTCCTTTCCTTTAATATTTAAATATTTCATTTAACTTCGTTTCAAGATTCGTAATGAGTTATGAACGAATAAATCAGGAATCAAAAATGTACGAATTTTTCTAATTCTTTTAACTTTTAAAAATTTTCTATAAATTTCGCCGATTAGATATTTTATATATACAGTATTAAAATATCGTAAAAGCATAAAATAAATTTCACATTAAAAAATTCTCAAACATTATTCGCATCGAAAAGAAAAATCATTAGAGACAAAAAGAGGAAAAAACTAATTACTTCGTTTCGTTAAATCAATTCCTCTCTCCAACGACAATTCTAAGATAATTGCGGATCGCGATTGAAAGGAGTTGCATTTTAAAAGTTGTTCCCGCGTTTCACGCAGGTTGTTGTACTCGGTGCTACCCATTTCCGTGGCGAACGAGCTCAGGCACTCGAGGCCAGTTCCGGCGAAGAAGTACGACTGCGTGACCCTGTTGTTCTCTGGAATCGTGGGCTTCGGGGCCTACTGCGCCGCTCACACGGACTCCAGCGGTGCGATGAAAATCGTCAACATGCTTAATCAGCTGTACACCGCGTTCGACGTGCTCACTGATCCGAAGAAAAATCCGAACGTGTACAAGGTAAGCATTTATTTGCACGTAATATATACGTTTATTTTTGGGAATATAAAATATTGAGTTAAAATATATTTATTATTAAAATATTAAAAGATCTATCCCTATAAAAATTTTTGTTTTTCCATATTTAACGAATGATGGCAAAGATAATTTTGGTAATTTCACCGATATGTGAATTTAAACTTCGAAAGGATTAACAATGCTTGTGGATCCATTGAAATGGAATCCATTGAAATATGGCTCGATTCGCTGGAGGTAATAATATGGAAAGTACATCTGTATAGTGTAACGTAAAACGCTTATGGCGATGTGTATTTTTGAAAGGCGCTCTCGCGTTGGAAAGAAAGTTTCCTTCGTAATGCGTGCCGTTTAAAATGCATTAATAAAAAGTTGGGAGGGAGTTCGTAGAAAATACGAACGATAACCGTTCGTATTGTGTTAGAAATATCGGTTGTTTTAAATAATAATGCATACTGGAACGAGAGAAAACTTTTATACGTCCCTTAGGACTCCCTTTTATATAGCTTGACTGTTTTTAAAACTGTTTTATAAACTTGACTGTTTGGTCGTGAAATTCAAAAGTGTATTACAACATGTAAATTATCCTCTATATATATTACAGAATATGTATCTGAATTCATCTTCAAGAATTCCTTTTTCCTTTTTTTTTTTTTCGAATAATTCGTAACGAAATTTTTAAGATATTTTTTGCTATTATCCATTGATGATCATACGATTTCTGGAAACATTAAACATTAAATACAAAATTAAGAATTTTTTAGAGAACAGATCCTAAAACTCAGTAATCTAAAAACCACAACAATACAATTAATCATCTATCTGAATTCAAAATGGATGTTCACTGATACACCATCTCCTTCCTTCCTTCCAAAAAAAATAAATATTTCTATAAATTTTATTTTGGCGAGGTTGAAACCAAGATATAACCATTATACACCCAACAACGGATATATTTGAATTTACGAGAAGGCTTGTTAGCACTGATCCACTTTGGTCGGACTAGGTCGAAACTGTTGGTGACAAATACATGGCCGTGAGCGGATTACCGGAACCATGTCGTTGCCATGCACGGTGCATCGCTCGTCTCGCTTTGGATATGATGGATCTAGCCGCTGACGAAGTGCAGATCGATGGCGAGCCAGTGGTAAGCCTCCATATTTTTTTTTTTTATGCACCCGCTTTGCGGCTTTCAATTTTTATGTTTGCATCCGCTCGAATGATCATCCTATACGGGAAACGTTTATCATCCTCGTGTTTCCAACTTTACGATATTAATTAAATATTTCTGAATTCGAAAATGAAACGAATAACTTTTCTTTTTTTTCACATGACAATGATGAAATTTCGAACTGTTAGTTGAAAATGATGATTGCGAAATAATAGTAATTGATATTTGTTGAACGTGGATATTTTTTTCATTAAAATTTTTCAAATCTTTGTGTACTTCTCATTGACGAGCAATATGTTTAAAACTTGACGAATTTTTTATCATTTATATTGTTTTTTTTTTTTTATATTAATTCAATACTTTCTTCAATTCTCAATTGGATCATAGATAATCGAGAAGCGTTTAGGTTTAAGTTACTCAATTTTAAAATATTTAATTTCATTGTATTTTGAATTATATAAAATATAAGAAGGCTTGTTATACGAGTACAAATAAACACTATATTACACGATGATGCAACACTAAGAGCCCATTAACTATCTATAATAATACCCGTTTGTATATTTATTTATGAATTTTTTAAATCGTTTACTTTTCAAATCTTGCTACTATTATATTTTTTCTAGAAGCATGAGAAACATGCAAACATATTTTATAAATTCTTGACACGAAAGCTAACCTGTCTAACAGTACTGTTAATTAAGTATCTTAAAATTGTATAACCTCGTTCAAATCTATCATAAACTCTTGTGGTCCCGTAAGATATTGCGATCTGCCCATCTCAATCATCATCGCTATTTATTTTCCATTTCCTTACTTGCGATAATATTTCTGTAAGAAAAAAAAAAAAAAAAAAAGAAAAAAATTAACGAAACACCAGTTAAAAGCAATTCGTTTTATTCATTCATCAAACCGAACGCTTCCTCATTCCAACGCTTTCCACAACCACGTCAAACGCGGCACTCATAATTCACTCATCATATCTCAAACATGTTTGTCCCCGGTCAACAGACCGATTACACGCCAGAAGACACTTCCAAGTGAGTTGAACGTTGACTTTTCAATCCCGTCCTAAGGAGGAACTCGCATCGGCACCGGGGGACTGGCTAGATCTCTTCGTTCTTGCATTCTATTACTTACCCGTAGAAAGACTCTTGTTTCTCCTTCCTGAATACCGTCTCCTTCCTGTTCCTTCGCGAAAGCTTCCGCCGTGCGCGAATACGTGACGCGAATTCTCATCTCCTCTTTTGTAAGAGGTCCTCCCCCTCTCCCTCCGTTTCACGAAACGTGACTATTGCCCCGCAGAAAATCACCATCGGGATCCACAGCGGGGAGGTCGTGACCGGTGTAATTGGGCATCGTATGCCCCGTTACTGCCTGTTTGGAAACACCGTGAATCTGACCAGCCGAACCGAGACAACAGGGGAGCCCGGCAAAATAAACGTCTCCGAGGACGCGTACAGGTAACAAAGTTACGTTGACTCGTTTAATTTATGATAATTAGAGATTATTCTCGAAGCTCGACCGGAAAAAAAAAAACAGGATATATAGGAGAGACGAAGGTTGGAGCTCAGTGCCTCGCTTCGAATCGTAAGCGGTTTATTTTGCGCGAGGCAAACTTTTATCGAGAGCTGGCTCGGGATTTGGTTCGTTTGTTTTCTTCTTTTTCTTTTTTTCTTTTTTTTTTTTTTTTTTTTTTTTTTTTTTTTTTTTTTGCTTTTTCAAAAGCGTGGAGGAGGAAGATCCAGGTGGAATTTATCAGGGGTGATTTGTAGAAGTATTTGTAGAAGGATTATATCGAGTTGCTTTTTTTGTAAATTAACATTGTGAATTATGATAAATCGCGAAGTTAATGGAAGTTTAATGGAAAAGTTTTTATCATCCGAGAAAGCGTGTATAGGTATTTGATAACGTGAGAAATAAATATTTTGTAGCGAAGTTGAATGATACAGAGAAATTTGTTTTTTCGATAATAACGATGTTTAGGATAATTTATGTATTAATGTTTATGAACGAGTGGTCAAAGTTTAACTATTCGTGCTATTAGGATCGTTTGAAACAAAGAAATTAAAGAATGTAATAAATAATAAAACGCATTACGTATTAATTAATAAAATTATTCTGAAAATGACATATAATATAATTACTTCAAAGACACGTTTCATTTATAAAGAAATATTCTGACGTTTCATTCCATTTTACAAGCAAGCAAATACGCTATAATATAAAACTCAAGATGGCAAAAATTGTATACATAATGAAAAGATGAGGACGATCATTAGCTTTGCAAGAAAAAAATGCATAGATACGTCAAGCTTATTTTTTTCTGTACTAATATACATGGAAATGAACTCAATCTTAAAATGCTTTCGACATCTCGATCTATCAACTTTTTCTTTTCTCTCTCTCTCTCTCTGATATTCCAATAACACCTTCGGTTTCTCTTTAACAAGCGTCTGAAACACGTTACGTTAAAATCGATGGATCAAAGTATGGAAAAATGTTCTGACTACGTCCATGATTTTTGAAATTTTATGTCATTCTCCATTTTACTTAGAAACATTCTATTTTGTATTAAAAAAAAAAAAAATTAAATTTCATCGATTTCGCGTACACCTACTCGTCCATCCTGAATATCGAGAGCCCGACTCGAATTACATATTGATGGACGGTCGGTAACAATATCCGGCGACATTATCGCGACGATGAATTGTTTAGATGGTAGGTAATTGAATTACGGGAACTCGGGAAAATCTAGACGAGGACATTGTGAATTATCACGGTGGTGGGAAACGTATTCGATACGATTGGTGTAAAATTTAATGCAAAACGCCAATCGAAACAGTTACACGACGTCTGTCAGCTTGTTCCCCCCTCCCCCCCCCCCGGGTATTTTAAATTATCAATATCATCATATTGTTCGCAGGCGAATAGTTGGACGATTCGTGAAAACGACTATTACAATACTATAAATCATCGGTCATCAATTTTATTGCTAAATTTTATTGCTAATCCAACGAAACTTAAGCCGAATGATTTATTTTCACCTCGAAACGCTTTAATCCCGGCTAAAACATTCCGCTCAAACTTCGCCGCAATATTTTATAACGATCGTAAACTCCGATGGCATAACACTTAACACAGATAAGCTCCTTATGAAAAATTTAATCCACCGGTAAACCAAACTTAACCACCACATAAGCACAACACTCGCCGCTCATATTTATACCCGGAACGAAGTTCAAAATTCATAAACGGCGGTTCTTCTTTATGATATGACGGTCGCGTGATAGAAATAAAAGTGGCGAACGGGCACAGTTTCCCGTAGTTCGGATAGGATTCTCTTCGATTCTCCATCGCTTTTAACCTCGGGATATTACATTGTACGTAATTATTCGCGACCTATTGAACCTAACTTTCCTAACGTTTTAAATCTCTGTGTCTCGTGTGTTTAAATTACGGCGGCTATTAAATCCGGGTGAAAACGTTTATCTTATTTGATTGACGTTAAAATTGTTTTCGTGTTTTCGAACGCGCGCGAAGTATGTATTGAATGAATTTCACTTGTTGGATTTCGTTGTTTCTTCGCCTATTTATTTTTATCAAAATAAATAATAACATTGGAATAAGTTAAAAATTGGAATGGATGAATAATTCGGTTTGTTCAACGAATTTGTGAATGATGTTAGATTCGAAAGTTTGTCGAAGAATTTAAGAAAAGCGTAAAGCAGTTCTACGTATCTTCCATTAGAATTTAAAGTAGATATTATGTACAATCGATACACAATTTCTTTCGATTGCTTTTTCTCTTATATTGGCTACCTTCGTTTCGTCGAAATGTTTTTAATGCTTTTTAATGGTTCGATGATTTATATCATGTAATTTGTTCAATCTTAATACGTTTTCTTCCTTGACATTAAAGGAAATTTTTGCAAAAATCGGAATGAATGATGGATGAATCTATCTACGATTTTATGAAATCAATACAAATGGAGGGAAATATTTCAGCTAGGATCCGATTTTTTGTTTCTGTTCTATCGATTCGTGCTTAACGTCTCATTGAAGAATTTATTTTTCTGGCTATTTATTGAGCTGGCCTAAATTCTTCTCTTGAATTACTTATATTTAACTGTTTCCAGATATTTGTTTGAATCCAGCATTTCATTTCTTTGGCAACATTCGTAACAGATAATCCTTTCCCAATACCATGAAATACTGAACGGAACTTAATATCGTAGGTCAAAAGCGCAACGAATCTTTGAAACGATTTAACAGTATTTACAATCGTTAAATACTGCACAGAAAACTAAAAAATGATATAATTTAAAAATAAATGTACAAGTTTCATGTAATAAAATATCCATTTGAAATCAACATTCAGCAAAAATACAATCTAATCAAAATTACAATTGTTAAAAATGATACATATTCTCTAATGAATAGCACAAAGGTATTGAATTATATAATCGTAAAACTAATAATAAAAAAAACGTCCCTTAACAATATTCAAAATAAAGGAAATGTAAAATATTATTCCTATATAACTTTCAATTCGATAAAAACATTTTTCAATTTACATTTACATTATTTCTATTTCCGTCCATATTGGTACAATTCGATCGTTTGAATGATTGAACGCTCTGCGCTATCATGAACGTATGTATATATGTATGTTCTATCATAGGTCCAGTATAAAATATCACGTGTAAAATATTACGTGGAAAACTCGATTCACCAGTATCGAAATTTATACGATCACTCTATTATATAGAACTAGTTCGATCAACAAGTTGATAACTGATACGCAACAGTTCAAACGTTATCTAAAAGAAATTGCGTTCAAAGTTATAAACAACTTTACGTTTTAGCATACATTTAGGCTACATACACTTCGTTTGATTTTATCTTCAAACTTTAAACGTATTCATGGAAACTGTCTATGATTATATCTATTATTTTCTTTCTCCAAGTAAATTTATTTCTTAAATTCTTACGCTGTGATTAAATTTTCGTTCTTGAAGAACTTGAAGAAAGTTTCCTTCTTAAAAAAGGATCCTGATTTAATAAAATTTCACGTTACATTAATAAAATTAATATTACTTGAAAGAGATGAAAAAGGAAGATCTAATAAATCACGCATTATAATAATAGCATATACATAGATATATATATAAATAATTTCTATCACGTATCACACAATATTTATCTTAAACGAAATATTTATACACGTACAAATACATTCATCGATCCGAAACATAATAAAAACACGAGCCACAAATTTCACAAACATCTAATCAATTTCCTCGATATTCGAATCGTTAAGTATATATACAATATTCATTTAAGGCCTCCAATTCCACAATACGTATATTTCACGTGGTTCCATGATTCTCCTACACCGCCAATATTCCTCCCAAACTTTCACCTCGGTGAAAAAATATCCTTTCTCCGGCGAAAAGAATAGGCGAGCTCGATTCGATAATTCAAATCCCTGAAAATTTCTGAATCTCAATCTCGAAGCAGATCCAAATAACTCCTCAACGACTCGGGTATCTGAAGTTGCTGTATCCCGTGCGGCAACGCCCAGTTCTCGAACAGGGCCTCCCTGATCCGGCACCGGCAAAGATGTCTCAATTCAGGGGGGCAAAGGCCGCTCCTCTCGGGCGGCACCAGCTTCTGCTCGACCAAAGTCGGATACTGTTCGTAAACGGAAACGGTGAGCACGCCGCTCTGCTCGGCAATGTATTCAGGCGTCTTCACGAAACCGGTCGTCACGGTTCTCAGCACCAATCTCAGGCAGAGGAGCAAATGTTCCGGGTACGCGATCCTCTCCTGGCCCGGCTGGGCGTCGTACTCGCTCAGCTTGGTCAGCAGTATCTCGAGGGGGCTAGGGGCGAGTTTGTCGCATTCGACCGAGGCGCCGTAACGGAGCATGATCAAAAGGATGTCCGGCGAGCCGTGTTGGATGGCCACTCTGAAAGGCGACACCTGGCCGTAAGATTCCATGGGAACGTCGATGAATCTTTGTTTGACGGGGGAACAGGCGCAACGGTACTCCAATTTGCCTAGGGTGGCGTGGCGCAAGAAGTACATGAGGGCGCGAAGGTTCTCCTCGCGGTCCTCGAAGTCGCTCTTCCACCCGGACAGGAAGTGAGTGACACGGGTGCCGAAAATTGCACCCACCAGGATGCGCTCGAACGTTTTCTCGCAGTAGAAGATGTCGTTGAGCAAGCGGGACACGATCTCGTTGTTGTCTAGGTTCCAATCGAAGCAGAGCTTGGCCGCCACGTAAAGAACGTTGTGGAACTTGCCGAGAAGGCACACGTATCCGTTCTCCATCATTGCTATGTTGTGGTAGCGGAGGGCGGACATCACTATCCTCTCGCAGACGTCTTGCTTGTCTAGGTTTTCAGCTGGAAATTTCGGAAAAATTAATTAGAAAATTTATTTTATTATTGAGAAATAAATCGGTTAATCGTGTTTTTTAAATTTAATCGTGCGAAAGAGGAGAAGTTCGATAGGAGTGAGTCAAGCGTTGTATTGACAAAATAGGTAATTTACCGAAAGAAACGTTATTTCTTAAACGGGTTGCTGGTATTAGTTGGTTCTAGGTTAGATACGCATTATTGTAAATCAGGTTAATACGTGTGAAAGAGGATAGACATTAACCAGGTAACCGGTGAATTACGGTTCGAAAGATGTTCATTATTCCTGTTAATTGATGATCCAAGGATGATCACGTTAGAAAGATAATTATCGCGGTGAAAGTAACAAGTTTAACGCTTAACGTCGATATTTCACGATCACCGCACAATTTTTCACTTCCTTGGAAACGTAAGTTCTTTCTCGTAAGATTTAACCCTCGAAAAACACGCTGCCGATGCTTTCCTAAAATCGTTTAATCCTCGATATAATCATCGATACTTGAGCTAATAAAATTTCTCAAGGATGAAATAAAACAATCGAAATAAAACCTTCTCGATTTTCCATAATCTGCATTAACCTCGCTTTATTTCTATCCAAACAATTATTTCTACTCACCGCGCGAATCATAGAGCGATCGCGACTTGCGAAACCAACCATGTTTTCACGGATAAACGATTCCATCCGCGTCGCTTCAGGTGGTCGGTTTGCATAATTTTTCGAGGAAAGTAAAATCATACGGTGGCACAAGTACGATGCACAAGTTTCTCCCAAGTGTATAACATTACACCAGTATCACTTTCTTTCCGGCATTCCTCGATCGAACCACTTTCATGGTCGCACAATACAGTTTCTAGGAGGTGGTGGACGAACCGAGAGAACTGGTGAATCGAAAACGGTTCGTCCAACCGCGTTGACACGGTCTCGAATCGATTCCCTTCCCCGTTAGGTGTACGGTAAATTCGTAATTTAAAATCGTTCCCTCGGATCGTTCCCAATTTTCTAACCAATGTCTCGATTCGATGTTTTCTCGGGTCGATCGGTAATATCCGATCGGACTATATCGGCCGATTCAAACTGTTTCAACAAACCGATTCAGATTTACCTTGCGAACAGCTATTAATCACGTCCGAGAAATAGCCGACCATCTCGCGACGTTTGTATCGTGAGGCCAGACAACTTCGATCCATTTCCGAGAACAACCTGTCGAAGTAGCAGTCGATCAACACCTCCATCGCCTCTACTTGATGATTGTAAATCTCGACAATCGACATGCACCGATCTTCTGTCAACCTTCGAGATTTGAAAGCACAACTACGTCGTGACCATTGCACGCTTCTGAATGATGGCCGTTGACGAGGAGTCGCGAAAACGAGAGAGAGAGAGAGAGACAGAGAGAGGGTTAATTCGATTAGACGTTAAATAAGTATATTCCAAGGGCTTCATCTTCGTTCGATCGTGAAGGGTGGATTCGTGAAACTACCTGTGTAAAAAGTTTCGAACACGTTGTAGATGAACGCTCGGTGTATTGGTAATTAAGGATTTTTTTGAAAATCGGATGAGGTTATGGTAATACGCTTATGATAATAAATTACGTGACGTGGCTTGAAGTTGGGATAGATGAGCGATAAATTTCCCTCGGATACGTGTGATTATGGTAAATATTTTTAAATTGTTTGGAAAGAGGTACACACCGTCAGCTTTATGACCCTAAGACCGTGTTTAATGGTTTTGTCCCGAATTACAAGAGGGAGAGGGAGCGAGAAGTTGGCTTTTTTTTTTATTTTCCACGCGCAACGCGCGTCTGTGGAATGGAAACTATCGGGACAGTTATCGGACGTTTGAAGATTTTAAATGGATGTTAATTTTCTTATTAATTCCTCTTCAATTTATCGCGCTCGTATTGATGTCTTCCTTCACTACGGATATTTATAGTGTAATGATATTCATTCGAGAAAATCTACCTCTTTTTTTTTACGAATTATTAAAAATTTTTAATATAATCACAAAGTTTTATTTTATAATTATATTACAAATTGAGAATATGAAAATTATATAAAATTATAAAATTTATATGATTATATGATTATATGATTTAGATCAATTTGTGAATATCAGAGAATAAAGTATTATATTTTATAATGATAATTTTAATTTCGCGCAGCTGTATGTGTATAAAGTTTGCAAATTAATATCGATATAAATTATATAATTGCTACATCCATCAAGGTTTATCTAGATATTTTTCAGATAACGAAATATTGTACTTTATAATAATAATCAATTTCAATTAATTAATCAATAATCAATTTCCATACCAATGAATTTAATATTCATTATCGATTTGTTATATATCAGATAACCATGATAATGTTATCATTACAGGTACCTGTGCATGCCAGAGAACCAGGATTCTCAATTTCTGCTTGAATACAGAGGACCCGTGACTATGAAAGGCAAATCGGAACCGATGAACGTTTGGTTCCTGTCCAGAGAAAGGGAGCTATCCGCGTAAATTCGCAATCACTATGGCAGCCGCCATTTTAGCAATACTTTTCGGCTCGAACTCTTTATTCGTTTAGCGCGTTCTATAGATTTTTACAATGCTAATATTCCATGTGATCTTTGACTATCGTATGAAATTGTTGAAAATATCTTTGTAAAAGTACGATATTTAATCCTAGGATGACTTCGATTAAGAGAATTTAATTCATAGATTCTTCTATTTTTTTTTTGTAATTATTAAAATTTGCTTCTTCTTTAATTTCGAAGGTGTTGGCTATAAAAATTATTTTTGATTATTAAAGATACGTGATCTTTGTGTACAATATATATTTACGTAATAGTTAGATTGTACTAAATTAGGCTTAAACGTTAGGTAGAAATCAATAGTGAAAAGTTTTATCGAGAATAATAATTTTTGCAATCGTAAAATTCTGTCATAACAATGTATATTACTCGCAAATTACAGTTGAAGAATTATAGTAACCACCACGATACACGAATAAACCGCACGATATAAAAGTAATCGTACGTTTCAGCAAAAATGTATTGAGAAATATAAGGATAAGAAGAAAGAGAAATTTCAACAGTAACAAATAGCCTCGAAGGAATAAAATTTAAACGAAGAACGTTTTCTACGAATTCGTCGACTCGTTAGGCAACATTCGATCCTAAAACGTTACAACACTTATATATATATATATGTATATATTATTTGCATTTCTATTCACGCGTTACCAACACGTTCAATTCTTCAATCAGAAGAAGAAGAAAAAGAAAAGAAAAAAAAAGAAAAAAGAAAAAAAACGAAACAAAATTTATCATTAATAAGAACTCTTCCTAGATTTAATTCGTGCTAAATACGGTTCCTCGTCAAATATATATCAACGTCCGCGAACACGAATGTCCAGTTACCAACTTAACGACCAGTGTTTATCACTTGTAAATGTAAGAGGCAATTAAATATAAATGTCATCGATACCGTATAACATGTCCATCGACGTTATGCGAAATTTCTTTCCCCGTTTCTCGCTCGTACAGGTTGTCGCCATAGTCACACAGGTCGCCAGAGGTGTAGGATGGCCTCGCCCTTAAACGAGGAAATAAAAAAGAAAAAGAAAAGGGGAATGGGGGGGGGAAAGGAGACGAGCAGAGAGGTAGCTCGATGGAATGTTTCGAAGCTGGAAGGTGTAACGGAACCTGTTCTGCTATCCAACGCGTCCCACGCAAGGTCAATACACAGATATCTCGCGCTCAACACGATCAAAGATGCGACACAGATTCCAACCATCATTTTTCCTTCTTTTCCTGGTGGACGAGGAATATCTCAATACAACGCTTCGTGCCGCGAAAGTAATATATCATGCTTGTTAGGAACCGGACAAGGAGTCTTGGTTCTTTTATATATTTACGAGTTTCATTCCCCCATGTGTTATACAATCATCTACAAAAATCTTGGGTGGAAAAGTAAAGAAACATTGTGAAAAGTAAATTTTTATCTCGACGTTTCTTCGATTTTTGACGCGTAAATTCAATGATGAATCGATTTAATTTTTGTTTTTTTTTTTTATTATTATGGAATGTTCAATGTTAATTCTAAAGTGAAATTTTAACAATAACTTTCTTTGAATCAATTTTGAAAGTCTCCTCGGATGATTGTATGTATATCGTATGTATAATACATGTGTACATTTTATTTTGTATTTCATTGGTGTTTTGTTGCATATTGTTTGAAAATATTGTCTAACGAATGATAATCAAGTTAATAGTTGCAATTTGTTTCATTGATTTTACGACTCTTTTATTATTATTTGTTATTTACATACATGTAAATGGTAAATTCGAAATTACACGTATAATTATTTATAACGTTATTAGAAGTACAAGTAGGTTACGTGTATTTACCAAGATTTATAAGTTATATCTTTAACTATTCACGTGTTAAATAATGATAATAATAATGGTAACATCTCTGAACAGTTAAGAATATCTGTATACCTATTTATTAATGTTAAATTTCTGTGAAATAACTACGTTATAATAATTACGTTAAAACCTGCAAGCATATGACAAATATAAGTGAACTTGATATTTATTGAGTAAATAATCTTTGTACGATTTGATTAATATAATCTTCGTACAAATAGTAAGTACGAATACTGGAAAGAAAATTAAATTATTAAATAGGTTGAGTCCTCTCTCAAACAAGCTTTATACGAATATTTCGTTTAATAACTTAAAAAGCAATTTTATGCATACATAGCACGTATATATAATATTATATTAATTCTTTCATCAATTTTCTTCTCCAATGATAAGTAATTTCGAATGATGAATAATATTCAATAATAAATTGAAGAATTCTAAACTGCAAGCAATTGGATTAACATATACAGGAAATACAAAAGAAATTTACTTTTAATTTCAGAAAACTTTAATTTTACTCGATGAATTAATTGGAAATAAAAATTCATATCGATGTTCATGTGTATTATTATAAAGTATCTAAATAAATTCTTCTTTCAATATGAAAAACAATTTTGTTATCTTACCTTTTTGTATCTCGAATACCATCACTTTCTTTTACATGCGTTTATACTTTACTTTTATAAATATTTTTGTTCGATAGTACACTTCTCATACTTCTCATAAAAAAATATACGCGATACCACAAATTGTATACCAGCATATCCAACGGAGCTAAACTCCATACAATTTCCAACAGCATCATTCGTCTCGAAACCTGTATACAAGCATAGGATCAAGAAGATTAAAAAAAAAAAAAAAAAAAAGGGAGAAGGAAAAAAAGGAAGCGGATTATGGTTTTCTAGACACGCCGGTTTCATGTTATTTTAACTGTTTATAAAATCGCTTATTCAATCGCATGCCGCGGTAAGTGGTATGCAGAATACAGGTTTCGCGAGGTGGAAAGAAAGGCGAACACTCAACTGGTTTACCGGGTGAGGTATGTGGAAAATAAGGCCGAATAATAAAGGAAATAAAAAAGAAAAACCATCCGATGTTATGGGATTAACCGATCGCCGATACTCGCTCATCTCACGAAATCGTGATTTAAACGGGGGGGGGGGGGGGGNAAAGAAAGAAAAAAATTGATATTTACAATTCTGGGAATTTTCCAAGCCACAAATTAACTTCGCAACTCGTTCTTTCTTTCTTTTGTTTCTTTCTCGTTTGATAACGTGTACGAACACGTATAATCGATGGTAAATTTTTCACGACACGTGCGTGAAACGTTGTATCGCGAGAGCCGAGGGTAAATTTGGGTGTGAATACTCGTGGAGGGAAAATATACAAAAAATATGTATCGACGGTCGATACGTGATCACCGTATGGTTCGAGGGGGTTGCATGGAACGAGCGCGTTTCCCGTCCACCCGCCGAGGATACTTTTCCTTCCTTCCTTTCTTCTTCGAAAAGCGAATTCCACGATCGATTTCTACTCATTTGAATACACAGATATTCGGAATTAGCGTGACATTATTTCGCTTTCTCGGATAACTGTTACTTATCAGGCAAGTAGATAAATCAGGTGGAATAATTACTTGTGGAGGAATAAGTTTGCGAAGAAAGCAAGAGAGAGAGAGAGAGAGAGAGAGAGAGAGATATTAAGTATATAATAACGTATAAAATTAACCTAGATAATGATAACGGTGTTGAGGTAAGCCTAGGTCGTGAGACGTTAGATTTGTTATCAAGAGAGAGAATTATAATGGCATTTATTTGCTGTTTTTTCGCTTGGGATCATCATTATTTTAATAGATATCTCGGTTGATTTCTCTGGAGAAAAATTACCATCCATAGTTCCAACATTTGTCAATTGATCATGGTGACCTTAAATATGGAAATTTTTTACTATTTTCTACAAATTCGATCTGAGTTTTAAATTTCATTAATTTAGGATCCATTGAAAAATTTTAAATTTAAATTTTATTAATTGAAAGGTTTAAATATGGAGATGTAATAAAGTATAAAGTGATAGAGTAAAATTTTCATCTAGATTTGAGCAGAAGGTATAAGATAACATTATTTGAAAAATAATGAATTATTGCAACTATTAATAATGCAACAACAATTAAAATATTAATTGTTTCAAAAAAATAACATTTTTTTTTCCCCTCTCCTTTTTTATCACGGTAAAATATTTTATTCCATAGGTTATAGATCATAAAGCGTTACATTTTGCCCGGTAGGTGTCTACGACGTTTCATCGTCACTTTTACAATAGGGTTGGGAATACGTGCGGCAAAGTTTGATCAATTTTATCATAAAATTCGAGTAAAGCTCTAGATTAAATTTGAAACGACAAGAGGACAAATAAACGTATTAAATATCAATTGCGTGAGTTGGAAATTTATACGACGATTAGAGAATATCGATCGAATTTTCCCAGATAGGTAAACGAACTTTCGTGGAAATAAGCCGACACTTCGGTCTAACAAAGTTCGTAATAAACGAGATTAAACCTTGATAACTCAGTTCCTTATTCATTATGCCACACACGTCTCGGTAAATGAGATTAAATGAGTTGAATCTATAACAATCTCTCCATAAAGTACTCACGATTCTCTCTAAATGGTGTAAAGTTTAACATAATGATCATGTACCAACCATTTAAAAGTTATAACAAATTAATTTGAAACGTCATTAAAAATAATATTAACAATTAATAAACGCATCGATGAAACGTTGTTAAATGACTTTTATTAACAATGATCTTGTTAAAAAATTATAAGTAGGTGAATTATAAGTTTGGCTTAGAGAATAAAAAGTGAAAAATATAATTATAAACGAATCTTTAAAACAGAATTTTATGTAAATGTCGAACAACAATGTAAGTAAGGAGTGAAAAATTTGCAAGAAATTTAAAATAAAAATAGCGATGAAACGATACTGATATTGATATGTATCTATTCAACACAGCTAACAAGAGAAGTTGAATCACGTTAAAAGTTATCTTCTGAATATGTATTAATTACATTTGTATATAGATACATGTGATACCTTTTTCCCCTCTTCCAGATTTTTCTTCTCTCGTTTGTACTTTAAATCGATCCTCCCGGAGACGTTTCGTCGCGACGAGAAGAACTCAACTTGTTCTTTTTTCACTTCGGCTCGGGATCAGCTTCGACTGGGTTGCTCAGAGTTCCACCTGTTCAAGTACCAAAGATGACAAAGTAAAGCTAGGCAAATTTATTCTGAGTTTTCTTCGATTTTGCGCTTCCACGAACGTGACACGTGTTTGTCTATATATACGATATCTGTTATCCTATGGAAATTTAACTTATCACTTGTTAACGTTTTAAATATTTCGCGTGAGAGAAAATAAACCTTTGAACATTTAATATTTTTCAAATATATTTTCCACGATTAATATTTATAATATGCAAAAGATATTAATGCTTGATGCAATACTGCACAAATGCAAACAAACATAACTCATAGTATTTTTTTAGAGGAATGTAAATTTCTCTCCCACAATATTACACCACGTAAAAATACGTATCTCGTTTGAAATCACGATGCCAATAGTATGACTCACATAGCTAAATAACTCACGGCTTGATATCGATAATCGACTGTAATTATTCTTTGCTAATATCCGCGAATGGTAAATCCGCGATGATTGCATTGGATCAATCTCTATCGAAGACGAAAAAAAAAAAAAATCGTCTCCACGTCAATATTCAATATAATTGAGAAAAGTTGGTGGCATCATCATCCAGAGAAATCCATTCATCGCTTCCACAATGTGACGCGAATTATCGAAGAATTACAACCGTTTTGCTCTCGTGTAAAAGTAATTACACGGTCGTTTGCAACGCTTACGGTTAATAGGGGCAAACAAAAGGAACAATCGTTGCGTAATTCGCTCGATACGTTCTTTCGTCACGGGAAACATTTCCTTGCCTGTATCGAGAAAATTCGCCATTCTCGCTATTATTCTCTCGTTTACTTTCCATTCACGCACTTCATCCGCGTATATATACATATACATGCATATATATACACACATATCTACGAATACACGCGTACAACCTTGGCGAGATAGACACGCTGGATGATCGATCTTTCATTCCGCTCCAAAGAACGCTGAACGGTATCAATAAAATTTTAGCAGGTGTACCCATTCGATCTGGTACCCATATATGCCCGCACAACCTATCTCGAACAACCTGTGTGTACAAAGCTCGCACGAAATGTGTACACACGCACACGCGAGAAAGCCGGTGAACGGTAAAGAACAGGTATTTAAATGAGAAACCGGATAGTCGATTCTACCTGGCTCGGTAGAGGACGCCACGTCCTCCTCAAGCAAGTGCTTACGTGCCAGACGACTTCCAAGAGAGACCCGTTCTCGTCCACCCTTCTTCCACTCTCGCGCCTCTTTCTCGCTTATTCATCGATACACACGCTCGCGCGCTCGTCCTTTCACTCGCTCGATCGCCCGTTAACGCGCTCGCTTGTTCACTCGCACTTCGTCCCGCCTAACCGCTTATTTACCTACCCACACACTCGAATATCAGGTCTTTCACTCGCTCGCTCATTCATTCCGTATTCCATCTCTCCCGTTTCTTCTCTCTCTCTCTCTCTCTCTCTCTTTATCTCTCTTACTTCATCTACGAACCTTCTCGTTCCCGATCTCTTTCCTTTTTCGCCCGTTCCAAAAGCCTCCACACGTCGCTACATCCTACGTGTGCTGCTACGTTCGCGCCGCGTTCGTATGCGTGCGCACGCTCGCCGTCTGGCCCATACTACCCCCACTCCGCGACAGAGAACCAGCCGACGTTCCCCCACTCCCGCGTTTCGCTGTGCCCCGTCGCGAGTCCCAACTTGGCCCCCCACCCCGGCCAACGAAACTGCATGAGTAAGTGTCAGAGGCACTCAGTACAGTTACTGACGGCCCGTACCGTGAACGATCGCCGTCGTCGACCGTCGTCACCGTGTCGTCGTCGAATAGAGTCGCGGTTTTACCATGCGCTGCTCTTGATAAACGTATGCGGTTAGTAAGTGGCGGCTACTCTTTCTCTCTCTCTCTATCTCTTTCTCTCTTTCTCTCTCTTCTCTCGCGTTCTCTTCTCTCCTTCTTCCACGAACGTTTCGTTTCAACGAACTCCTTCTGCATTCACGTCGTTTCTCCAAGGAGGCAAATTCTCTCTATTCGTCTCTTTCGCGGATGTTTCCAAATCTTTCGCAATTCGCTCTTCAAGAACGTTTTTCGAGTGTCGATTAATCGCGACTACGATTTATCTCGCGGACGATAATTATTCCCAGCAGAGATCAGAGGCAGTGTCGCAGATCGATTGCGTTCGATCGGTTAACGAGCATTGGAAGTTATTAGGAAACCACTTTCTGTCTTTCTGTGCGCCAGATTCGAAGTAAAAACGGTGGTGATTGAAAGTCTCGTACCCATTGGATCTGGACACGAGAACAAAGTACTTGACACTTCTTGTCGACGATTTCGCGCGCAGTGGGTCCGGAAATCTGCGATATGTCGCGCCATATGTTGCCTTCCTCGTCGTGAAATTATCGCCTACGTGACTCGTTACGTAGAAAAATTATTAAATCTCGTCTAAAAAACTTATCGTCACGTGGCAATTAACTTGATTTCATTCTAGTAATTCGAATCACCCATCCGTGTCATCAACGGCTTTTACGCGCTACGTACTTAAAATACCGATCGAGGATTCCGATTAATTCGAACGCATTTCCAATCACACTATTATCGACGCCCTATAAAAATTATTCCGATTAATTAAGGGATCCCAAGCGCATATATACATACACATACATATATAAAAATCTGATTTCCGCAGGCAGAGAAAGGGAGAGAGAGAAAGAGAGAGAGAAAGAGAAAGAGAGAGAGAGAGAAAAGGAAAGAAAAGAAAAGAGAGAAGGGAAAAGAGACGCGAGTACGAAGAAACGGGAGAAAGCAGAGGATCGGTTCGGTTGATGACCAGGTGTATCTCGTCGACGTAGTGACAGTGTCCTCGAATGCGTATATGGACGAGGTCGCCACGATGACCGTTCCACCGACACTGCCGGCCAAGACTCAGCCCCCGAGTCAGGTTGCCCGACAGACTGTGTCAATCCGGACTGTTTCCAATCCCCCCACAGCTCCTCTGAGCACAGGGGCCGGAGCAACGGTATTCGTCGGTCTGGCAGCTCCTGGCGTCGATTCCTCGGCGGCCTGCAGAAGAAGAATCCCGGAAGTGCAAGCCGCGAACGGGTACGGTAAGCAGAGTGGCGTGAAGTCGGCGCAGAGCTCGCAGAACCAGCACCAACAACAGCACCAACACGCGCAACAGCAACAGCAACACCACTACAACAATCATTATCAGCAGCAACAGCAGCAGCAGGCGGCCCATGTGGTGAAAATCAAGATCAATCCGGATGGTGAGAAGAACGGAAGGGTGATATCGACCGTACGATTGACGCTGGACGAGAAGGTGGTCGGGCACGAAGCCGAGAAGGAGAACGGGATCGCGTGCGAACGTTCGGGCAAGCGTGACGGTGGTGTGGTCGTGAGTGCGACGAATCTGGTGAACGAGCAGCGTTGTGGAAGTGGCGGTGTCGGTGACGGCTGTGTGAGGATCAGTGTCGGCTCGAACGCCTTCGAACGCAACAACAATCACGATAACGGTAATTTACGCAAGGACAAGCGCGATCGGAGCCACGATAACACCAACGAAGAAAAAGATATGGTACTGCACCGTGAAACGTCCGTCGAGCCTCCTATGAACGCCTCCTCCCCCAATAATAATCGTTCCACCGCCTGCTTCTACTACAACTCGTATCCCGGCCAATTGAACGGGATGGTGATTTCCAGCGGCCAATGCTCCCCCAGCGACACGTTGGACAGCGGGACCTGCAGCGATCTGGACGGCACACCGCCGCCTCTTCCCAAGAAGAAGAACTCCAGTACGGTTATCCTTGCCAGCGATCAGCACAATCGTACAGGCAGTTTGACCAGCAGCGGAGCGGAAGTAGACAGCGACGACAACGAGAGCAACATCAGCTGCGATTCCTTGAACGGTGGCGAGTTGACCGACAGAATAGCGAACGGTGGCATTAACGGGAACGAGGCTGGCAGGCCATCCTTGGAATTTCCAGAACGCTCGGAGAATTGCCGTCTGAAGAACGGGGTGGATCGTGAGAAGTACAGGGACACGGAGACCATCTTGGCGTTGAACCGGCTCGACCTGTCCACCGATCAGAACGAGGAAAATCGAACTCACGAGGAGGAATCGAGCGCGGCTACCTCGAGCCCCGAGATCGACTCGAGTTCTTGCTCGACCAGAGCCTCCCCCAGCGTGTCCCCCTCGCCGTCCGGGACTTCCTCGTTGTCGAAAGCCTCCTCAACTCCGAGGATCAGGAGTCCGGTCCTGGCCACCGAGCAGAACGGCAGGCTATCGTCCCCGGTTGTGAAGGAGTGCACTTACGAGGAGAGGAAGCAGGAGCAGGAGAGGTTGGAGCAGGAATCAGGTGACGTGGACACCAGCGTCAACCCTTTGACCGGGAAGAAATACGTGTACGAGTACGACAGGTTCTATAAGTTTCACATAAACGAGTTGAAGGGGAACAAAGACAGTGGTAGGGGTGTGGTGTTAGGCGATAAGGACACCGACGAGTGTTTCGCCGGTTACAAGATCCTCGAGAAGGAAGCCATACGCAGTGCCAAGGGAACTGTGCGCGGTGTCAAAAACAGGGTTCGCGCTGGGATCGCGACGTTCCTTCAGAAACCCTCTTCTCAGGTTCGTATATAGTTATGTCTATACACAGTTTGTTTCGAAATCTAGGAAAATTTCTATTATGCGCCAATTAATGGTTGGATGAAGGAATGCTAAATATATAAAGAAAATTTTTAAATTAATGACGTTTATTCGTGCCCCTGGTAATTGTTTGGAGAATTTTATTTTACTCGTCGAAAGCTGGATACACTTTTTCATGATTAGGAAATATTTATGGTATATAACTGTTGGACGCGACTCAAAGGAGGATTCGGTCGAGAAGTTTGATAAGTAACTTTTGGGTCGTTGGAAAAATGGAGATGCACGGTGAAAGGCGTATTCGAAGGTCAGAGGGACAGGATGTCGAAAAATTTTGCGAGCCGTTGGTCTAGATTTCACCGAATACCGGCGGCACGTGGAATCTTTGGCTCCTCGTGACCGCGATCTGTTGCTGTTCTGTCTTTAATGCAGACTTTTTGTAGTGCTAACGCGTGCGTCACAGAGATCTTTCATTGCCAATAACGTGTTCAAGAGTAAATCCCTTCAGAAAGCAAACGATCAAAAATCGTTTCAAGATTTATCCTATATCTCGATACGAGTTAAAACCCGAAACTCGATCGATTTCAAAAACTTGTTAAGAAAACCAACGTGATCACTTGTCAAGCACAGATGATTATCAGTCATCCTACAACAAACAGTCATCGTGTCCTCTTCAAAGAATTCTAAAGAAATCTTTCGCAAAAACTCGTCTCTTTTGCAATTTTTCATTACAATTTTTGCCAAAATAAAAAGGATATCGTCTCCGTTCCGTTTCCAATTCTCGATGTCAAAAACCGCGTCAAAAGGTATCGAAACGTGAAAGGATGTGACGTGCCTTAAATATCGACTCGAAATGGTCGAGGCCGACTGACAGCCTCTCCTAAACGACGCGACGATTTGTTATGCAAATCAACCTCCGACACCACACCATGTTTCAACACTGTCCAATCGAACGGTATCGAATGGGCCAAGCTCTCGAACCCCATCGTCTACCCCCTCTATCTATTTACGTCTTTCGAGCGATATACCGGATTGGGAACGAGGGATCTATCGGGTATAACGCGAGTGGTCGAGCGAAAAGCGTTAGATTTACAGTTAGATCACCTCTATCGTCGACCAGTTTGGATCGACCAGTTGACTGGCATCGATCGATGACGTAGACGGCGTCCCATGTGGTCCTGATGCAAGGTTTCCGGTGTTGCCATGCGAGCCGCGTGCATAGAACGTCGAGAAACGTATATATACGTCGATGCAGAACGGATCGACATAACGGTAGATCCGATAAAGCGATATTACGGCAACGTGCGCGAGGATCGTGCTCGTTGTCCCTAGTTGTAAACCGGTATTCCTCCTCTTTTTCCTCCATCTCTCTCTTTCTCTCTCTCTCTCTCTCTCTCTTCTTTTCGTCTTTCACGATCTTCTCCACTATCCAAGGGGCTCCAAGTTAAAATCTTTTGTTTGTTGCACAGATCTTATTTATTGTTCTTGCGTGGTTCTTGCGTTTGATTCGATATTTGGCTGTTTGTTCTCACTTGGTCGTGAGAAATTTTGGATGGAAGTTAGGGAAAGGAGAATTGAATTACTTCGGTCGATTGGGGATTTCTTTTGGGATTTCGCATTCGATCGAATTTTCTTTGAGAATGTATTCGTTGTTGATTCATTGGTTCATTGTAAATGAGTTTGTTTTTGAAAAAATTTTCTTATTGTTCTTGTTTTTCTAATGGTAATAACGTAGAACGAGATATAGTTTAAGTAGAAAATAGTTTAATTTGAACAGGATATTGGCAAGGAAGGTTTAATGATTATTGAGGATGAATAATTTATCGATTCGAAATGGAAATGTTCTAAGATGTATTGTGGTCACTGTATCGAGGAAAGAAATATTTATAATCTTCCAAGAAATACAAAAAATATAGAATCGAGCAATGTTATATAGATTTCTCTGTTTATAGCAACAATAACGACACGTGTTCTTCGTTTATTACAAACACGACGTTGTAAATATCATTGCAAATAATACGTATGTTTGCATTTTACCAGAAATGGTACGATCGAAATCGATGATCTTACGATTTTGTTTCACGATTGGCTCTCGTTAAAATGCACAAATCTGTGCCGATCGTATAAAGATTACACATAAATGTAAGATATTTATTGAATCAGTTCGAGTTCTATACGAGCAGAATGGGAACAATCGGACGTAAAGTCGGTTGGGAATATTCAATGGTGGCCGATGTTCTACTTTCCGCCGCGAGAGTTTATTTACAATCGTGCATGAGCTAATTTACGCGATCGACTTTTGTACGTAGATCGAATAAATATACGAAGATGTATATATATTTTATGTGATTTCGAATAAGCATAAGATATACGATAGAAAGTTAAATTAATTAGAAAAGAAAATTAAGAATGGAGGATACACGAGGATGATCGGGTTGATTGATAATAAAGTGGAATAATTATTAAAAATAACGTAATAACGGGGATAAAATGGAATAATTAATAGAACTAATTCCGGTATAACGCTCTACAGTGCTCTACCTTCGTTCATTGTCCTTTTCCAAGAAGCATTAGAAACCACAGAAACCTCATTTTTGCGTGTAACTGTTACTCCTATTACGTAGTTTCTTAATACTTTTATATTATATCACTCATCTTACGTAATAAGTCTGATAACTATAATAACCCAAGGTTACAGATATTCCATCAAATTATAAAGTGGAAAAAAGAGGAGAAATATATTGGATATCATTTTGTGATTAATTTAAGATTGTCCTAAAAGAAAAAATAAAAAAACAACAAAAGAGTAAAATTTTAAAGAATGTCATATCGAATTGTCAAATCGAAGATTCAACTTGAACATATTCGTTTACAAAAATTTTATTTAGTAAAACTTAGAAGCAACAATGATTTCAATATACCGTATCAATAATAATTTATTCGATTACAAATTTTACGTCACTTTTCTATCGAGGGCGAGATATTATATATTAAATTTTACACATTTTTCTCCAACAACATGGAAACGCTTAAACCCTTAATGCAAGAGAGAGCTTGCCACAGTGTGACAATGTTTGTTGCCAGTAAAGCAGCGTAATGGCCGCGTTTCGCAATGCGTTTCTTAAAGCCTCCTCGCAACAGGTACATTTACGGGAGTCATTTACTTAACGACAATTTTGCTTGGTTTCTTAACGCGTTTCATTAGAGAGGGGAAAAGAAAAATCGAAAAAAGGGAATACACCAAGTTACGGTCAATATTCCATGGCACGACAACTACAGAAACCACCCGGAATTCTCTTCTCCCTCGAGAAGAGAAGATTATTCGTCGTAAGGTAATCTGCGTGATGGTGTCGTAACTGTGCCGCTTTTCTTGCCGCGCAAAAATGAGATCGTCGGGTATGCAATTCGTTTCATCAGCTGGCACACGCGAATCCGTGTCGCGGTTACGTCTGGAAACGTCTTACAACCTCTTGATTTGCTCCATTATGAATGAATCACGTGTGGCGAGGTATATTAATTACGCAGGTGGATAATTGGTGATATCTCCTGATGCCTGATGTTCTAAGACTGTTGAATGTCTTTATTATCGAATCGTTCCACCTTGATTTATGCTATCCTATGTGTTTGAAATATTTATTCCTCTTTGATTGCGACGTTTGGGTATAATTTAAACCTTGGATTGGTTTCATTAGTCTGTTTCACTTGTTTGTCTCCTGTTTTTGTTTGCAACGTGGGATTCTTTTTTTTTTTTTCGTGCTATTGACGATCTCTCTGATTACTGTCCTTGGAGTTTATTATATATAGAATTGAAAAAAAGGAGAAGAATTTTTTTTTTAGTGGGAAAATTTTAACAGAACATGCTTAATCTTTAAAGAGGATTAGAGCTTTGTGTCTCTTATGCTTTGTGTCAAATATTTGTTTTCACGCTTGGAAATGATTCTATTAAATAAAAATTAGATAAAATTATTGAATCCTTTGAGGAATATGTTAAGTTTGTTTGTTTTTTTTTTATCAAAGTGTAATGTAAGAGAAAAATATTAAAGAGAAAAATAAATATCCAGGATGTTTTGTTTATAATGATTGAATAAATTTTCTTTCTCTTTATTAATCTTATTCTAGATAAAATTTAACTCTTGTAACATTCTTATATTACATTATACGATGTTCCTTTCATCTTCTGTTATTCTCTATAAATTTACCATGACCTTTCAATTATATCGTATCGTATCCTATATTCTTCGATCTGAATAAAAAAAGGGAACAAAGCAAACAAAGTTCCATTACCAATCAAATCAAATATACATAAATATCTCCCATATTTATTAATACATTTATTAATATTTATTAATACATATTTATTAATACATTGATCAAGAAAAAAGAAAGGTTATGATCCATGATTTTTAATCCACTTTCACTTTTTAATTATCACAGTAAACGTTCTTTGTTTTCCAATATAAAAAAGAAAAAAAATATTCTTCATTTTTATCTCTAATAAAATAATTCATGCTTTCTCATACATCACACGATATTGATTCGTAACATCATCGATCTCCTCACAAATACACATCGTATCCTCCATATTTCTCGATATGAACGAAACCAAGAACGCGAGGATTCCACCTGAAACCAGCGCATCGCCGCGATGAGAAAACGAGAGATAGGAAGTCACGTGGTTACTTCCGTGTAGTTAAACAATATGAAACTAACGTTAGATATCGCACAGTGGAATGCTGACATAACAGAAACGCAGCACAGGCGGGAAACAGGTGTCGTAATTTCCTGGTATAATACGAAACGATGTTATGCATCAAGATGCATCGATGGATTTCTTCTTTTTTAATTTCTCGTTATCATTCGTTATCGATATATTATCGTTCACGTAATACGAGAAGCTGCATTCGTTATGATTCTCGCGTAATCCTCGCCTTTATGGCGAGTTTCACGCGAACTTATCGAGGTTAGAAAGTTGTTATTCTAGAGTTTATTCTAGACCAGTAGGCTGCGGAATGAAAATGCGACTTTTCTAAGTCGTTTGCACTGTTTCAGAAGAATTATATTATTAGTAGATAGTGATTAAAATTATTTATCTTTGCTATTTCGTCGTTTAATTTCATCGACTTTTTTTTAAATTATTAATATTTCACGTTTTGTGATTTTATTTAAAAAAAAATTTAAGAAACGTTTGGTTGGCTATGTAAATAAATTATTTTTAATATAATTATTATCGATAAATGTATAAATAAGTAAAGTTTTTGTTCGCCATTTGTAAATGTACCACAAAGTAATAAATAGGATGCATGTGTTTTTTGGTTTTTGGCAAAAGTAAAACTTGCCTTTGCATTTGAAAAAATGCTTTTGTTCCTAGAGTTCATTTTAGTAAAGGTAGTTTCACATATTAAATATATGATATAAAAGTAACGTAAGGTGTAATATTTAATTACAGAAATTTTATAAACTTTCCTTTTTTATTTTTTGAAACTTAATGTTACATTTATTAATCGATCAAAAGAAAAAAATGTTTTATTGATATATTTCATACATAATTTGTTGTTAAATTTTATACAATTTATAGAAACGAATCATCATCCATAAAATAAAGTATCGTATATTTGAAATTCCAATATATTATTTCGCAGCTACAAATAATACATACCTTGACAGTAATTCCAAGAATTATTTAAAACACGAAGCGCAATACGCGAGATTATTAATTATTTCAGAATTAACTATACGTTTGTGCTTTAATACAATATTTAATGATGGTTTAACGCGAAATATTCGAAATCCAAAATATATAAGCATGGATAATCGAATTGATATTTTCTTGACACGTATCAAAAATAAACATCTCAAATTGATAGATATTTTATTTTTAATTCTCTCTGCAACACTTTATTTACCAAGAACAAACCTGTCAATTGATCTTCTATTAAATTTTCCTTTCGATAACATTTATAATCTAAATCTAATATTTGCAACTCCCTCTCTGCAATTAAATACAAATCAAAATTGATCTTTTACTAAATTTTTCTCTTAATAACATGTTCTATAATTTAAATTTTCAATTCTGTAATTCAAAATAAAAATCCAAATTCTACTTCTTTTATATAATTTTCTCTTCTTCAACCTGCCTTTTATCGAAGATTAAGCAAGGAATGTACGATGGCATATGATAACGTAAGCGCAATTCAATATCGCGTGACTGCGCTCAGAATTTTTTTCAAGTCAAACGACACTAAATCTGATCGAATGCAATACGGAATTCCTTAAAATTAATTAAATTAATTTCAACTCCTCGGCGCAGAAAATCGTGGACGGCTCGTTTAAACGACGAAAAAAAAATCTGCCGTCGAAGGAAGAAAAGAATCGCGTGTATCCGATCGTATCTGGATAGTATCTACGAACGCCAATTAAACGTAATTTGTAACGTAGCGTAATTGACAGTAGGGGCTTCAACAGTTTCTCGAATCGGCACGAAACGATTAATTATCGATTCGAAATCTTGCGTTTCCATCGACGCACGGATCGATCGAATCGCGCGTTACGATTTTCGCGATCTCCGTAAAATTGGCGGGAAAGGATCGAGAAAGGTTAGGTTGAACCTGTTGCAAACGATTTTCAAGCTTTCTATGGAATTATTTATCGTAATTACGTTATCTTATGGACTCATTCGATAATTACGTTATCTTATGGACTCATTCACTTATTATATATATTTAAATTAAATTATAATTTTATCGTTTTAGTTCTTGTTTCGAAGAATTTTTATTAAAAAAAAAATGTTTCAAATATTTAATTTAAATATTTGATTCATTATGAAATGGTATAATAAGGATATTGAAATGTATCTCAGAAATATTTTATTTTTTTTATTTAAGAAATTTGATTTATCTACTGATAATAATTATTTTGAGAATAATCTGTTTCTGTAGAGAATCAATTTTAAATTAAATATATACAAGACATAAATATGACTCCTAACCTGATGATCATAATCAAAGAAGTATCGTATATCGTATAATTATTTTTAACTTACTTTATACGTGTACCTTTTTTTTTTCTCATACCTATAAGTATACTTATATCTATGCCTAGAATCAAGTTATTTGAATATTATATATGTAACATATGTATAATAAGGTATAAATATAATTATCGAAATTATCGTCAAGTATCCCCTATTAATTTAAAAAATATATTTCTAGTAAAATTTAATCTTTAATCACTTTCTTCTGCGATTTCCCCCATAGGAGAGAACCGCGTAAACTTCTCCCAAATAATCGATGAAAGTTAACAATATAAACATAATATTGAATGCGTGGAATTTTAATCGATTTGACAAAAAATTTTCGCGAAAATTAATAAAATTGTGAACGCTCGTGCCAGGCAACCCACTTAGAAGACTCTCTGACGACCTCCTGACGAAGAAGGTGAAATGATCGATGATAAACACAGCAAGGAACACGACCCACTTCATGGTACCGAGTACACCGACTTTCTTCCCGATCTGTTGGGTCGGCTTCGATGCCGCTCGAAATCGACACTTATGGTCAGGCGGCTATGTCACGCTTCATGTTCTATTTCACCGCGATGCTTATTTGGCATTGCACGCAAATAAACATTCGAAGGATCTGACGGTGGCGGAGTACGACTTCCAATTGGAAATTGAAGAAACCGGGTCGATGAAAATCGAACAGCCGTAATTTTCGATCACCTCGCGCGGTTCTTCTCGAATCGTGCTCTTATGGAGCACGATTGGCGTCTGTTTGAACGGAGATTGATAACACGAGATAACAAACCTCTTCGCTACGATTAGATTTTCAAATGAATGATGAGATAACGTCTGTTACGTTGAATTTTTTGTACATGATTTTTTAATGGAATTATTTATCATAATTATGTTATCTTATGCACTGATTCACTTATTATATATATATTCGAATTATATTATAATCTTTATCGTTTTAGTTTTTTGTTTTAAAGAATTTTTATTAAAAAAAAATGTTTCAAATATTTAATTTAAATATTTGATCATCGGTTATGAAATGGTAATAAGGATATTGAAACGTATCTCAGAAATATTTTTATTCTGAGAAATATTTCAAATATTTCGTTCAAATATTTGACAAACGGTTGCAAAATGTAATAGAGATATTGAAAACGTGAAATCTCAGAATTTTATTAATAAAAAAAAAAATGTAAGAAGAAATAAAACGTAGTTTATGAAAAAATATTTCTGGACAAAAATAGCGAACGTATTGGATAAGAAAAGAAAAGAGTCTTTGTTGTTTCAAAGGAGTTAAAATTATAAGCTGATGTGCAATTAAGTAAATAAAACTTAACGACCTATCTTGTCGAAAGAAATAGATGATTCTTCGTGTTAAAAATAGATTGGGATAAAAAAAATATTCCATATAAATATCATTAATCTTTCAGAGTTTGTACTTTTTAAATTAAATTCGTCGTAAATAAATCAAAACCGGGAAACATTTTCGAGAAAAATTATTGCCAACTGTTACAACGTTTGCATGACAGATTACTGTAAATTATGAGATAACGTGAAACACGATAAATTATATTTGTACAATTACGAAAGATTTTAGTCATTTTATCAAAGTTAAAATTAAAGTTGTTGCGCTACTTTTTATTCGTACAATTTTTTTCGTACAATCTAAAATATACTTGAACTACTAACAAAATTCGAATTCTTCAATTTTAAATATTCCATCGAAGAGGAAGAAACCACAAATAGGAACATATTTTCATAATGAATCATAGTTCATATTCAAGGTGAATTTCTCAAGAACGCATATAAAATAACTTCTCGCTCTCGTCCTAAAAATTACCATATCATTTACCTACATTCGATTCTTTCAAACTATATTCGACTATTCATGAATAGAATTTTCTTCCTAGAATTCAACTAATTAAACTAATAAATAAATTAAAAACTCCCTATTTATATTCCCTACTAAAACACGATCCTATATTATAATCCCAACGAAAAAAAAAAAAAAAAAGAAAAGAAAAAGATATCCTTA
The DNA here is from genome assembly GCF_014066325.1 of Apis laboriosa. Lineage (NCBI taxonomy): Eukaryota > Metazoa > Arthropoda > Insecta > Hymenoptera > Apidae > Apis > Apis laboriosa. Next base: position 7,603,481 of record NW_025224135.1, read on the forward strand.
ATTTTCAAACCGATCTTCGAATCTCGATACTGTACGTGCAAAAAAAATTTCCCTCCCTCCATCGCGCCACGATATTGCGGAAATCGATCGTGTCGTCGGCCAATTTTCGAAAGTGGCCAGCGCGATGTAACGAAACACCGCTCTCGTGCGCGCGTGAAAAAAGGATTGAACGAATCGCCTAGCCGATAATTGGAATCGGCGCGAGCGTATGCCTACTACGTTCGACCCACTTGCCGCCCGTTCGACTTCCGGTTTTTCGTTCTTGCGCCTGCTCCTCGAGGACGTTGGCACAAACGAACGGTCGATCGAGCGTGGTGGTGGTGGCTGCGAGGCATGGCAGGTGGCGAGGATCGTGAATTTCCCGGTTAAAGAAAACGCGGTAGGCATGTCCATGAGACAAATCGGGTGGGAAAAGAGAAAGCGGGTCAAAGAGGCCACCGTGGCGACAGTCACGGCGACCGCCGGTTTTAACCTCCTCCTCGATTCAACCTTCTCTCTCGCTCTCTCTCTCTCTCTCTCTCCCTCTCTCTATCTATCTATCTATCTATCTCTTTCTCTCTCTTCGCTTCTTTTCTCTTGCTTCGTCGAATGGATATCGAATTGGGCTGAGAGAAAAAAATTTAATTGGTCAAAATTTCGAATGAAGCTTTACTTTATTTTTGAGCAATTGGATGCTTGGTATAATTTGGAGCGTTCAGTTAGAATAATTGTGGTTATTCCATGTGTTAATCAAGTGATAAATTATTCGAGTAATTTTAATCAAAGTATCAAGTTTATTCTTAGCTTGAATGATTAAAATTTTGCTCATCTCTTCTGGTCGTGCATGGATTCGAGGACTCGTTCGTGAGTGAGTTTGTCTTTGTTTGTCGTTCGTGTTTAATGATCAAATCGTGCCAGGATTTCTTGGAAAATTCTGACGTTGCTCGAATGTAAAGAATGCTTTGAAGTTGGTGGAATAGGTTTAAGTGAATGGCGGAATTACGGAAATGGAGGATATGGCAAATATCGTGGAAAAAGATTTTGCAGTTTGTACGGTATTTTGGTAGAATTTGGGAGTCGTAATCGTTAAAAATACGACGCTGATTGAATACATAGAGCATGCTTCGAAGTTGCAGCAATGGATTTAGATAGAATGGTAAAGTTTTGGAAATGGATAATAAAATGTTATAGTAGAAGGATTTTGTAATTTGTTACGACGTTTCGATAATTCTTAATTCAGAGATAATGAAAAGTTTGGAGTTTATAATAGCGTTTCTTAAATCTCTTTGTCATAAGAAATATTTACAAATGAATATTATTGTCAATTAATCTCGTTTTTATAATAATAACATTTAAAAACAAATGTTTTCGTGTAACGTAGATCACATAATTGTCAGAATAATATCAATTTATAACGTTTCATATCGTTTTTGTCTAATTTTTTATTCGTATAAATAACGAGTTACACTGGTGCATTTATAATATTCTTTAGAAACGTACTACATATCATATATCCATCTTTATCATTATTACTAAAAGAAAATTTAATTATCTCTTATTATTATTAATATGCCATTATCGATAAGATATATTCTTTGATACAGTGCAAACTAAAATGCGTAAAAATTTAGTTTAGAAATTCACTAAGATTTTTCAACTTTCTATAGATAATCGTTATAATTAAAGAGATATCTAAATATCTTACAAACAGGAGTGTATCTTAAATCAAACACTTCCACATTCTTCGCATATCTAAACCAAACCCACCACCAACCATCGACATATTTCCACCAACACCACACCTCAAACCAATCGATATCGATCGCATTCTTACTCTCCACGCGAGCCAATGTCCGTTTACTCGCAACATCCACAATTCATGCGTTTAAAAAATTTCTCTTCTTTTCTCGTCGCTGCACGACACACAATGGCCGAAACTGAAACTATGCAAAATTCAAATTCCATTTTTTTTTAAAATCGTTATTCATACTCCGTTAAACACACGTCCTTTATTTCTTTCTCACAATATCGGTCGAATATCGGTTTCACACTTCATAGAAAAATCCTCTTCCTTCGCGATGCGCACAGTGACCGAACTTCTCTCCTAAAATTCAAACTCCATTTAAATTCCATTCCTTCAAACCATAAAATTCATCATTCATAGAAAATTTGATTTTCCAGATAAACATTCACAATCTATTCACATTCCCTTACATTTTTCTCACTCTCTTCACTCACTTTCATCTTTTCCTTTTAAACCTCGTATTCTTTGTATACCTAGATATCACATTGTCCAGTTGGATAAAAATCAGCGATCTGCTCGTAAAATACGAGAAAAAAAAATTCAAAACGAAATAGATAGGATAGATCCACGACACGGTTTCGCGGAACACCTGGCGCATCGTAAGAGCAGCGGGCAAAAAGCGCTTCGTTTCGAAGTCCTCGAGCGTAAAAGATCGATGTATAATCGGCGCGCGGATCGAGAGAAGGCGGAAGATCCCGCGCTTTAAGCTTCGATTATCGCTCGTCCCAGCGGGGAAAATTCCTACGCGCGTGAATAATAAACGTTTCTCCGCGAAGGCGCGAGAAGATCGGCGAGAAAGCCGCCGGTTTCGTTCGTATACCGTTAACCGATCATGACGAGCTTTACATAACGCGTGTGCGCGCCCGTCGCACTGGTAACCCAAAATTTCGGGAATCTGGCTTCGAGGCCGGTGGAACCGGTTTATCAAATCTATAACGGAAACGTTGGTTGGCGATTCGAAAAGTCGTAACGGGATCACGGGGGATCATCGTCGAAATCTCGTGGAAATGCGTGGACGAATGCGACGATCGTAAAGTTGTTTTCAGCGGTTGCTGAAAGTCGGCTTGTGAAATTTTTCCCCCGCAAATCTCGGGGAGAGGCGTACGGGTCGTACGGCGATGGTGGCCGGCGTTTGATGACCAGGTTCTTTCTGAAGGAGAGGTGGGGGGAAAGTTTATGGATGCGCGAATGATTGTGCGGATTGGGAGTGGAGAACGAGCACGGTAGCAGATGTTGTGTGGGATGAAAGATTGGGAAGGAGAATGTGGAAATAATGATTATGCGGTTGTGGAATTTAGGGTAGGGAATGAGGATGAATAGTTGAGTGGAATGAAGAAACAATAATTGTATTCTTAGAATTGAAGATCGTAAGAGATGCTTTTATAGATGCTTAAGATGTGATAGAGGAGATGATCAAGTTAAGATACGGTAAACGAGTGCAGAATAGATAGTTGTGTGAAACGTTGGAGAATTTGAAGATAGCGGTTATGTCCTTTGAAATTTAAGATTATAAGACGTTTCATGATTAAGATTGAGCAATATAGATGATGAGGAATGGCAAATGTGAATAATGGATGCTGCGTTGAAACGAAGAAATAATGGTTATTATATGGAAATATCCTTAGAATTTAGGGCCATAAGAGATTTTTAGTAATCTTTGGTAATTTAACGATCGTTACTATAGAATGTTGGTAGCTATCGACGATTAGGTCAGGAATATTCCACGTAAATGTGTAATGTACAATTCAAGTGTTTTTCTTTTTTTTTTTTTTTTTTTTACGTTTAAATATTTAATGGAATGGGAAATGAGGAAAAAAAATGGTAGGAAATTTGTAGACCGTAACCCGTTGGTCGACGCTCGTTTTTCACTCTCTCGTGGCTGGCAAGATTCGAGCACGCTTTTCCTTCAGGCACTCCGTTGCACACCGCACACGTGCCTCTATACTCGCTTTTAGAAGTAAACGGCTATAAATCCGACTGTACGTTTAGAAGAAATTCTAAATATAATATCACGATAACCTTGCGAACAAGCCTCTCATGACCCTCCAGTTTAGGTTAACCATTAATATAATTTACGACGTTACGGTTGTGATGAAGTCGTGAACCCGAACAATATCAGAAGTAAGAAGTGTTTATTATTAAGTGAAATCTGTTGTACATTGTAACCAACAGTTTATTATTTCTTCCATTTCTTTCTTTCTCTTACTGTCGTCCGTATATTTTTTTATCATCGCTATAACTGACAACTGCATTTACCAAATTCAAATATAGATAGAAATTCTAAAGAAACAAACGCAATTAATCCTTTCTATATAACAGCGAGACACTCGTATATCTATCTTAAAATTTATTGCTACTGGAGAAACTCACAACTGTTTTAGAAACAATAGTATCTTCCCCGTGTCATCAATATATCTGCATACTGATTGCACGTTCGCATCGCGCATTTCTCAATGTTGTACATTCCCAACGATCCTTCCTCGATCATAGCAGAAATTGAATTTCTCCTTTTGAAAAAAAAAGAAAAAAAAAAGAAAAAGACAAAAATTAACAGAATCAAGAATCTCTCATTGCGAAAGAATCTATCAATTGTAAAATTTTCAAATTTCACTTTATTTATGCGTCTTTATTTAAAATATTTCCAACGTTTCTCGCGTTTGGCCGATGTTTCCAGAAAGGTTTGAAGATTCTCAGTTTCTTCAACGCGCGGTTAACGATGCAGTTCTTCAGACCGCGCTACATCATTACCCTTACGTCATTTCTAGGAAACCATGGCGCGCTTCGAAGCCGCTTCCCACGAGACCGTGACTTTAGCGGGAATGCAAATTCGTCCGGCGATTAATTAGCATTCCCGCGGTAATCAGCCGCGAGTAATCGTCAATCTCGAAATTTCACGAGAGAGAGAGAGAGAGAGAGAGAGAGAGAGAGAGAGAGAGAGAGAGAGAGAGAGGAAAAATTCGGATTCGATGGGAGGATAGGAGAAGAGGAGAATCTGATATTTTTCGATATTTTGCGTTGGCAACTGTTGATGCAATGGTGTCGTAACGAGATATGTACAAAAATCAAACACCGAGGAATAAATCATACGATCAATTGTTAAAAATATATCGAACGTGAAAATATAAATCACACGGTTAAATAAAAACACTTGTCGACCATTTTTTTTTTTTTTGAAACGAATATTAAAACTTAAAAAAGAATCATCAATACTGTAAATACTTTAATTGATATTTTTTTTCAACGCTACTTATATATTTATCTGTAAAATGCGATACATTTAAATTATAAAATGTTGAAATAGAAAATAATGGATATATGTGTATAATTACGTTTTTTACTCCAAGAGCAAAGATAATATATTAATCTTGGTAAAAATACAAAACGGAGAATAATTCATGAATGATGAATTTGATTCTTATATCTGGTTTTATTAAAAAAAGTTTGGACAAGTTTAACGGAGAGATTTATTAAGAATTCCATTGTTTTACTCGCAACGACCCAATATTTGCTAACATTTGCATGGAAGAAGAGTTTGGTTGACTCGTGAGAAAGAAAATATCGGTGGCGTTGTGTGTTGCGTTGACAATAGACTCTGTTGGCACTTTCCATTCGCGGCGTCGTTGACATTTCTGCGGCATGTTGTTCACCGTTGTCGATCGAGCATGGATAATTAACCGCGTCCACGAAAGCGTACTTTCTTCTCGGAATTCGGCATTCCAAAGTATCCGCGCATCCAATTAAACGACGCTCATGAGAATCCTTGAACAAAGTTTCGAAATAATGCGAATAAAATCTGCGTTCGATCGAGGATTCGATCGATGATTAAGGTTAAAGGTTAAATAGAATGAAATTGCTTGTTTTCTTTCTTTCTTTTCTTCTTTCTTCTTTTTTCTCTCTCTTCAAGAATTGTTGATTGTTAAAATATAATAAATTGTGATTAAAATCATGGAACGCAAAGGTTATTTGATTACTCTCGAAGCATTAAGTACATTATATTATTTTCAAAGAATTATTCAACGAAAGAGAAATTTTATTCAATTTCTTCGTTATCGTTTGATTTGTGTGATTTTTTTTTTTTCTAATGACGACGAGGTTGTACGACTTTCCCTTATTTCGCTTTAAATCTTTTATTTATAGTATTAATTAATAGTTTATTCAAAGAATTGCAAGTTAGATTTCAAAAGCGAATTTTTAGGTTAAAAAGATTATCTGATGTTCTAAAAAAACTTTTAAAATACTTTTACTACTGCGCATCGAATTTTTATTACGATCTTTCTCTCTCTCTCTCTCTCTTCTTTTAATTATTAAAATTAAATCCAAATATACAAATTCATTTTCTTTTCTCTCATCAATTTTCATAATTGTCCAAATATTACATCGATCAATTTTTTTCAATACACATTCATAGAAAAAAAAAAAAAAAATAACCGATTCGAGAAATCTTTCGTAATATCATTTCTTTTTATTTTCACGTTCCTTCTTACATTTCGATTCCACAATGGAATAAATACGCTCGATGCGTATCACGCACGAGCACTTTTCAGAACATTATGCGAATAACTGCAAGCGAAGAATTCATATTTCGCTGATTCTTCAATTATTTCGAGCAGAAGAATCAAATGTTTTTTAATTATCTCGGTTCGTTAACCTTTGCTTACGCGAATCCTCGGTTCAATGAACTCCTTGTACGAGACCGGGCATCGGGACTCGCGGTTGCGAGAAATCGATGCTTTTGACCGATTCGGGAATTAGCACGGCGTGGCCATCTACGCCGAGAATAATGAGCAGTGAAAGCCTGTCGTTGGAAATTCATCAAAACGAGGCAGGGTTCGTTAAGCGAAACGACTCGGAAAGATCGGCTTCATGTATATTAATTCGTTGTAAGTGAAATAGGTATCGTGTCGTGGCCATCGTGGAATCGTTAATCGAGGGACACTAGCGAATTTCGATCGATGGTATTCCAAAAATTATTCCAAACGTGTTTTTCTTTTTTTTCTCTCTGATAGATTTCAAAATGCGGAGAAATGGTCGAAAGTATATCGTGAAATTTCTTGGGATGTGAAAATAAATTTTTTCTTCTGTAACGAGTATATTTTATGAGAGCTTTCTAATATGAAAGTGATATTAATTTTCTTTTTTGTATGTATAATTTAGTAGCTTATGTACTTGCTTTAATCGCAATATCATTCTTAGATAGAGACACATGGAGTGCTGTGTATCATAATGCAAGTTTCGATTGATATGAAAAATGGAACTGTTTTAATTTCACATTATTTTAAGTCAGCTGGTATAAAAATATTTATAAATGTAAAATATAGCTAGCTCGAGCTATTGAAACGCAAGAATATAAAAATATACGAAGAAATATCTTAAAATTTCTTTTTCACTTCTTAAAGTAATTTCCACTTTCTTAACTCCTATATACGTAGCAATCGATATATTCGTTGTCACAAATATTAAATATTATTTCCAAAAATAATCATCATCACGTGTTTTTTGAAATAATTTTTCAAAGTAGAAAACTCTCTTTATATATTTTCTATCCTTTTCCTTTTCCAAAAAAAGGAGAAAGGAGAAAAGAATAGATTCTTGTTTGAAAGGAGAAAAAAATAGATTCTTGTTTGCCACAGATAGAAAAGAAACGTAGATGCGAAAACAGATGATCCAACTTCACAATCTACCAACACATTCCAGTTCGTTCGTTTGTTTCTTTTTCTTTTTTTCATCAACACCAAACGACCATCTTAGTCGGCGTGATGATGTCTTCGGTCACGCGAGAGATGCAAAATTCCTCGTCCACGAATAGAGATATAACGACACTCTGTGAATCGTAAAGGAATGCACTGTATCGCGGCGTCTGACAACTTTCTGAAAGTCACAAGGGAAAGATGGGAACGAGTCCTTTCCCCGGGGAACGTGAAAAAAACTTGTGATCTTCGCCGAGCGAACAACACCTAACCCTGTGCGTCACGGTGCTAAGAAATTAAACCTGCGAAATGGTGAGACCCACTGTTCAAGACCCTCCTTTCGACCATCCATGTCCAATTCTCTTTCACGTTGCGATCTCACGCGTGTACGAGAATTACATTCATCCGCGATGAGACGAGTATCTGTCAAAGCGTGAAACGTATTTAGGTTAATTATCTTAAGATGATATCAATCGAAGGAATTCATTGTAACCGTGTTAGTTAAATTTAGCTCGATACACGAGAGTGACAACTTATCGATACTTGTCGATCAATAGGATGGATAATTGAAATGTATTTATAAACGTTGTCAAATATTCAGGGCAGAGGAAATGTCAATTTACTGAGGATCGAATGAGGAAAATTCGTTATTTTTCTTATTGATTTTAAACATGAATTTATGCTTGTTTTAGGAGAGGATCGATTTAAATATATAAAAATAGTTGTTAAATTTAGAATTCGAATATTAAAAAATAAAATTATTTGACTAAAATTTTCATTTTTTCTTAACTCTTGGTTCGTCACTTTATCATCATTCCATATCTTCAAAGCTAAAATTTAGAATAGAAATCTTTATCATGTATGATCTTTCGATATCCATATTTTTAATTAGTGATAAACCACTTTTCAAAATGTTAAATTTCCATTTTCAAAAAATATTATTCCTGTTTCATTCAGAATTTTCAATAAAACAAAATTAGTTCTTATAATATAATAAGAACTTTTTGGCAAAAGAAAAAAAAAAAGAAAAAAATAAAAAATTCCACGTTGTCAATTTGTCGGCGATCTCTTCATGAAACATTTTTCGAAATGAATTATTTAACCTAGCCCAATTCCTCCGTGTCTGCTTATTTTTCTAGCGACGTAGCTCTTTCGCCAATTTTTTTTTCGCGTCGCTTCCAGGCGAAAGTAGAGGAACAAACGCTAAACTGTTATTAGAGAAATGACAGTGTTCTCAGAACACTATGCACACGCTCGCTGCTCCGTATTAAATTACGAAGTCCTGATGTGCATTTCCGCCGAACGAACTGTGTCGCATGGTTCTGTCAGGTGGAAAAAAAGAAACGCGAAACATAGAGAACTGGTAGTTTCTGTATGCGTTCTGTGTATCGAAATGTTTCTCGAAATGGTTGGTCGAAATTATAATATAATAGACGCAATAGACCAACAAAATGATTTCGAACGATAACTCATTATTATTACAATCATCGAGTAACGTTTTCGATATTTTACGAAATTTTTTTAATTTAATTATTAAATTTTTTTAATTATTATTTGTAACCGATTAAATTTTGTTCTAAACAAAATTTCTCTCGAATTATCGGCCTATAAAATTCCAATTGTTGCTGTGATACTCTATGCATTGCTCGAATCGAATCAATAAAGAAACTAGAAAGAAAATTAAAATTTATTGCTTCATGCGACACGAATTTAAAATATGTTCATAACTATTTGTTTTAAATTACATATAAAATGAAAATAATCGTGTTAATTTCTGTTCATCGTCTCACGTGGAACGAACAAATATATAAATTAAATTCGATTTCTAATTAAAATGGAACGAACGATTTATCAGCATAATCAAAACGAGAGAGAGAGAGCATCTGCAATGCAATGCAATTTTGTTATCACTCGTGAAATTTATTTCGTTTTCTTTTTCAAAATATATAAACGCGTAAAATTGCACGATCGATAATCCAATGTTCGATCGATTAAACGTTCAACGCGAGTCAAAAGACATCGCGGATCGTCTTGGTGATCGTTTTGCCTTCGCAAAAAATTCCAGTCGCCACTCGATCTCGCGAATACGAGTTTAAGTATATCCAATACTCGTGGAGAAATCGTCGCTGATGTCATTTGTCCGAGTCGGCAATCCTGCCGCATAATTAATCGACGATCCTACGATGATCTTTGTTCCGTGGTAGAAATATGCTTTGTCCGATCCCCTGTTTGATTCTCACCAAGGCATAAAGTCAGAGATGCGGTTGTTTTTATCGCTTTCCTCGATTTATTGCGACGAAGTTAAAGATGCGATTGATTCTTGTCCGTTTAATTCTTTGTACACGTTTCGAGTACAGTCGAAATCAAGAGTGAAATATACACGCGTATTTTATTTTATTTTTCTACCAATGGATTAGAAAGTTTTGTACAAGTTTATATCATATATATATTATATTTTTAAAATTTTAATCCTTTTTTAAACTTCCTTTTTTCTTTTTTCTTTTTCCTTCTTTTGATTTGTATCTGTGATAAATGAACGCAAAATTATTTCTCAAAATATAATATCGCTCTTCTATTGGATGTACACGTTATATTGGAAAAGACTAATTTTAAAATTAGAATCCAATATCGAATCCAAATAGTTAGATGATGTTTTAAATGTGTTAAATTTATATATTAATTATATAGTGTTAAAATTATCAAATGATATAATACCAAGGATTTTTCATTTTGACGATTCACTTTTGACCAGGACTATACGAAGATTATAGAAAAGATTTCCATTCAGATAAAAGACAATACAAATAGACGGTTTACCTCTATCGCTATATACGCGTTGTATTATGCACTTATACCTTTCAAATCTTATTTTTCTGTTTATTACCTCATATCATTATACTGCCAACTAACCCAAGTCTGTTTGCAACAATTATTAGTTCCTGTTTCTCAAGATGCAACAAGACTCTATAATTAAGAAGAATCCAATTACAAAAGATTGAAAATACATATGTGTTACTCTCATACGTTAAAAAAAAAGAAAAAAAAGAAAAAACGATTCCAGCAAAGTATCCAAGGATCGCGTACACACTTCTCGAGAAACGGAGGGAGGGAAAAAAGACGGGGAAAGAATGATCGAATTACTCAGCTCGTGTTCAACTTATCGATCAACCTCGAGACGAGTTCTTTCATGATTTCATCGTGAATCGCGCAAAAGGAAAAAAAAAAACTCTAAGGAGACGTTAAAAAATTAATGTATTCGATCATACGTATCATGCCAATGTCGTTCAACGAGTTTGCAACAAAAAATACGTCAATACTCCATTGCATACAAATTTCGTAATTGCAGACTCATGTTCGAAGTTTTTTCCTTTTCTTTTTTTTGATTTTTTTTCTTTTTTTTTTTTTTTTTTTTCTTTCTATACAGAACGGACCTTGACTTTCGTTTAAACGTTTATTATACAAGAGGGGGGAAAAAAATATTCAAGTTTTCTGTTCGAGGAATTACTCAGAAGTAATTCCTGTTCGTGGAATTACTGGCTCTTTGGCCGAGTGTCGTGGCCACGAATCGATCGCGAAAAGGACGAAGGACGATGGAACAGAAGTAGATATCCTTGCAGAGGTTTTCACGCATTCCTGCGGGTGCAGTTCATCGACATTAATAATACGAGAATGGAGGAGAGGTTGCCTCGAAGGTTGGCCACGATTGGAATTCTACTGCTATGTCTTTCGTAATTCTACATTCAAGATATTTCGACGGGAATTTCGGTTTTCTTCGCGATGCGCGGGAATTTCAAAATTCGATAAACGATTCGGCGATAAATACAATAAAGACCTTATCCTTTTATTCGTCGCGTTTCGCAAAGCTTCTTTTTTTTTTTTTCACGACTGTTTTTCTTCCATTGTTATTATTTCATTTACGCAACGCTATGTTTTAATGTAATTAAAAAGACAAACAGGGCGACGAACAGAGCGAACTGTGTAATCGTATGGTTCTCGTGATTTTTGTTTGCTTTGGGGGTAAAAATATTCACGCTGTGTAGTGCAATTACCACTGTGTGTATTTACCGTTCGATCGAAGATAAAGCTTGTTCTTGAAATATTCTGTGACGTTTGGTTAATTAGGTCACTTTTATTTAAAATATCCGATGTTTGATATTTTCTTATAATTACGCTAAAATTGAATTCAATATTTTTGATTTTTTTATTTAATACTTCTATCTTACAGAGAATTTTCAAATGATCGAGAACTTTGAAATAAAAAAAAAAAAAAATCATTGAAGGTTACTCATTATTGCTCAATATTAATTTTTATATCGCTTTCTTACGTTCCTATCATTCTTTAATCTATCCTTAATAAAAGCAATTTTATGTAACAAATAATAAATTAATCTTCAGATATCATCATACAGAAATATTTAATTTCTTTTTTCCGATTAATAAGTTATTCTGCTCCACGCGACCTCCACTTGTTTTTTAACGATCTAGCGATTCATCTGTCGTTGCATTATGATTTTTATAGATATTACTGCTGCAACCTTCGTCGAAATTGCGTTCAATATCTCGATATTGCGCGAGGTTCACGGCAACTTGCATACATACATAGAAGAAATTTCCATTAAGAATCAAAATATATGACACGCTCCTTTCTCTCTCTCTCTCTCTCTCTCTCTAAGAATTCAGAAATTACAAGATAAAACACTTTGAAGAAAATTCCGAAAGATAGGCAATAATAATAATAATAATCTCTATAACTGAGAAAAATTTGACTGTATCGTAATAGATATCAACACGGAGTTAATATTTCTGCATACAAACGACGACCTTTCAAAATCCAATTATTCTCCCTATAATTATAAATCATCTAACCAATTCTTTATTAAACTACAAAAATATTCTTCTCAATGAAAATAATCTCTCTAAATTCCCTTCGAAAATCATTCTTCCATCCTTCATCCAAACTAAACCCAAATAATAAATCTCGTTAGCCTGGCTTATATCCAAGCTTGATCATCGCCAGTTTCAGAAATATATGCAAATGTTATTTGCTGTCTTAACACGTTCTAACGATTCATCGGTGTTAAAATCATATAATTAGAGAGGCTCGCGCGATTTGTGTGGCGTAATAGTGATCGTCCTAGCTACGAGATCTTAGAAAAAAAAAGAGAGAGAGAGAAAGAGAGAGAGAGAAAAAGAGAGAGAGAAAACTCGATGGCAGAATCCTACACCTAGCATTCCTATGCAATTATAGTTTCCTTTTATCGCTTTGATCGTACACCTGGAACGAGGGATCCGGTTTTACACCGAGAAACGAATGCGTAATGCGTGTTCATTAGCGATCCCGTTGAAAGTGGCCACGCGAGGATCCATAATATTCACACGGGCGTGATCGATTTGCCTGTATAGGCATCGATAATACACACACGAGCGCGAGAATTCCGATTGAATTATTTTCTTATTTCTCAACAACAACGGTGAAAAGTTGCGAGAGCAACTTCTTTGTTTACACGTTTGCTAATTAAACGTATAACTTAATAGGATTTGGGTTTATTACGTATAATATATATATATATATATGATCGATATTTGATCTTTCTTTTATACGATTGTCATTTTTCATCGATAACAAGGTCTTTGTATCTTATCATTTTATTGGTTTTTATTGTTCGATTGGAGATGAAACAATGCGATGACGATTGTAACATGGTGTGTAATCGAGTGGCGGAAAAAATATATAGCATAAATGAAAGAAAAGAATAGATAAAGATATAGAAAATAATTAATAAACGGATAATGATAGTATATTTATTTTCGATAGATATTTATCTTCAATCAAACGAAAATCGATGATGAAAAAACGAGAAAGCTGACAGCGAAAAATGATAAACGATGATTGATTAAATATTAATGAGATTGAAGATTTTGAAAAAGACAAATTTCAATTTATCTATTTTATGAATAATATGAATCTATGGATAAGAAATCTTTTTGTAAAAATAGTACAATAACGATGATTTAGAAAAAATTTTGAAATAAAAGGATATCTTTGGTATTAATAAAATGGAATATAAAAAAACGTATAAACAATTATTACAAAGTTACAAAGCTACACAAACCATGTCGTAATAATTTCATATCATTATAATCCGATTCGCTTAGTTTATTCCAAGTTTCCTTTTTGTTGCAATAATTTCAAGCATTGTGTATATTGCATTTTATGAATTTATTACCATTACTTTAGCATCAAGTTTATTTATTTCCAGTTTTTAAAATAACCATCATTTTTATCCACACGTAAATAAAATTCTTTGAATAATTCGTAATTCAATGATCTATGCTCATTCTTTTGCAACGAATATTCGAATTTCGCGAAAATTGATCCTCGACTTCAAATGACTTGATATACGATCCTGCTAAATTTGCTATTTTCGATATTCAAAATATCTACATATAACGCGATATATACGTGTTTTTGGATTGAATTAAATTGCAATGGAATACGATGGTAACTATATTAAGAATTATGGCACAGTGAATCGGTACTACGTTGCAATTGCTTGTTAGCGAAGTGAATCAATTGGCGAATAATTCAGAGAAAATTGAAGTAGAAAAGAACAGGAAATAGGTAATAAAGTAATTTGTGGCAATTTGATAAACTTTTCATCGTATACTCATTTGAGGAAATGTGTAACATGATATGATGTGAACTTTTATTATTTATTTTTCTAATACATTGAATAACAAATTGAATATTCAATATTGGGGTAAGGAAATTGCGGTTTTAATAAATTTAAATCAAAAAATTGTTATTACAAAATATTAAAAATATTGGATAAATGAATTTTAACATTTTTCTGTATAATAAAAGAATTATTTGATTACTAACGAAAGAAATCAAAATTTTTATAATGTAAATACTGAAAGATATTTGAAATTCATCTTACATCATTGCAATTAATAATAAATATTGCAATTATTATATAAATCAATAAAGTACTATATTTATTATGAATATAAATCATAAAACTATGTTTCATCCACCACAACAGAAACATAGTTATAATTGGGGTTACAAGTAAAATCGAAGAACGCAGAAAATCGTTTCACACGTTGCACTTTGGCTGAATTATTATATGTTGTTTTGCCTAGTGAAAGGTAATTTAACGATATCACGATATCTCCGTGTTTTTCCTCGAAACGTCTTCTTTCTTTCTTTCTTTCTACGCCATCAGCAAATTAAAATGATATAAACATTTTATACAAAAATTTGATTAATTTTTTATAGAAATCAGAGTTAAGTAATATTTCAAAAGAAAAAAGAAAAAAGAAAAAAGGATTTCGATAATTTTTATTTCTTCAGTAATCGGTAAAATAAATAAAATAAATTCTTTAAATATAGAAACGCGTTCCAATAATGTGAATTTTTACTCGTGATTAATGGAATTGCGAGTGCAGTTACAATTTATGCCTGTGATTGCAAGAAGTGGACATTGACAAATAGATATCGTGTTCATTCATCGAAACGTTTTTTTGAATTATCGATACGCTGTCCTTAATTTTTATTGCAATTTATGAACTACTGTTACTTCGATTTCAATTTTAATATATATCCATGATAATATAATCTAACCTTTTTTTTTTATAAGAAAGAAGATATTTTTTTCTTTGGATAAGTTTGAAATCACTATACGAAAATCAATATACTTACTTTACGAGGGAATAACCTTTAAGTTAATATTCCTGGTTATAAAATCATATTTACATATACTAAGAGAATATTAATCTTCCTACACCCTTGTTATTCCTTATCCCGATCACGTTCTCGTTTCGGTTAAAGATTTATCCCGTTACTTCTCTTTTCTTTCATCGAGGTTAAAATTTAATTCTCGTTTCCTCGACGTTAAGAGAAATTCAACAGGCATGAAAAAAAGAAGAAGAAGAGAAAAAAACGAATTAAAGAAGAAAATCTTTTCTTAATACAAACCTCAATAAATCAAATGATTCGTTAAAATAAATTATATTTAAAAAGATTTTTATATTTCCATATAAACTTCCAAAACAATTTTGTATTGATTCAGTAAAAGTATCGAGGAAATTTGACACAAGTTTTTCATCAACAAGTTTTTCATCCACAACAAACACACGGTTAAAAAGAGCCGCGATAAAGATATTCGAAATATATAATAAAATTTGTGTATAATAAAAAACGAATATCGTTCCACAATTTCCCATAAATCGTCCACCTGTCGGCTCATTAGAAAACGAGTCTTTCATTCCACACTTACATAACACTTGTGAGTATATATATGTATGTATATATTCAACATATTTAAATCCAATCTTTCCTCGTGCACACACATATCGAGGCGAGTGTCATTATCTCGTAACACCCACATTTCTTCGTTTCGTGCCTACGTGGAATCCATTACCTTCACCGTGCATTGTGAACGCGGCATATGTAAATAAAGTAGGTATACGCGATTCCCGGCAAGGTTGTGGAATGGAACGCGTGGATGGTTAGCATTTACGGGGTTAATGGGATGAATTGTGCGATAGAACAGACCTACATAATCGTGATAGACCTCGGATTCTCTCCTATGGATCGTGAATTCAAACGCAATTATAAATTTGAATTACGCGCCAAATAAAGCGATGCATCTTCGACGTAAACATGCGCAGATATCGTCATATATGTTGATTGCAATATTCTGGTATGAATCTATATCGTGAATAATATGCGTTGTTATAAAGAATATATTGTTTTTATAATATTCAAAATGATTTAATGTGTTTTTAATGTTTCTCCTTTTTTGAATTGGAGAATTATTGTGACAAAGAAGATTTTGATCAAGGATTAATTTAATAATACTTTATTAAATGATCTCTGGAGCGAGGTTGAATTTTGGATCTTTTAATTTTAGCGAGAAGTGAAGACTTTTTACGTAAGACGAATGTAATTACTGCACTTTAAGTTCACTCGTTAGTAACACTTTAATATTATTTTCTGGCAAATGATTATAATACTCTTCAACCAATATTATTCCTCGAAGGCTAATTACAACAGAGAAAACATTAAGAAACTTTGCCGTGACTTTTACGTCTTCGCTTCGTGTTTTCATCCACCATATTATTCGATTTAGAAAGAGAGAGAGAGAGAGAGAGAGAGAGAGAGAAAGAGAGAAAGAGAAATCTTCAGAATTCGTTCCTAATTTTTACAATAAAAATTTCTTTATTATATAAAAAAAAAAAATTTTTATTCTCTTTTTTCGTTTAAAATATATATATAAGAGAAACTCCGGTAAACATAAAAATTAACTTAAGAAACGTAGTTAAAATCCTATCTCATAGTTTTAATCAATCCTTCAAATTTCTATAACAGTTTCTTACATAAAAATTTCAACAATACATTCGCATTCACATTTATTTTTCAATCTTAGTTTCCTGTTTGTTTTCTATATTTTGTACGAACCCATCGAAACCCGTACTTTCTCGCTGTGTATATACGTAAGTACCTCGAGACGAGGTGATTCAGCCGAAAGTTGCGAAGCAAAACGCGGCTGAGTGTAACCGTAACTCGATATCAGTCTCGAAAGGTTTCCATTCCTCCATTCCGCAAACAAATTTGTTTAATAATCACGTACAAAATTTCGGAGTTGGAATTGTTACGTACATCCAGGTAAAAACAGGGTGTATACAAAAGGACGACACGAAATTAAGTAGATTTTCACGTTGTCACGATTTTTAATAGGGATCGTTACATGGTTGGTTGCAGGCGTACATAAAGAAGGAATTGGGTAAAGTGGTAGTATACACGACGACCTCTGGTATCGTGAGAAAAACGTTCTACAATTGCAAGAAGGTGAAGCAAATCCTGAGGACGCACATGGTCAAATACGACGAGCTAGATTTGTTTGGGGACGCTGAGCTGCAAACAGAGCTGAGAGATCGCTTGGGCTCCACGGTGATACAGTTGCCCCAGCTTTTCATCGATGGGCAACATATCGGGGTGAGTAAATTTGTAATGTGTATTTATAGTTATAATTTAACGTATGTCGGTGGATATTTAATTTTTTAGTT
Organism: Apis laboriosa; assembly: GCF_014066325.1. Lineage (NCBI taxonomy): Eukaryota > Metazoa > Arthropoda > Insecta > Hymenoptera > Apidae > Apis > Apis laboriosa. Next base: position 7,621,025 of record NW_025224135.1, read on the forward strand.
ATAGATTTTTTAGTTATAGTTTTATAGATTCATTTATTTCCGTAAACGTAAAAATAACGTGAGAGATGTGTTATTTAATTTAGATTTTTATTTGAATAATGTAATAATAGTTATGGAAAATTCGTGTAACTTTGAAGTGCAGATGTTAGCCTGAATTATTTAAGGAAATAGAATATTATTTTCGTAATGAAGTTGTTGCAGGTATAACCGAAATAACGTATAAATATTTTATTTATAAAGGTTATAGGTAAAGGGAAATAGGGAATGAAATATGAAAAAAAAAATTAGGGAAGCGTAAGATTAGAAGTAGGCGATGAAGTAGGTGTTAAATATTGAAAGTCAAGTTTACTAATAAAAGAAATATGCAGGAAATCATTTTATAAATTATTTTATAATAATCTATTATCTAATTTCTATAACTTTTCATAAATATTATTATATATCATTTAAACGATTTAGATTATAATGCTATATTTCAATTGAAATAGTAAAAGATTAGTATAACGTTACAAAATTTTCTATAAATTTTTTACAAGCATCTTTTATAAAAACATGAATGATCGATGTATTGCAAAAGCACTTGTAAGTGGCAGATAAGGTCAAATGTATCGGATATAGCTTTTCTCTGATGTTACACAAACATGATGATATATTATAGACTAAATTACGTTCTATAAATTTAAATTTGAAGCAAGGTTATAATATTATATAATTCAAGAGAAATCAATATAAACGTTAAATATAATCCTCCTAAGAATAAGCCGTATTATTATTCTTATCAATCATACCCAAATATATTAAAATAAATATCCATCACCTAAAATTATTAAAACGTTATTATATTTGAAAAATAACAAAAATTCTTGAGTTAGGATAAAGTTCATCTCCATTAGAACGCCGAAATCACGAAAACTCCATAAAATTTCCACCTAAGTCTAACTTTTCTAAATTACACGGGGATAGTTTGTAACCGGATGCATACATACCCTGGCAGACTACCAAGGTTAAATCTACTCGCTCGTTACTCCCGTTAATATCGTGGTGGATAATTATTGATGCTTATCGAGGCTGCTCATTAAGACGCGCAACTAATACACTCGTGTTTATTATTAGCATAAAACTTGAACGAGTATAACGCGAAAGATCGGTTCTCGCCGGCACGTGTCCGGTCTGTTTGCGATAAGATGCACGTTCCACGGTTATCAACGAGAACGATGTTGAATAATGAAACGTATGCATCTGTTAGTGACCGTTTCTGTGCTCGACAAACAGGCCTTTTCTTTATCGATTTTCTCGCTATGAGAATCCATAATTGTTTCTTTCCGCAACAAACGCGTTCAACATTCTACGAATAACTATAATAACAGACACTTATCAATAGCAAGAAATGAGCTTTGATATCGATCGGAGTTTCATACTAGGGAAGAAGACATCTGGTGTAACATCGTGGAGTCGAAGGAACTCCGTGGCGAAAGGTATGGAAACCCCGATTTGAGGGGGTCACAGCCACGGACTGCGAAGTTCGTGGAATCCCGTGAAGTGTTCTAATTTTTCTTCGATTCCGCGGTTACTTTTCAAGTGGAACATGATCGACGAGTTTTATCAGAAAATGAAAAAACTTTCGTGATACTTCATTTACAGAGTTTACAATGGCAATCACACGATCTTTTTTTTTCCGTACTTTTCCCGTTCGTGCTCATGCGAATTTCTCGCAAGGCCGATATTACATTATGCAACGAATGTATGTTCCTTGGCGGTTCGTGAAAGTGGCGAAGACGCTATGGAGAAATCAACGCGAAATGTCAAAGATGACCGACGAGCGCTAGTTCGCGCACTTCAAATGGGTTTGTAACCGGAAATCTGTGTGGACGATACAGGATTGCGCAATCGATGCAAGCACGAGAAAGTACACGCGGCACACAGTTTTATATCGGTTGTTCATCGATCATAAAATTTCAAAAAGTTTCGAGATTACCTATTGTGGTGGGGACAATTGAGTTACTGTGGTATCGATTTACAAATTCGATTTCACAATCGCTATTTTTTTCTCGTTTAGATTTTGTTCCACAATTGTGATTCGATATGCTGTTCGATGATTTTCGCGATTGATCAAGAGATTCTGTGGTAACCATTTGGGATTTCAAAGAAAAGAATATTGGATTAAATTCGTATGGGATAGGGGGAAAGTGTGAACTGAATGTTATATAAAGGATGCGAAGATTGTGGGGAGAGGGAAAACATGATATATTCATTAGAAAGTGAAAAAGTGTCTAATATAAGCATTGTGCATTTTTATTTGAAAAAGTGACGATCGAGAGTTATTTTTTAAATTTTATCAGAAATAGAAAGTAGAAATAAAAATAAAAATTTATTTTTGAAATATTCTTAAAAATTTTAAAGTTACATTTTTAGAAAGTTACAATTCCAACGTAGTATAGTTACAAGTGTACGCAATTCAATATTGACTTTTGACAGAAATAAAATCGTAATAGAATTCCTAGATTGCATAACGTTATATAGTGGATATGACGAAGAATAGGTTTTCAATTTCGGTGTTGCCTCTAGCGGAACAGATGATTTTGCACGTTGGTCATTTTTCTTCTGCCGTGATAGTGCTTTTGTTCGCCACTACCGGTTATTATAAATATACGCTATTTTTCTATTACGCTTGCGATGATACTTTTACTCGCTTTACCAGTCAAATGCACGAAGAAAGTTTCACATTCACTATTTTCTGCCTCGATTTTTCAATGAAAGAATTGTTATTTTTTAGTACAATTTAAAGTAAATTAAAATTCTCTAGAATATTTCTGAAGAATTTACTTGGATATGAACAAAATTTATATTAATTCTGGTAATTTTTTAGAATTTTTTAGAATTTAGAGTATTAAACAAATTCTTTTGAAGAAAAAAAGTGAATTAAAAAATGCTATGGGAAAATGTTAAATTTTTTTATTTCTTATGACAAAAATTTGATAGAAAGGTGTCAAATAAAGAAGGAATAAGATAAAAAGTGCAGATAAGATAGTAATTGCAAATTTATTACTATGCATAATTTTTATTGTTTTCTTGCTACATATCTTTTTATATAGGTGATTAGGATTGAAAAGTGTTACATTATTGTAATAATGTATTCTTGAATATTTCTGTAATTATATACTCTACAACTAATCAATTAAGACTAGAATTTGAAATATTTCTCAAGAATACAATAAATTATGTTGGAAAAAATATAGGAATTGAACTTTTACATTCACATACTAAGTTGAATTTAAATTCAGCTTAAAATAACTTTGTCCAGATATAATTACTGATTAATTATCTTATCATTATCTTAAACTATACTATATTGTTCTAGAATTATTAAGAAATATTTTTTTTAATCTATTCCAGTTATCTTATTATCATTATTATATCTGATCGTATATAAATTTTAGTACACTTTTGAATCACACATATACGTCTCGGTAATTAACTTAAACTGAATATTATAAAAACATAATATTCATATAAAATTGCAATTAATTATATAGCAATTGTATATATAATAAATTTTATATCAAAATATCATCTATCTGTTCGTGCAAATTTGTAAAAATATATTCAAATCGATACTAAAAAATAGACACTAAAAATTATAAGATTAATTTTCGTTCATTGTCATTTGCATTCAAATAACAAAGATTAAGGGATAAAAGCAGAAATTATGATAATGTTGATCTTGATTTATAATTGCATTAATTTCTTTCTTCAAAAAACTTACTTCTTTTTAAAATTCTTTAAAAAATATATATATATTTCAGGCATCGATATTGCTAACAAACCTTTGAAATGTATAATGCCACTCGAAACAAACAAACGCGCAATTATATGTCGTGCAATTAGACGCACGTTCGATATCGGTGCCGAGTGCAATTACGTCGCAACACGCCGACTAATAAATTGCATCATAGAGAGGCTGGAGAAATTCCAAAGAAATTGCGAACGTTCTCGATTGCTCGTGGACGAATATCTTTGCCAATCTTTGCCGAAAAGTTATGCAATTTCAAGGAAACTTATACGTTATATCATGGCCATTATTGAAAACTGTGTAATCGGATTCGAAATTTTATACGTTACCTTGCTCCAATTAATATCTCGTAATGGAACGCATTTAATTAACCTCTTTAACGATGCAATAAATTTTCATATTGAATCATATTATAATCATATTATTATTATATTATATTAGATCAAAAAAATTGATATATGAACATGATTTATTTTTTCAAATGATGGAAAATCTACAATTCAATGCATTTATTATTAATACATTATTATAATCATTTATTATAAATAGATATCAAATAATTAGCCAATAAGTAACTGATTTTACAATTATACGTATATTTGAACTCCATCTATATACTGCTATCATACTAATTTTTTTCTGTTCAATGAAATTGAAATCATATCAGGTAAAAGAAAAAGCAACAACGTTGAGGAATGAAGAAGATGCCTTGGCGAAAGACGTGTAAACCCCGCCATCCGGGGTCACCATCCACGGATTTAAATCTCACGAGAAATCGCAAGGAATCTCTTTTTTCTTCGAATCCTACAATATTTATAATACAGTGCAAAAATCTTTTAGAAAGCTATTTATTCTTAAATTTTTATTTGTTATTGACAATTACACATACAACTTATCTTAGTTATGCATCAGTAATTTAAGATCTATTTTTATGTTGTTATCGAATATAAAATTACGGAATTTTAATTCGGTATGAAGTGTTACTACACAGCTGGAATTTTAAATACATGACAAATGAAATATTACAGAGTAAATGAGGACACATTCCATATCATGTCGGTTAATGGAAACAAATAACATTAATGGGAACATATTATATTCGTTACAATTTTAAATTAAAATTATAATTATATAAATTAAAATTAAAAATATTTATAATACGAATAATTTTAGGATATTCGAAAAAAAAAAATAGAATTTTCGTGAGGAACATTATAATAGAAATACGATACAATTACACGAATTGCAGAGTATTGGTCGAATAGAGATTTTTCAACAGATGAGGAAAAGTTAAATTACTTTGTACGTCTTTTCTTTTGTACGACATATTTTTTGAACTTTTCAACGATGAAATTTCTAAAGATGAAATTGAATGAAGATTCTTGAATAAAGTGACTTGAAATTGTCGAATAAGTTGAATAAGTTGAATGATTCATAAGGGGAAAGAAGAGAAAGATATTAATTTCAGATTGCATCTGAAAGTTAACGGTTTTATAAATTAAATATGAAAATGATTTAGAAAGATAAGGAGATATTAATATATTACAAAGTTTTTTCTTATTTGTGAAACTGTTCGTTTATTTAAGGGCATCTTCTCACGATTTTTTTTCTCATTATTATTTCGCATTATTAACGAGAATTATATAGCTTTTCCCATACTATAACTTAACGAACACTTATATAATATAAATGTGCAATTTATGCTTAACATTAAACTTATAAAAGAAAGATCTCTTAACAAATATTTGATCTCTCAAATATCTCTTAAACAAATTTATTTAAATATTATTTAAACATATTTTACATATCTCTATTTTGTAATATTATTTATGTGTATGTAAGATTTATGTGTATATATTGTCATGTATATATAATCGTTTCAAAATGATTCATAATAATATTAATAATATTTGTGTAACGAATGCTTTCTATTATTTACAATGTCAACATTATTAATAATTTTGCGGAGAAAGAAAGCGAAGAAAGTGAAAGTGCAAATGGAATGCAACTTAAGAATCATAAAATGGAATTACCTCGCGCTTAATAACAACTAAGTTGACCCTCACCTTTCCAGCGTTATGACATTTTGCTGTTCATTTCACATTTTGTATCATTTCACCGTGGCGTAGTTAGAAATGGAAAGAAGTTATTAAACGTAACTGCGGTTTAATGCCTCCTCTAATGCGAACAGCTTTCGCTCGAAACAATTCTTAAAATAATACGATAAAAATTGTTACACCTTTCTACGCTTTCCTCTCCTTATTATTTCTATAAACTATCAAATTTAATATTTCTATGACAATTTTCTATTCTTACGATCTTAAATTAAATTATTCTTCTTTCACGCGATAAAGAATATATCAAAGGAGAAATCCATAAAAATTTTATAAAAATAATCAATAACAATTTTATGGTCAGTGTTTTAAAACTCAAGAAAATATTATATTTTCACCTAGAATAACAAATAAATAAATTAATTAATTAAAAATAAAGATTAGAAAATGAAGAGCATACAACATTAAAATTGAAAATCTCGTAAAAATATCTAAAAATATTTCGGGTATTTTTAGAAAAACTGAGATTGACTTTTAGCGAAATAGAAGTATGATACACAATACCAAAGTAATTTAGCAAGAATCTATCGATCAAAACCCAAGATATGAAAACATTGATATCGATCAAATCGTCAACATTCCACCAACACGATCTCAATTGCCCAATTTCCCATGGCGTCATACAAGAAAACTTGAGAAGAAACGCAATTTCACGTGTCGCTTTGCAATTCTACACATTTGTATTTTCAATGGCGCGATCATGGGACCGTGTGCATTAGAATCTGTTGAATCAACATTATCGATTCCAAGCATGTATGTTGCTGTGCATGTGGCCCAATGTATCACGTAGTTACTTTTGTTAATAACAATACAACCTTTAATTGTATTCTCTCAATTCTATCACTAAATTTTATTTTACTTTGTACGCCAAATGAATTTTGGCTTGAATCCAGATTGTGCAACATTGCATACGCTCCGTGTACCAGCTTGCATTTTCCTTCGATGTATCATGTATATCATTTGAAATCTGGTCTGAATATACGATCGATATTCATGATACGATCGATCATTCGATATGCATCCAATTATACGTTGTTGTGTGAAAGAATTCTAAAGGTTGGTCTATACTTGTTACGTATTTTACGTGTCATGATACGTCTAATAAAAATAAATGCGTCAAAATATTGGAATCGATCCATCAACCGGCTTTTCATCGTCAAAAAAAAAAAAAAAACGTCATGACTATATTCAACTAGTTTGAATGTAGTTCGAACGAGAACTGTTGCATTGACTCACTGCTCGTTTATTTCTATCTACATAAATAAAATATTTTTCTATATCATCAGGATATCCTGTTCTTTATTAAAAGATACAGATAGATATGTTAATAATATGAAATAAATTTATATAAAATATTTGCTTATATTTCGTCAGATCCTATTTTCCAATCTGTTATAAAAATATAAAATAGAATAAAATTACGATTACAAAATCAATCTGCAAGATACTGGAATGAACTGGTGATATAAATCAAAGAAATGTCTTTTTCGTATCATTAAATCCTATTTCTTCCACGATGAAATAAATGAAATAAATGATAAATGAAATAAATATTTACATCGTACGAGCATCATTGCAAGATCAACGAGCGATTGATATGATTCGAGGATACAACAAGTGTATAGCCACGTTCACGTGTCTCGTTTACGCGACACCTCATGGACAGAGGGGCCACAGTCGACGGCCGAGCGAATAAACGCGGCAGCGAAATGTCAAACCGCTCGATCCAAGGCCTGGCGAAAGAAAAAGAAGGGGGAAGCCGCGAAAGAGAGAACGAAAGGTGAAGCGGGTTGCGTTATAAGGCACCACACGGTCCTCTCGGGCGAATGTGTACAAACGAAACACAACCGCGCTCCAACCGCATTCCTGATCGACCACGCCACGTGATAGCCGTGCTCGATCGTAGACTAGTCTCGAAAATCATAAGAAATCGTATAGGTTGTATTGTAGTTTGTATTGTTTGCATGATTTCTTTAGAATATTTTTTTTTTTTATGATTTCACTTTAGGACGTGGATGGGACGTTGATGAAAGGCAAATCGATCGTTCGATTTTTTTTCGTAATGGGTCGGCGATGAAGATGTGAGTGAAGGTAGAAAAAAATAGGATTTGAAAGTTTTCTTCAAATGATTTGATTGTCTACGTTTAGGTTTTTAAAAAGGGAATGGGTTGGGTTTAAGTTAGGAATGAATAGCGATCGAGAAGTTTGATGAAGTATACAGTGTCGTAATATGTTGGTGAATTGTTGATTATATCGTTAATTGATCCGATAGATAAAAATGGTATTTTGTTCGATTGAAGAGATATTTGATTAGTAGTGGAAAATATAATTAAGAAATTGCTGGATTTTTCTTTTATTGAATCTTTTTTACGTAGTACAAACTTTTAGTTTGCTAACTTTAGGTTTCTTTTTTTTTATATATTAAAAATTACGAATATCTTTTTGACATCTAATTCAATTGAAAATTAAAAACTAAAAGCGCTCGAGCTATGAAATTTAGAAAACATCATCAACACAACCGTGACAGAAACCTTTAGAAGGTTGGTTCCATTTTATACCGGTTCTCGTCTCACAGTTTAATGTCGAAACATTTCCACGAGTCGAATTAAAAATTGAGACGCGTTTTTTACAGATCACATTTGCTTTGCTTGCAAATTTCTTTCACTGAAAATCAAACTACTTTTTCTAAAATAAATAAATAAATAAATAAATAAAAAGACAAAATCCGAATAAAATAAAAAAAATGAGCACATGTAGAGTTTATTTTAAAAATTAATTGAAGAAACATCATTAAAAATCACTCAAATGCGTAACCGTTTAAACAATAAATCTTCATAAAATGTTCATTACTAGTAGCTGTCGTCAGTATTATACACTGTACATGATAACGTGATACTGGTAAATGGCCAACGATAAAAATACCATAAAATAAGGAAATTCACAGCAAAACGAAAGTGATTATAACGCATCTGTTAGTCATGTAATAAATATTTTGATAGATTCTGTTTGTTTATACATGCTAATACGAGCTTTCGTCATTAATATAGTATGCATACTAATCGCTATCGATTATCACGTATTTGATCAATTGCATTTTCCGGGATTAATTGAAAAAATAAAACAAGAAATGGAAATATTACTTTACAACAATAATTCTTCGTGATCTTAAAAAACCTTTTTCTTTTTACAGGGATTCGATACCGTGGAACGACTCAACGAATCCGGAGAATTAAGAGAGATGCTTAAGCCCTACCAGGTAATTAGAAATTAGGACAACAGTCCATTCCTCCATTTGACACCTGATTCAAACTGATTCAAATCATCAATTTTCCTCGATTACGATTAATCAGATTAATTCAAAATCAACGAACCAATCCTATCCAAAATCCTTGGACTCAAAAATTCGTATCAATCGAATGAAAATAAAAATCACTCTCCATCCTCAAAATATCTATTCCAAATATCATCGTCAACGATCAAACATCAATTAAACAATTCCTTTCACGGATACGTTCTATTTTTCCAAGATTGTTTCCCTAAAATTTCCCTAAATAAAAACCCTCGCGTAATAAATATTCCTCGCGAACGTAACTCAAAAGAAAGAATCCACTTTCCTCCTCTTACATTCGCTGCCGGACACCGAGGATTTACCGCAATCTGAACGTGTAATCCTCGCGAAGAATTACGGACGATCCTGTCGATATCCCCCCAGACCGTCCAAAAGAATTTACTCGACCCTTCAGGAATCCCGCGCCCGGTTCCGAGAATTCGCCACGTAACTCCCCGTGTCTTTGGGATATTTATGCCTGTTAGAAGAATGGAACAGTTGTGTTCGTGTCCTATACACGCGATACAGCGGCCATAAAGGAGCTCGTGGTGATCGGTGTTGGCGGACGCGCGAGCGCGTAATCCGTCGCGGGCACAAGGTTGTTAACGATCCTTTCACTTTTATCCGCCGATATCTGCCTTCCACCTTCCTTTTCCATCACGATCATAAATTTCGATGTCGTGCGATTGAGGTTTACCTTGCAGCGAGGAAAGGTCGTTTACACCTTTGTCCGTGTTTCCAACCACTGTCACTCTCCTTATATTCTTTCTATTCCCCCTCCTCCCCCTGCCCTTAAATGCCTCCTTTTTCCTCGTTCGCGTCGATCCACGCGAGGACGTTCGTCCCTTTTATCGTTAATCCATCTTCGAATGTTAATTAATAATGTTAATTGATGATTAAATTATGAGAAACTTCGCGTACTTGATCGTTGGATTCGATAATTTTGAAGGTAATTTTGAAATGAAGGCGAATGTTTCAATTTTATAAAGAGTGCGGTGTGTAATAGAAGATTGTAGTTTCTGTGATTTTGTGATTTGAGTGGATGATATTATTCGTATACGAAATTATATTTCTTTCTTTAAAATTGTTTAAAAATGTCTTTTGGAATCTAGTTTCGATGAAGTATTCGTTTCATTCGAAATATCGTAAATCTGAAATTCGAATCTTTCGAATGTTAGAATTAGAAAATTCGAGAAATGTTATGCACACGAATTTGATCATTCAAAGTTCTTTGAGAATAATGAGTTGTATTCGAGATTGTGATTCGAGAAATTGCGATGTGTAATAGAAGATTGTGGAGATTTCACGATGGAAATGAGTTTTGTTCAATTTCGTTTTGTTAAATCTATAACTTTACGATTTGAGTAGATGTATCGCTTATTCGTTACGAAATTTCTGGTTTCCAATTATTTACTGGAGAAATTATCTTCAACCGTTACTCTGAAATTTTTATTTCTTTATAAGCAATTGTTTTGTATTAATTGCAGCCTATAAGAATCACGATTATAAAACGAAAATTACACGAAACGTATCGTTCATTTCTTTCAGTTTAATCAATCCATTCCAACCAGTTGCGTAACGACACTCATCTTTCCAACCTCATTCGTGATGCAAGATAATCACAAAATACGCGTTTGTAACTCAACAGAGTGGGCTTGATGTCCTTTTCACAAAATTTTCTCCCTATTAATAATTTCAAACATCTTAAATTTTTGACCAACGTTACGTCACAATGAACACACTAAGCTTCGAGAAGACGCTAGAAACGTAGAAAATTATCTATATCCTGTCCTTGGAAAAACGAAGAAAGTTTCACGAGAAAAAAAAAAATCGTAAAATTATTTTATCTCTCCCGAACGAAAGTTAATTATCGACTTGTTTCACGTGCAGAAAGGCTTGTAATTAAATGACATACCCACGCCATTCTGACGTACCCTTTTTCACCTTGTCTTTTTACGCAATACTTGCATAATGTATCATCGATATTCTGATCTTCCTTAGACACGATAAGCATGCACACAACGCGTAAAGATTTAATACGTAAAGAAGATTTTATTTCGTTAACAAATTGAATATCAATCTTGTCATCAACTATGGATGAAATTACGCGTAAACGTAATCATTACGTCAATATTCCATCCAGATTTTCAATCTGTTGTCCGTTTTCATTTTGGATTGGATTCGAAAAATATGAATTGTTTCTAGCAACAATGGAGATTCGATATTGGTTTCATTTTCTTTTGACTCGTCTCTTTCTTGATTCTTTAAAGAAAATCTTGAACTATACTCTTCTGAGTTCGTATTCAAAAAAAAAAAAAAAAACATTATGACCAATTAATTATTCGAAATTCTTAATCTCAGATAAGTAATAATCATATGATTGAATAATATTGGCCGATAATAATTTGTTAAAATTTTAGTTCCTAGCAGAAAAAGCCTGGCTTCGATCATTAAACAAGTAAGGAAAAAAAAAAAAATTACAGGAAAAAAGGTAGAAGTCGCGAAATATTTCGAAATTGTGTTTCAATTTAAGGAAGTCGAACAAATAATTTCGTTTCCTACATTACTCCTCTTCTTCTTTTTTTTTTTTTTTTTTTTTTGCTTGAAGAATGCAATCGAAAATGAGTAAAAGTGAAAGCGTTGTTGAGCAACATCGCGTGCACTGGAAACTAATGCAGGAATAAGGATCGTCACGCTTATTTTATAATCGTTAAACGATTGAGTCCGGCAATCATTCGTCCATTAAGTCGTGGGCATTAAGTAGATGAGATGTAGATATTATGCGAATGGAATTGGTTCGGATAATCGTGGGACTGGGAATCACGAATGATATTTCTGGATATCGAGTCTCTGATTATTTTATCGTCACTTTCTCATTGCGATCGCGTTGATACGAAGTTGGAATTAAAGCGAAGATGATTTTTCAACGAACCTGTTGTTCAATTTCCAATTTCCCTCCTGTATTTTTCCATAATTCTTTCGAAGATTAATCAAAATGGATATATTCTTGAACTTATCTCACTTATAACGTATACACGTATTTAGAATCCATTCAGAAAACGTACATACCTCGATTCAAACTTGAGGCGATCATTTCGTGAGGTGTGATCTTATTGTTTATGAAAGATAATTATCAACTATCGTAATACGGTTCAAAATACTCTCCTTCCATAATTATCCTACCTATTGTTAGCCCACTATTGTTTTATCACCGGAAGTATTTATAGTACTCGATTACAGTTTCTCAATAGTGCCATTGACTTCTTTAAAATCGTGTCTACGAATTGTTATTACGAATACATAAGCGTGCATAACTTTTCTTGTAATTTTATATAATTTGTAGAATATGGAAATTTTACTAATAAAAATAAATGTAACTTCAAACCACGTTAAAAATTAAAGTAGAACGACACGATGCAAAAAAAATTGCGCGTCAATCTAAACGAGCATCACGAATATCTCATTCGTCCCAAAAAAAAAAAAAAAAAAAGTGAAAAGAGAAACAATTCCAAAAAAAACAAAATATCGTCGAAAAACGAAAATCCTCGATTCCAAATCCTGACATTGCTTTGACAAATTTATATTCGCTCAAATTTAAAATCGCTCATTGATCTTTATTCCAGAGCGAGGACGCCTGCACAGTCTGCCTGTTCTGCGGAGGTTATCAGTGGCAGCTGTGTCCTGTTTGCAACGGAAGCAAGAGATCCGTTCACCGCAACGACTTCACCGCGGAATTCGTCGCCTTGAAATGCGCGAAATGCGACGTGAACGGTCTCATCCGATGCCCCCATTGCTGAGCAAAAAAAATAAAAAAATAAAAAAAAAAAAGAAAGAAAAAGAAAAAAAAAGAAAAAAGAGAAAAAGAAAAAAAAAATAAAACGAGAAACATCGTCATACCTGGCAATTGGCATCGAGAGGAATCCGCTACCCTTACGCTGCCCTCCCTGTCTAAGACTAAGGTGCTACGAGAAGTATATCGCATGTTGAATGTACACGTCACGGTGGGTTACACGTTCTCGCGAGAGATCACGATTATTCGAGATCGGCGTGCAAACGCTGCCTTCAGTCTCTCGCTCTCTCTCTCTCTCTCTCTCCCATTCTTCCTCTTTTCGTTTCGTTCGAAGACGAAATTGGAGACGAATCGTGGAAGGGGAGATTTCGAGTAGGAAGATTTACGAGATAAAATGGCGTTCGCACGCACGCATTTTGAATATCGAGTGACGCGATGATCGCGAGATCTCTCGCCATGTGAATTGTAAAATATCGACTAATAAAACTTATCTATAATGTTTTGTAACATGCAATTCGTGAGTTTGTTTTTTTGTTTCTTTTCTTTTCTTTTCTTTTCTTTTTTTTTTTTTTCGCAGACCTGTATTACTCCTTTCCCACTTTGGAATTTAAATTTCTTCTACTTCTGTGGCCTATTTTTGTGAATAAGCGAATTTGAAAGAGCGATTATGATGTAAAGATGTTTAGATAATTGATTTAAGGATTCGATTTTTAATGTAATTAATAAAGAAGAATTATTGTATCTTTCTCCACGTATATTTATTTAATAAACTTAAGAAGTGACCTGGAAATTTTTTAAGGAACACAAATCTATCGTCTATCAAAATTATAATTCGATTCATTGTTACAGGATACTGTCCAGCTATGTTTCGTTCTCCACTTTGAAATTAATTTTATCATGACTGTGTCTGAAATGGGAATACGCGGAATAAAGCCAGCGTTAAATCACTAAATTTCCTTTCTCGATCCTTTCATCCTCGTTTTCAACTACGTTCAACTTTTGCTCACGACTATATAAAGTCAAATCACACACGAATACACACAGCTCAAAACCATGTCATGTCGTTTGAAAACGGAATAAACGCGGAGAATACCCGTTCCTAAATTTCTCCATTTTGTTATCAACACGTAGAACATAATATTACATACACTCACGTCTCAGGGACACGGTGAATAATAATAAATTCGCGTTCATACAAGTAACAATTTGCCCTAATTCCTCGAAGCTATTATTCACTTCCCGCCAAAACGAATGAAAATTTCCATGACAAACGAAATTTATGTTAATCGGTTTCTTTCGTTATGTGTACAGTTGATAGAGATGCGAAGAATTACGCGGAATAATTAACGCACTTTCGTTTTACACGTGATCTGATTATTATGCGAAGAAGCTTCGTAATTAACGCTAGACGAAGCGTTTAATTCATTGTCGAGTTTGATTCTTATTCGCGCTCCGTTGATTTATTGAGAAACAACTGTTCCACTGATTTTTTTAAAATTTTCTTGTCGAGAAAATTTTACAAATTCACTTAACAAGCTCTAATTATATTTTTTGATAACTGATTACAATTACAAATAATTTTTTTCTAAAGATGGAAAACGCACATTCGTCTAATTTTATTAATTATATTCTAATCTTCGCTATCGTGAAATAATAACAAATTTCTTCTTTTATTTTGGAAAAATGGCACGATTTCTTTAAAATTTATTATAAAAAGTTAAACATATTGGGGAAAAAAGAATAAAAGAAAATAGCACGTAGTATTTGATTATACGATAACAATACAATAATAGATTATTTGAAAAAAAGGAAAAGAAATGTAAAATTTAACGATAGCAAAATCAGTGTTCGATATTTTTCTCTTAACATGTCAAAAATAAATTTTCTCATTGCAATATTCCTAACATGACTTCGTCGCGAATGATAAAGAATCTAGGAAAACAATGTATAAATATTTTATCATCTTTAATAATTTGAATAATTACCAGATTAGGTAAAATCACTTTATGGCATAATCATTCGTAATTTATCGACCAGAATTAAATTTAGAAATGAAGCTTATTTCGCGGCACGCAGATAATACGTTCAAAAATAGAAAGGGGATCCATTTGTGCGTTAACGCATTCTAATTAATTAATTAACGATGAGCACGGAATAATTCCGGAAGGGAGGGGAGGGAGAAAGATGTCACCCCGGTAGCGCCGGAATCCACGTTCCAGCCACCCTTAACCAAGCGGTTTAACTCAGTGGATTACAAACTCGCTTAATCCTCAGTCTCCAGATAAACTTTATTTTCAACGTCATCAGCTTGCCCGTGACTTAATCAATACTTTCATTTCTGCTGCGTTCCCTGTGTTGGTTCATCTGCTTTAATTTTGTTTTGCCTCTGTTTACAAACATTGTATCGATGATCGAAAACATTCGAGAATTTATCACGAGTTAATGCTTATTTGCAATTGAAAGAATACAATTTCTTTCCTTTATAGATTTAGTATTTATCATTGCTAGAGATAATATTCTGAATCATGCCTTTAAATAGATTTGTGATATATGAAATATCCATGATTGAAATTTAAATTTCAACTTTATTTGATACGTTTAATCATACGTGTAATTTAAATATTCTTCCCCTATGAAACTCTTCATTTTTATTTTTAATTACCATAAAATATATGTATTATTCTTCCTGAAACATTCTTTATTGAAAGAATGCTATAATTGAAAGAAATATTGATTAAGTTTAATAAATCAATCAAAACATTTAAATGTAATATTTTCTGTTGATATCAAGGATCTTTGTATGTTATATATCGTCATAAAAAATTATATGTCGTACTAAAAAACAATTTCTTTTTGGAGTGTAAGTAATTAATTCAACGAAGCATAATATTTTTGCTATTAATCGCGTGATTAGATGAATAAAAATTATTCATAATGAAATAAGATTCGAGCAAACAGCAGAATTTTTTTTAATTGCCGGCGTGAGATACATCGATAATATATTTATTACGTTTTTAACATTATAATTCTCTCTTTATTATTATTATTATTATTATTATTATTATTGTATTCGACTACATTAAGGAAAAAATGTAGGTGTCAGATGGAAAAAATCATAATAATCCAATTTCCAAGTTCTCTTCAAAGTTTTATATCTCTTTTTAGATCATGTAATGTATTAACTGTGTTAAAGAAAGAAAGGGTAATCAGATAAAAGATTTCATTTTAATTCAATTACCGTTTCCATTCGATATTTTATATTCTTGTATTCTGCATTACAATCGTTATGAATCGTTATGAATATTGAAATGCACTGTATGCATCGAATCATTTCAATTATACATTCCAGGAAAAAAATATAATACGCGAATATCTTTCTATTCGATGGATACTGTTATTCATAAAATTAACGATCATTAAAACTTGGTCTTTATCGAGGTACAAACTAATTAAGGAAGTTGTAAAAAACTTTAAACGAGTTTAAGCATATCTTTTTTTTTTTTCTTTACTCCGATAAAATGGTTAAAGATAACTTTGACACTCTACATATAATTATTCAGGAGATAAAAACAGCTTCATTTTTTTACAAAATTTACAATCGCAAAAGAAATTTTCGATAATCTTCTTCCGCGATATTTCACAATATTTCGTGAATTATTAAATTTCATAAATTTCATAAATCTTCCTTTTCCGTCGATCGTCAACGAGATCGAGAAAAATTTTTAAAAGCGACCAGAGAACTGGTTCACGATTACCTATTTCCATTTCTCGAAGAAAGGAAGATTTCGAAGGTTATTTCTACACACCCACACACACACACAAAATAATAATAATAATGGAAGAGTGGAAAGAGAAGGGACGACACAACAACGGCACAATGGTTTCATACTCGGCTGCATATAATTGCGAAGGCTGAATCGCGCGGTTTATAAAGTAGGTTTTACCAGGGTGCTCTGAAAAAAAATATAGGGCAGAACATTATATAAAAGGTTTGTCGCAGCTAACGTTCAGGAAGTACGCACTTCCTGTTTGTTGACTCGCCGCCTTTAATTGCGGAATCCGTGACATAATGATGTGTTAAGTATTCGCGATTCTCTCACGCGTGTGAGGCTTGTTTGTCGTGGTACACACGCGAGATATGCGTAGCGTGGGACAATGGGGATCTTCTCCTGAGAGAAATCTTCGTTTTCTTTTTTTTTTTTTTTTTTTTTTCATGAATTCATACGAAGAAATATAAGCAGGGTTTGTTTGATCTGGACTGGCAAACACTCCAAGAATATCTGTCGTGTTTTTACAGACGAAGGATCGTGTTCGAACGAAATTTATTTTTGAAGGTTATGATTCCATTTCAGATTTATTAATATTCTTTTTTTTTTGTTTAAATTTCTTGCTGAAAATGTAATGATAATAATAATGATGATGATGATAAGTTTCTTGTAACAATTTAATGGTAGATAAAGATAAGGAAGATGTTTTCATTTAATGTTTATATTTAAATTGGAAATGCAAGATGTAAAAGTTAAGAAAAGTAAGATATCGAGGAGAAGAGAATTACAGATTAAGGAACGTGAAGGAGGATTATTTTGATTAGCTCAATAAATAAAGTCATTTCATTATTTCGTAATTGTAAAATTATCTCAAGATATGCAAATTAAATTTCTTGCATCGAGATAAACTTATTTTGAAGAGATAAAAATTGTACAATATAAAAAGAGAAAAAAAATTTAATAAACACGAAATTAAATTGTGTCGATCTCACTTCATTGTAAATCTGTTAGCTCTACAAGTAGAATAAGTCTAAATTAGTCAGGCGTGCGTAAATATTTGGATTCTTTCTCCTTTATGTGTAACAACGTTATATCGATTTTTGTTATGATATACAAATTATTAACATATAATTTATGATTTTCTTGAATTTATGAAATTTACAAATTACAAATTCAAATTAGACTCATTCATATTAGACTCATGAAAGTCTAAGTAGTAATATGTCACAATTAAATACGTTTCATCGATATATTCGTTCAGATTGATTGAACTTCGCTCTCTTTACATAATTTATTTTAATTTATAAATAAAACAACTCGAATACAAGAATCTTCTCATTAGAAGAAATAATATATTGAAATACAATTCAACAAAGTTTATAAATATAAATATACGAAACGTCGATTTTTTTAGCACTATACATTGTACATCTTTAAAAAAATCATTTTCATCACATTTCAAATTATATATTTTGCTTATTCATATCTGTAATATTTTTCGTTATTATACATTATAAAAAAAAAAAAAAAATCACTTTTATCACATTTCAATAATCCACGCGAAATGATATTATCGTGCTCGAAACATCCTTTGATCTGTAACTCTGTAAATACGAAAGTAAATTACCATAAATTACGAATAAAATATAATAAATAGACAGAGTTCTCTGAGTGATAATAAATCGCGTTTACATTTCGAATTAATACAATCGAGAGGGAATGGAGAGGAACGGCGACGAATATTTTCATACGGGGATTATTTTCTATTGTCGGGGATAATAACAGACGTAATAAAGGTTTAATTAACCAGGTAGAACGCGGTAATCGGTTTAATGTTTAACGCGGTCGCGTGTCACCGCGATCGATGCGCTATTGATCGCATGTGCGCAACAAGTCACGCCGATGTGCATCCTCCTCCCCTCCCCCTATGCGGTTCAAAAACTGCATTTACAATGCACGTGGAGCAATTAACCGCCATTTCCGTTGCGTCAGTGATGATTTACCACGGAGTGTTAAGCATCGGATCGTTGCACGCGACCCATCTCTCATTGAACCGTGTTATTTCTGTAATAAATTCCCCATTTATTTAATTTATCATCACTATCAACGTTTCGTGTCTCTCGTGATATTTATTTTTTACTTTTAATCTTAATAATATGAAAAGTTTAATTAACGAGTTACGCGTATTGCTTATTTACACTGGCATTTAAAGGAATAATAATTCGGGGAATTTTGATCTAGGATCTAGAATAATAAAATTTTTTTTTGAAGAATAAAATTGAAGATATTATGGAAAATGTTTTCTTTTTTTTTTTTTACAAAAAAATGTTAATTACTGCTGAATATAATAATTGTATAATATTATAGATTGATGTGAATATATAATAAATTGTTGTATTGCGAATAAAATATTAAATTATACAATTAATTAAAAATTGAAGTAAAACAATATTTATATTAATCAATATATTTATTCTACACTGCAGTATATTCCATTTAAAAATTGTTCACATTATTATTATTTATCCACGATAAATAAAAAGTATACGATATTATTTTTTTAATAAATAATAAATACATAATTATTCTTTTTGTCATTTCTTGTCTAATTCCGTACATAATGAGGGTATTCGGAATATTCATTTTGCCCTGAAGCATTTTGTACGAACAAACTGACGCATTCAACAATAGTAGTTTCAAACAAACGTAAGAGTGATTAACATAAAATCTAGCAAACAATAGTCTCGAATAATCCACGATTATGAACCGCGCGTTTATTAAGCTTACCAAACAGTGCAAATATTAAAGAACCAAAAATCATTCACTTGCACAGTAGTCTTTTGTTGTCGCGTAAGTGCAATATCAAGAGTAACAAGTCGTCCCTGATCCCTTTTATTCGTTGCACGCGACACGTTGTGAATGGAAATTGGCTCGTCTCTTGCAATATCGAAACAGTGGCGATTTACTTCGACAAAATTGGTTTCGAAATCTACGTTAATTGAGCATTTGTTCGTTCTGATAGTGTTTCTTGTTTTGCATCCGCATACTATTTTTGATTTGCTTTTGTATTTCGTTGTATGTTTTAAAATAGAACGATGCAATACAGATTTTGATTTGTTCAATCGAATCTTATTCGCGACAGAAATTATGGAATTAAATTTTTTATCTTTAAACGGTGGATATTGAAGAATGAATGTTTCGGTGCAGATACAGGTATCGAGAAAATCTGATAAAATGTAATAAAGATTTGTTGTACATTTAAATGTAAGTTACCCTCATCGGTTTTCCCCTCTGAATTCTTCTTTAAACTCTCCTCAAAGCTCTCCGCTCGCCCTAGAAAATCCTCAATCCTACACACACACACATTTGCTCGAAACGAACCGCTATAAAGCCTCCCTGTAACTCTGAGACACGTCTAAAAGTGTTAGTCTTATTTCTTCTAAAACATTACGATGTCTTCTTTATTTTTCTTTATTTTTTCTTTATTTCTCTTTTGCAACCACCTGCAAACAAATTGATGCATTTCTTCACGCAATTCTCAAAATTAAGTGATTTCTTTGATTGTAAACATTGTATTTTTAAATTTTTAAATTAGAATTATTTTTTATGATTCGATTTAATGAAAAACAAACAATCTCTTGTTATTTTTTCATATTCAAAAACATAGACAATAATCCTTGCTGTGTTTCTATAATTATATAATTTTATTTTTTTAAATTTCTTTCATATATTGTATATATTCCATATATTTATCGAATTAAAAAATATACAATTTTATTATTCTTTATCTCTATATATATGAAGGAAGAAAAGAAAATAATTTTAAAATTATAATTATTCAAAAATTTCTCCTCTACAATTATCTTTATTTATCTTCCCTAAAATTATTTTATCAATTATATTTAATTTATTAATGGAAAAATTACGCTTTCCACTTTCTTTCTTGTTTCTCTTTCTAAAAAATAAAATAAAATAAAATAAAATATCTAGAATGAAAAATATCACGACACAATCTCAAAAATTATTTTACGCAATTTCTTTAAAAAATAATCTTTCATCAAGATAAACGAATGGTTCAAGTTATCAAATTGAAAAAGGTATACAGCGTTTCGTTTCATTGTGTATTTACAAAAATCAATCACGTGCACTTACGTAACCCCCCGGCGTTATAAACAAACGTAGAACAAAAATCGGTGGATAGTCGATGGTCGAACATGTTCCATTGGGAGCCGTGCCAGTTATGCAAGTTCGTTAGTGACGGATCAACAGTTCTATTTAAATTTCATTTATTAACAGTCGGCTTCGTTATATTGGCACGCCTTCGTGTTGTCAATAAAACGTCACGTACAATGTTCCATGCACCGATGGAACGACTTCTTATTGACTTT
This sequence comes from Apis laboriosa, assembly GCF_014066325.1. Lineage (NCBI taxonomy): Eukaryota > Metazoa > Arthropoda > Insecta > Hymenoptera > Apidae > Apis > Apis laboriosa. The sequence continues at coordinate 7,642,202 of NW_025224135.1, forward strand.
TAATCCTCCATAATGATATGTTAAAAATAAAACGATCATCCATATTTTTAAAACGTGAAAATTCATCTGCACGCGACAGCTGCTCTCGAAATCGTGAAATGGAATAAATCTTAAAAATAGTCGATCGAAATTGCATACGATTCTGGATGGAATATCGTGGGAAACGGTGATTCTTTTCATCTTTCTTTTCTTTCTTTTTTTTAATGAGTGGAGAAGAAATAAAAGCAGAAAGAATTATTATTTCGAACGTGTGATGTTTCATTTTCAGGGAAATTCATTTGCAGTGAAAATTTCTTGATATGATTATATAAATTATAATATATTTCAGATAGAAATATTTTTAAACTAAAGAAACTTTGAAGAGTCTGTATTTGAATTACTTAACAAAATATTAAACATTATATATAATATATATTTGTTTAATTTACTTTTTAAAGAAAGAATTTTGATTTTCTTGTACGAATAAAGAGAAACGTAATATATGATATCTCACATGCACTCTGTTACATCTCTGTGAAAATAATAAGTATTGATTTTTATTAATTAATTGTAATTATTTTAATAATACATTTGTAATTTTAATTGCAAATTTTAATATATTATTAATAGTATTAAAATAATAATTAATTTTACCATGTAGAAGAAACTGAAGAACAGAAAAAAATCTAATTTCGTAAGGAATAATCTTGCATTTTGGACTAGAATAATGAACAACGTTATACACGAATAAATATGTTAATTTTATGTATTACTTATTATTATGTATTAATTATTTATGTATTAATTATTTGAAATTTTATTATTTATCTAAATTTTTTAAATATTTAAATATTATAATCAATATATTTTGGAATGGAAAATTTTATACATTTTTATATTTCGTTACATTTAATAATTTTATCATAAATAGCACAAGCATCATTGTCATAAAATTTTCAAGAAAATTCAATTCACATCAAGGCTATAATTCAACGTAATAGAAATTTGGTATTCGTTTAACTTTGCTCATCAATATCGATTGACATTCCCAACTATTAAACAATTTTAGTCTCGCTCGTCCACGTGACAAGCTACACGGTGGTTAACTATTAGGCGGGTATATTGCCTTTCCTTCATTCTATTAAAAACTTTAGTCTATTTTCATGACACACGGTAGAACGCATTTCTCTATATAGGCTTGGTTATTAAATACGCCCCATTATCGACAGTTTGTCATGACATTTACAGTTATCGTTTATTAAATAGAGAAAAGTTAACGCCTCAATCACCTAAGAAATAAATAGAATCTGTGCACCCGCTATTCATCAAGAATTTTTCACCCACATAACATTTTTCCTTCTATAAATAAATGGTTTCATAAATATCCATGATAATACGAAAACTTGTAATTTCACTTAAAGATATTTTCACTCTTATAAATTATAGCTTATTTTCTCTTTCGCAACAAATAACAAATGGTTTCGTTATTTAAATTTCTTTTAAATTTTTGAATTATTTCTTAATTTTTCTTCTAATTTTCTTCGCACACTGTAACATTATTGTTTTGCATCGCAAATATAATTTAATTTAAAATAATTATCGACCAATTTAGAAGAACCCAGAATTTCCAACTCTTTGAAAGCATAACATAATATTTGATTTATTTTCACTTTACATCGGACTAAAAGGAGAGTGTAGATTTTACTATTTGGCAAGTAATAGTATTTATTTTTTCCGTTTGCAAATGAAAACATGAAAACATATGCGAAAATACGATGAAAATAAAGTGAATTTTGTAATTAAATATTACAAAGTGTATTTACTCTTCGTTATTTATTATATTTCTCATCTACTTCCCTTAAATAATCGAAAAATGATATTTAGAAAAGTGATTATAAGACGAATATTTTATTAAAAAATAAAACATCGGAACAACAGTTACTATATTTCTCATGTAATTTTTTAAATTTAACATATTTACAATTCTTTTTGTTTTTCTTATCATTTGATAAAGCATATCATAAATTATCCATCTTACTCACTAAGCATAAAAATTTCTTATTTTCAATTTTCTTAGAATTCAAGAATCTTAAAAAAAAGCTTTTAAAAGAAATGTATAAAACATGAAAGAACATATAAGATCCCATTTCCCACTATACATTGTAGAGCTCTTAGCTCGCATAATCCTCTATCAAACAATAACAAACTTATTATAATCCTCCAATTATATATCGATAAATCCTCAAATAACGATAAAACTTTTGGATCAATATCAATCATTTATGAATATCTGGAATTAGAACAACGTTCCTATTTACTAGTGATAAATATACTCACTTTTTGATGATTTTCAAACAATTTAATACTAATACTATGATATACCAAAAGGATTGCGACCCAAAATCTATTATATATACAAAAATATAATAATTATGGTATCGATATCGATTCTTTGACTATTTAAATGAATAGAAATTGATAACAAAAGAATCGAAACCTTAAAATTACACGTGTAGCGTTTTCTTATTAGAAAACAGAACAATTCGAATTGCTATAAGAATATCATAATCTGAAAACTCGTGGAAGAATTCAAAAACCAATAATTATTATATCGTAATAATATCACGTTACATACTTCACGAATCTCTTTATTAAACCTATCCACTATCGCATCACTGAAGTAATTACTTAACATACATATCAACTAACAATTTAAACAATAATAAACTTGAATTATTCATAATCTCTGAATAATTCTCCGCCCGAACGATGCCATAATTCTTTCGTCGCAAACGATCGATATCGCTCGAAGGATATTCAAGATCCATCACTGTATCATGCAACGAAATCAATGACACTTCGATCAACCGTCTCTCGATTCCTCTACTCTTCATCGATTCGACAATCCCTCGACAACAACGGGAACACGTTGTAACTCGCGATCAGTTTCGCGCCAGAAGAGAGGCCGAGACACGTGGCAGGAACGCGTGCACACGAGTATCGAGCGTTGTGCATCACCGTTCCCAGGCAACCCAAGAGGGATGAAAAAAGAAAAAAGTAGCGGATGCGACGGGCATACAATGAACTCAAATCGATCGTTGTTACACCAGTTGCGCCGATGCATCCGTGTACGTGTACGTGTGTGCGTGTTGGAGGCACGCACGACGCGATCTGTGCGTGCGAGGGAGATCGGTCGATCGATGAGAACCGATGGCGGAGAACGAAGAACAGAGGGGGTGGAGAAGGAGGACGTCGTTACGGAAGAGCCGTAGAGCGACAGGGGATGGTGGAGGAGGGGTGGTGTCGAAAATCAGAGGGAAACGTTTCCTCTCTCTTCCTCTCTCTCCGTGTCTATCCCGTTTCGACGAAGAGGGACAGAGATGGAAGTTGGGAGGAGAAACCACCAGGTTGACCTTGGTTGAACCACGATCGATCATTTGTGGATTTGTATCGAATCGGCACGTGTCCGTTGCCGATCAGAAGGGACTGGATAAGGGAGAGAGATCCGAGGCTTCGTTAAATGGCACGTTGCTCGGTGGCGAGATTTAATCGTCGGTCGCGTGCAACAAGTTTCGTTGCACGGTTGAACGAGGGAGCGCGCGACCTCGCGCCACGTGACGTAAGTGAATGTTCATAGGGTGGAGATTCGCAATGAGGCAGCCGTGGATAATGAGAATGAAATGCTTTGGATCGAAGGATTGATATCGAGGGGTTTTTAGAGAAAAAAAAAAAAGAAAGAAAGAAAGAAAGAAAGAAGAAAAGAAAGAAAGAAAGAAGGAAAGGAAGGGGCGAGTCTCGCGAGATATGTCTCGATTAATAAATTTATCAGGCTTCTTATCCTTGGAGTGCTATTTACACGAAACCTTGGAGGAGAACTTTATGATGCCTGGAAATTCTTCTGTTCGAGAAATGTTTGAGCAAAAAACTGGAGGCTGTTCGGCTTTTATTAATCGTTGGATTCGAGCAACTTGTATATTGCTTCTCTTATGTTTCTAATACGGGTCAGGTTGTGCGAGACGATTCGGGCCATGAAAGTTGGATTCTACACGCAAAAATGAGACGAGAAAAGGGAGAATAACGTTTTCTACGTTTTTTGAGATCTCAATTTCGAGAAAATGAAATCAAATTAGGAATCAAACGCAAGAAATTTTAGCCAATTTTAAATTAAACAAATAATCGATAGCCGAAAATGCAATAAAAATAAATAATTTTTAAATGGCTACTTTTTGAAAAAATTCAGCTTTCTTTTGAAAGGAATCTGATTTAAATTTTAAAATTTTAAAATTCAGTTTTGCATTTCTCCTGTCTTGAAACACTTCGCGCAGAGCTTAATTTTCAACCATAAAAATAATTAGTTAACGCTTTAAAGGGGGTAGTATCGAGCAAAAGTTCTCGAGAGCGTAAATAAAACGCAACAACAATTTGAGGATTGGTTCATGCACCCGTAGCTATCTATATATCCACGCACGCTTTCAAGGACGTGCACGTGCTGCAAACTCGTGTAAATCCGATAATCCTGTTCGTAAAAATTCACAAAAGTTATACCTGTTTACCTGTTTTACAAAATTATTCATACAGTTACATAAAGTTTGTCCTTCCACAAACACGCATTCCATCCACGCAACCCTGCACCCATACACTTCGTACGCGCTCCATATCTCTTCTTTTACCGCGTTGCAACTACTTGTTCCATAAAACGCAACAATCAATCGTATGCACAAAAATCTGAAACGAACGTCGAGGCGAGGAAGCAAATCTGCGATCCTCCCGATCTGCTGGGACATGGATAGCGAGAGCGGGAGAAAGAGGGAGAAAGAGGAGGACGAGGCGCGCGGAAAAGAGGAAGAAGGATGCATTATCGGGCACGAGTAGCTCGGCTTCAGCCGAGACCTTCACCGAGACCCAGTTGCTCGACATTGCCCCTGTATCACTGCCGCACCCCGCCCTTCCGCGGGATCGCGCGCTTCGCAAGCGGATGGAAGCGGCAAAAACGGTCCAACCAACCCCCTACACGCCGTGGCAATTGAACGTGTCGAGGCACGGCAGCCTAGACCGGCAGCCTACACCACCGCCACATATACAAATACAAGTACACCGTCACGCTACTCCCTTCACCTCCCCCCCCCCCTCGCCACCGTCTCACCCTCTCCCCCCTCCCACCCTCAGTTCAATTCTCCGTGCTAGGTGTGCGGTGTTCACCCTGGCCTAGAGATTGCCTTGTTCTCCTGTGACGTGTTCTCCTGGCCAAGGAACGGATGTGCACGGGGGTGAAGGAAGAACAGAAGGGGGTAGGGGGTGTATACGCACGCGAGGGGTCAAGGAGGGAGGAGGGAAGAAGGATGGAGGGCTCAAGGGAGAGTGGGATAACGCAGGCGCGGACGCAGACGCAATAAGTGGACGAAACGGCGCCGAGCATTCCGGCAACGGCAGACAACGCGGCACGATCAAGCCGAGGTAATCCATCGTCGAACATCCTTACTTCGTTCTATACTCTTACAGCGTGTACACCGTATACGGGAGAGGAGGAAAGGATATGGGTGTCGTTAAGACCGCATCGGAGAGCGTCCTCGAGGACAACGTGGTCCCCAGCGAGGAAGCGAATTATTCCGTGCAAGGTTATGCCGGTAAGTTTTTTACGTGTCTTTTCTTCTCTTTTTTTCTTCTTCTTCTTCTCTTTCTTTTTTTTTTCTAATTTTCGTTCATTCTTTCCCGCGGTGCTTGGTGCGCGTATTCTTCACCGTGTATTCACCGTGCGCGCGAGTGAGATATCGCGAAGCCACGCGAGCGATATAACGAAGTGAAGAGTGAGAAAAGACGAGTCGAAAGAAAACCGCGTGTCCGACGTGGACACGATTGAACGGGACGCAACCGGGATACGATTGAATCGTGGACGAGAGGAAGCCGCTTAATCACGGCGAGAATTTAAAGGCGATGTGGCGAGCCGCCCACACGAGTTGCTAACAGGTGTTTGAAGATACAGATATACTGGCCGCGCTCTGGCTATATACGTTACTCGTCGCGTAAGCATCTCGAGGTGATATTTGATATTCCGTCGAATCGTTTCTCCGTATCTCTTTGACAATTCCTTTCGAAAATTCAGAATCGAGTATGATTATATATCCTGAATGAGATTGGATCTGTGCGTAAAATCGATCTATTTCTGTTTCGAGATTTTGTTGTTGTAATTCGGGAGTGCGTTCAGGGAGGGAGGACTTTTATTTTCGACGCGATCGATAATTTTGAATCGATATCACGATGTTAAGGAGAAATGGAGTAAGGAAATGACGAGAGATGTAGGAACGTTTTACCTGTTGAAGCAAAGAATATGCTATATGTAACGAATTATGGATCGTTCGATACGTAATTGAAAATTCTTCCACTTTATAAAAATAAAGATACAATGTTTCCTGAAATAGCATCGTCGAATAATTGTATTTACTTTATCTTGTCTCTTTATTTATTAGAAGGATAAAAGTTGGCAAGTTCGAAAGAATAAACAAAATCTCGTCCCGTAGAATTTTTTCCAATGTTTTGACGCGTCGTCCCGCGTGTCGGGATTTATTATCGTGGCATATTTTCAGCAGACGATACACAACGATCGTGTAGGTGTTGCGTATCGTTTTGAACTTGGCACACATTGACTCTATTTATATTTATGAGGGATCGATAATGGTCCGTTGTGAAAGTTAAAAGAAACAATTATGGCCTTAACTATCCGATAAAAAGTAGAAAAGGAAGGAGAGAGAGAGAGAGAGAGAAAGAGAGGAAAAAAGAACGTGATGGACGTTATAAAAATATCAAAGATGATAAAAACGACAACGTGATTTATTATGTGCACCAGGATCTAAAAAGGATGGTATCAGTGAAAAAATCTTTTATCTGAAAAATCACTTGAATTCTCATCAATCATTCCGCATATTTTTACAAATTAAAATAACATTTTTTTATAAAAATTAGAAAATTCATGTTACACTACCATTTTTCGTAGTATACTATTCGTGCACGAATCGTAGACGAATCATTTCACGAATAAATTCTAAATTTAAAAATTCTAGATGAGAAGATGACAATTGTAAAAAATGTACCTTTATCGATATTTTCTCGATGTAAAGCAATTTATCGCTTGTTTCCAAAGGGAAAACAGGGAAAAGCATAGATACCTAGAAATGTTCACGGCAAAAGGAGCAGACCTACGTCATATTAAAGACGCGGAACAATGTGCATCGTCCTTGGCCTCGTGAGATCGCCTATGGCTCGATAAAGTGTTCATAGTCTTCTGAGTACGAATTTTAAGCTCGCGATGTGCATCCTCAGGAAATATTATAATACGTTGTGCGACAGAAAATCAACATATTCCATTATCGAAGAGATTCCGATCCGCTTAAAATATCGAATTTAACGTCTGTTGTTTTCTTCGTTTTTCTTCTTCTATTTTCTCTTTCTTTTCCTCTTTTTTCTTTCTTTTTCTTCTTTCACTTTGGCAACGCGATTTTTCACTTAAAGTAACGAAGAAATTCTCGAACGAACTAATAAATGAATGTCAGCCAAAAGAATTTGAAATTCCTATGTATTTTTACGAATCATTGTAAACATTTTTCATTGCCTGTTGCTTTCGATTCGCAAACATTGTATATATTTATTATGGTTATAAGTATCATGTCGAATCATATTAAAAGTTTTACATAATCAATTTATATTATTAACGCGTGAAATATTAGAATTAAATGTGGTAAATAAATAGATTTTTTAAAATAAATTACTCAAATACTTTTCGTGATTTTTGAATTTTTATAATCACAACGCTTCTTCTAATTTTAATTATTTTTACTTTTCTTAATTATTCCATCCTATTTTTCTTGATGAAACTTAAATTCAATTAATTGTAATTGTGATTGCTATTGCATAATTACAAATTCTTTAATGTGCGACTCTTTTAAATTAATTTTCACACTTTTGCTCTCTGTTTAAGATTATCTTGCTTACTCCAATTATATTTATATTATTTCATCTTCCATGCATTTTCAATAAAAATCAAATATTCCAAATATTTAAATTTATCAAATAAAAAAAAAAATATACATTACTTTCATCGCAGTTGGCTACTTTCCAACATTTTTCCAACGTGTTTCATTTGTAGAACGATATATTTTTCCCACACCTAAAGGCTATTATAAAAAAAAGAAAAGGAAAAAATTTTTATCCCGTAAAAGATTCTACAACAATTGGTTCCTAGAACGAAACCATTGTTATCGAATTAACTCTTTGTCGAACGTGCGGTTAATAGCGATCTCATAGTAGTTTCGAATTTTCGAATATTACGACCGTGAATCGGTCAAGGTCTGTAACGTTTCGAATAGAGAATTCATGGATCCTGCAGTCTATACATATATCATATCTCGACGTATGGAGGTTCTCGAAATATGTTTCGATTAAACGATTCGTCTCTTGGCGCTAATAAATGACGCGTAACATCCTATTTCTATCGATATATGATCAACAAACGAGATCGAACAGCGGATCTTCGATTATAGGGTCAGGATATTGGAATTATTGACGTGAAGGCAGGATAGAGTTATGTTTTAGAGGTTTCGTGAGGAAATGGAGGATACGACTATTAAATATAGACTGTTGTATTTACATTCGTGGAAATTATGAAATTAAACATTTGTTATTTAGATATCGGTTCGAGCAATTTTTTTTATTTTATTTCGTTCTGTTCGTTGAAATAATATCATTGATTCGAAAATGAATCTACGGAAGTGGAAGATGTAATTATTAAATATATATCGATATTATTTATATCTGTAAAAATTGAAACAAATTTCACGATCTCACGGTATAAATTCAAATAATTTTTTATTTTATTTTATCGTTTTTTTTCGAAATAATATTTTAAATAATTTGTTGTTTCTTTTTAATCAACTCGTTCTCCAATTATAGTCTATTAAGTGTATATACATCGCGTTATATTTATTTTGATAAATATTAAATATTAAAATCTAAGTAAAAGTACTGAAATTAATTTAACCAAAAGAACTTTCTGGCAGAAAGAGCGATTCGATTAACAAGTTAAATAACATTTTTTAACGTTTTACATCGTTTTATTTCTATGACGACACAGAAACGTTGTCATTGTATTTGAGTTTGAAGAACTTTCGGTCGATTTGGAATATGAAATTTTCCTGCGTTTGCCGTGTAGAATGTTTCTATAGTATAATGTAAAAATTGTATTGGGATATTTTTGTATTTTCATACGGAAAGAGAAAAATTGTCTTTATAATATCTATAAAAACCTTTAAAATCATAATAAAATTAAGTAAAAGAAAATTTTCCCGTTTTCAATTTTACTTTGTTGATCAAATTTAATTAAATTATACTATATCGCCGCAAGGCGATTTATATATTTTTATCATCAGATACAATTAAACATTGAATAAAATTTATTTTTAAATATGCATAAGTCAAACAAAATTAAATATTAAATTTTTCACAAAGTGACTCTTACATATGTTTTTGCATCAAACGTTTCTACCATTATATACACATAAAGTAATTTATTTTGTTTCCTTCTCTTAAATCTTTCGCATTAAGAAGTGAAGGCGATTTTATCTGTGAAATAAACCTGTTGGATTAAACCTTTCTCGTAAAATGTCCATTTTATCCACGTATTACGATACGTTCTGAAATAAAAGATTATTTAGCTTTATAAAAACAATTGTAACTATATTTTAAAGGATCGTTATGGGTTTATAAAAACGAGAATAAGCTTTAAAATTTTAAATATCCTGTAATTAGATCCAATTATTTGATTTATCCCATCTCCACACATAGTTTCCTTTAATCGCTTAAACTATCCTCTAAAGGGACATCTGTTGCACGCTGTAAGGACTTAAGACAAGGTTTTCTAAGATACTAATTTGATAAAACGAAATAAAATTATAATTGACAAATTATATAATTGAATAATACAATTATTGATTTTTTTAAACTTATTTTTATCTTTCTAAGAACGAAATGATCGATGAAAAAAGTTTTTATTTCATTTTCTTTGGGAATTGTACAAAATTTCGATGGATATATAAATTTAAATAATTTATTAAATTATTGAAACAAGGATTATTTTGAAAATTTTGATATTCGTCACTCGAATCAAAATTATAATTGACGATATATTGTTGTAAACCAATATAATTTCAATACGATACACGCAAAGAATAAAAACAAATTTTTTTCATAATTTATCCAGAAAATTTTTATAATTATTAAATTTCCAAATCCTATATATAATTCTATAATCTTTAACTTTTATTCGCACAAATATATATTCATTCATTACATTTTTCCTCCGGATCCAAATATCCAAAACGAAAATTATTAAACATTTACGGATCGATATTTCTTCCTATTCAACCCTCTTAAAACGTATCAATATATTTTACAAGTATCTTATACGAAAATATAAAACTGAATAACAATTTTCTCGTAAAAATTTATAATTTCAAAATTTCAATATATATCCGATCCAAAAAAGACAAAGAGACCGTAGCACGAGCAATCGATACATTATGCAAATATCGCTTTGCAAGGATTCATTAGTATGCACGGCTCAACAAATTACAGGAATTCCGGATGACGTTGCCAAACCAAATATTGCCATTATCGTGTCACGTGCAGATTAATTAATTATCAATCCGTTTGGCCAAACATGCAAATCCTCCAGGACCTGCATCTTCCTGTCTTCGAGTTTCGTCAATCCTCTTCGTCGGGTTCGGTCAGCTCGGAGGTCTCTTCATCAACGCACGTGTCGTCGTCACAAGTGTAACACGGTGTGACATAAGTCTTTTGAGCCGTGCACACGTCCGAATCGGTGGATTCTATTTCTTCCGTTGGCGATTTCCGTTTCAACAGTTGTAATACTTGGCTGCTCACCTCTTCCTCGGGAAGCAAGAAGGTATTGAATTTGTCGATCATGTTCAGAATCGAGGCCATAGCGTTCGTGTGCTCCGGCTCGAACATCTTGCCCTCTGGATTTTCCCTGAACAGATATTCAGCCTGGAAAAGAGGGGTTGGAATTAGAAATTTCAGGGTGTTGATAATATCGAAATATTTTTATCGGTGGTCGTTTCACGAGTAATTGACAAATTTGTTTCTGTTTGTGTTTGGAAATTCGATATTTGTTGAAGTAAAAAGATTGAGAGTGAAAGTTTTGTTAAAAGTGATGGTCTTGTGCTTTTTTTTTTCAACTTTTTAGTTCGAACAAGCGATAGTTCTTGTATATCTTATGTCATAAATTAGTTAAGAAAGTAGTTTTCATTGTATACTATAATTTAATAAAAGATAGAAAATAATATATATTGGTTTAAATATCACTTCGAATGGTTACAACAAAAAAAAAAGGAAGAAACGAAAAAATTTCCAAATAAAATCATTCTATTTCGTCCGTATTTTATGGTTCCTTTCCTCATGTAAGGATATATATTTCAAAAATTCCAGAAATGTAAAAGATACACTGTCCTCCATTTCATTCGTAGCGAAATAAAGGCATTATCGACAATTGTTCAATTGAAAACGATTGTGAAAAATTACTCGATGCGAACACGCACTTGGAATACACGATGCCCTCAAAACGACACGTATAATACGCATCTCGTTATTCTTTCCGGAAGTTTGATGCGTTCGTGACGCCATTTCCATCGCACATGCACGCGTCCCGTTTGAAAATGGGTCTCATACTTTGATCCATTTCCTCTCTCAATCTCGATTGCTCTCCATTTTGTTATTTAACGAATAATGATCATCCCCTTTCTTGTTTCTTTGCCACATCGATTTCGAATGAAAAGGGAAAAAATAGGCTGGATTTTACTTCCGAAAAGAGAATCTGAAAGAATAATCCTCGAAACTCTTTAATGAGAAATCCACTGAGAATAAAGTAATTGGAAAATCCTGAAAAATTGATTGGCGAATTGTTTTCATCGTGTTAGAATTTTTTCGAATATCGAAGTTTTAATTGTTTGAAGAGATATGAAAAGAGAATTTTAATTTGATAATATTTTCGATGGAATTTAATGATATCATTTTGATGAAATGTGAAACGGTTGAAAGAGTTATTTCGTGAGCGAATATGTGCTTATTAATTTGTTGAATGTAATAGATGGCGTGCTTGGGTCTCAGAGCAACCTATATATGTGCAATTAATACTGTTTAATCTAAGTTTATAGAGTTTGAACCGTTAGATCAATTATTATTTTTTTAATTATATTATGAAAGAAAAACTACGTTTAAAAAGAAAAACTGTATATTTGGTAGACTTTTTTTCTGTATTAAATAATTAGTTTTTATTTTTTAAGCTTTGCACAATGCTTGAAAAGTTTATAAACGAACATATAGATTTTGAAAAATAGGCATTTCATTAAGTAATTATCGAAAGATGGAAGAATAAGAATCTTATGAATATAAAGTTAATCATAGCTTTTTCTTTAAACTCTAATATTGTATAATTTTTTTTTTTTATAAAGTTTCTTTATAAAGATCAAAATACATTATCTTTATTTTATAAAAACTTCGATAAAGAAAGCGAATTCAATGAATCCCTATGATGCGACCTTCGAATAATTCAAGGTCACAGGGGAGTAAGAGTTGTTTGAACAGACAAGAATCGATATGTCTGGTACATAGTGTTTTCAGTTTATTTACAGATCATGTTCGAAGTTTGCACACTGTCTGCTTGAAAAATGTAATTTTGTCTAAAAAAAAAAAAAAAAAAACTTTTGAAAGCCATTAAAGTTAAAGACGAATATAAAGTGTAAAATCTTTTTCGAAGTGTGATACAAAAATAAGTATGGAAAGGTGAAAAACTTTTACTAACGGTTTCTTTTGTTTCTACTAACTTTTAGGGAAGAAAGTGTTCTTTCTGGAACATTTCTCGTTTCTCAAAAATATTTCAAGACGATTTAAGAATTTAAAATATAATTAAAAATTTTCAGAAACGATATAAAAATATTCGTTCAAGAAAATGTATGAAAGCTAAAGCAACTTCAGCAAGATTATTTTAGAAAAATTTTTAGAGATATAATTCAACTATAAAATTGTTTTTTTTTTAAAATCCATTAGATAGAACTTTTTCGAATATCGAAGTTTTAATTGTTTGAAGAGATATGAAAAGAGAATTAATTTGATAATATTTTCGATGGAATTTAATGATATCATTTTGATGAAATGTGAAACGGTTGAAAGAGTTATAGAAATATATATATAATAGAATATAATATATATAATATATATTATATTATATAATATATATAATAGAAATTTTATTAATTAAAAATATTTTATTAATTCTTTATTACCTCCATTTTCCATCCCTAATATCGAATAAAACTCTATCTAAAGTCTACCCCGAAGAATTCAGTATCATTCAAACAAGAGAATCAAACGATTCGTTATCAGATCCCCATTAAATCGATTTCCTCATTAAAAGAGTATATTCCCTCTTTCGAAGACAATCCTCGTTAGTCTTACGTAATTGAACGAGCAAACGAATTATAATGTCTACCAATTCTGTCGTAAGTATTTTACATATTATATATGTACAATCACGAGAATATTCTTATATATAAAATAAACTTTGAATAAATAGAAATAAATGAAAAAAAAAATACTTAGAAGAATTATAATTAGTATTAAAAATAAATTTATTAAACATTAATATGTATATATATACTTTATATTTAATCTACTATATATTATTGTTAAATATTTACAAAAATTTTCTATACAAAGTCTATCGAATACTTCCACGTGATTCACAAACTATCACGTGAAATCACAAACTATAAATATTTTACAATTTATCGATGCTTTAAATATTCTTTAATTATTTCGTTGAAAAAAATGACACAATTTTACTTAATTTTAATCTCGTTTTAATGAACAAATAATTTTATAATTCACCGTACTGAAACGGATACCATGTTTTGTTGATACCTTATAAACACTTTTTATTGTTCATTGTAGTTTCATTGGGATAAACGGCACGATATATTTCATTAAATCTCATAAGCAAGATTTAGATAAATCTCTCACGAGTAAGATTAATATCCCAAAATTTGAATGGCTGTCACGTCGTTACGTGTACTTGTAATTCGAATTTATTTATTTCGCGTATCGTACCGGCAATATGTCTAAAAGTCTCATCATTTCCCATTTTCCCCCTTGTTTCAAGGGTTGAACTTCCAAGTTACGCTGAACGAGAAGTTTATTTATTAAAGCTCACCGACGCGCATGGCATCTCGTTATTGTAGAATACAATTGTCTTTTCGATCGATATTTACTATTTCTCTCAAATTTCTCCGATGTTTATTTATCTCACAAGCAATGTGCTGTTTAACTAGATGAAAATTTCGCATGAAAATATTGTTCCATAATGGATAAGTATAAGAGGGTACTTCGATGACTTGGTTCGTGTGTAAATTGAGAAAAATTTTAATTAGCGACGTAATAAATAAATTAGCAATTAGCAAAAGTTTAATAAATGATTTAGTATTTTGATTAATAAGAATCTTCAAGAAAGAAAATTTCGAAATGGAAGAGGAAAATGGAAATTTGAATCTTGCGAATTACGCAGTAGAAAAAGTAATTTCGTTTCAAAATTAATCTGTTAAAATTATTCATAAATTAATATCTAATTTAGAATCGTCGAAATCTGTATAATTAATGTGATAAAATAATATAAGTAATAATTATATAATTATACAAAGTTACTTGAAAATATAAAATTCTTCCTCTCAGTTTCTAATACGAATTATTGTCGCATAATAATGAATATTTTAAATATATTTTTCAAATTTGTCCATTGAAACGAGAAACTATATAATATCGAATTCCACGTTAATATCTTTATTAATTATTTCATCGATCAAATTGAATCACCAATATATTTTAATTTTACGTAAAAACCGTAATTGAAAATTATTACATTATTTCATGAGAATGTAATAATGTTTCAATTGCAGACATTTATGTAGGCTTTTTTTTATAATTTTCGATAAAAAAGAAAATTCGTTCGACGATTTTTAATAAATTAATAAATTTTGGCAACATCAATTGTTTGTCGAGTGAAAAAATATGGGTTCGAAATCCGACTCAGTCTGATCGAGAAATTCTTTTTCTCTTTATAAAATAAATGCAATTCTAGCTTCTATGGGATCTAACAAAAGATGACATATATTGTACAAGAAAGTCAGTTCGCAAGTATGTCGTTCATTGTTCCCAACAATGACAAGTATCTTGTATTATAAATTGGCAACATCGTTCTCAAAATATTACATTTACTACACGTATTATTAGAACCAAAGACATATTTTCGAAATAAAAAAATATTATTTTATTATCTTTTACATTACTTTTACTGGAACATAAATCTATTTTTGCTACAACTTCACATCGTTAATTTGTCTTAATCAATTTCGTCAAAAGAAAGATTGATCAAATAAAAATTAAAAGAATTCGAATCAAAACTCTTAAAGTGTTCCCTGTATTCAATTAATGTAAGTTTTTTATTTTTTATATTATCTTGTTATCATTTCAACCAAAACATCCATGATCGAAATAATAATATATAAATTAATCGTGAATAACGCGAAATAAATGTTTTCGAATTTTTTGAGTCAATACTTTTTATTTAAGAAATTGAATAAGCTTCAAACAATATAACAATTTCACAAATTTCACACAATACTTAGATTCACCTTTCTCGAAACAATTTTATCCTATTGAATCCAATGATTTGATATCAATAGAGATGAACGACAAAATTGTTCCATTATCATGAATTGATGATTAATGAAGAAGATCAATGCTCCATAAAATCGATAAATGATAAATTCAAACTCGGATTACATGTCTTGCATCGCGCTAAACATGTACCAATCACGAAACTACAAATTCTCGCGTTTCAATATTCAAGGATCAAAATTAAATTTCATCAGAACATTAGCTTTAACGTTCTCTTTTGAATTCCATGTATCATTAAAACTATGCGTTTCTGCATCAATTTCTTCTTAAACTTTCCTCCTGGTCAATAAAAATCTCTTATCTCTCATATTCGTTCAACGACAATAGTTAAGCTTTATCCTCATCGAACGAACTTTTTATCGTTTGTTATCGATGAAAGATTCCAAAAAATGACGAACAAACGAGCGAGGAAAAGAATGCTCGTTCTAAAATTATCGATTTCCAAGCTTTCAAGTTTTATTCGAAACTTATTTAGAATCTCGATAAATGTACGAGAAAGATGTATATATTTAATGGAAGCTTTTATCCGAATATTTCTTGAAAATATTGTTCGTAAGTGAGAGACACTGTTTTCAAGCTTTTATGTTTGCGAACTCTTTATTTTTTCACTTATTTCAAACCTTGATACGTATCTTGATAAATAATGAGGAAGAGACACTTTTAATGCTTTTAATGCTCGAATTTTCTTAAAAATAAGTGGACATTTTTAAATTGCATTTATCGACTTTTAAGCTTTCACATCTTTATATTTGTAAACCCTTTATTTTTCACGTGGAATGGAAATTTAATATAATTAAATTTATAATATGCAAATACGATATGATATATTTAGATACATTTTCATCCAACGATTTATTCGAATGCTCTCGAAAGTAATTTTCGTAAGTGCACTCTACATCGAGATTGACTATCCGGCAATAAAATTACTACAAAAGTTATAATAATACAATATTATTATTACTTGTACAATAATTTCAGCTGGCCAATACTAGTTTTACCGTAACTTTACTATGTCGGTTCGCTCTCGACACAATATCCACTCGCGAAAACTACTATCCTTGCGGAGCAAATTGCGAAAGTTTCATTTTCAAATGTATTCGCTATCTTTATCTATCAATATATAAAGTCAGGGTCAAATCAACGTGTTAATATATTCGTAAAATATCCCTGGAAGATTAACTCCAAAAACGAATATAAAAGTGGAAAAAATGTCAGTTGAAATTTATTTATCGGTACATTACGGATGGGTCATGATAATTCTCATATTTTCTGTTCCGATGCACACAAGAATTCTCGGGTTTTTATTATCGATAAAGTATTTATATGGAAATATATCTGACCATTGAGTAAAATTATCGATCCACAATACGTTATAAATAATTAAAATTCGTTTCGAAGAAATTGATTCATTTCATTTTCGTCAATTTTTATATACCAATCGAAATATATTTCGATCTCAGCCTCCTAAAAATATCCCACGAATATTAACACTCAATATAATATCCTTCTTATTCCAATTATTTTTTCTTATACATTATTTCACATATTATTCATACTTTTCTTAATTTATTCTGGCCAAACGTAACAACACATCTCAATTGCTTTTCAACCAAGCATCCAAAAAAGAAAAGTAAAGAAATATTTCCTCCATATTTTTTATCCACACCTTGATCGATTTAAAAACTGTCGAACCTCTCTTATATTTGTCTCTATAAAAAAAAAAAGTTCGAAAGAGAAAGAGAAATGAGAGCGCAGCTTAAAAGTATCGAACGAGTCGAGGAGAGAAGTTACACGTGAAGCACGAGTGGTTCAACGTACGCTCTGCGCGTGGAATTTCACGATAACGGTGAAAGTTTTCGCGGTCGTTACAACCACACCAACGTTAAATGTAATAACATTGAGGAGAGGATCGTGGATTTTGCGTCCCAGGTGTTCGCATTTCGTGAATAATCGCGCGAACCGCGCACGATATTGCGAGAGTTTATTATGATTTTACTACGATGAGGAGTTTTATAGTTACAAATATTAGGTTGTCCAAAATGTTGACATGACATCAGATGATGTAATAAGAAAAGAAATTGCGACTCTCTTTTATCTCTTAAAACTTTTTTTTTATGAATAAACACGTTTCTCGGATTACAAAGTAGTTGATGTGTTACGTAGCTTTCGATATACGTCGTTTTTATAATATTGTATATTTATTATGATATTCTGTGTATTATCATTTTACATAACAGTGTACGTTTCAAAGTTTTCAACAATTATTTATGTAATGTTGATCGTTTTTTAAAAAGACTTTTGAAAAGTGTTTCTTCATTATTGTATATTTCTTCATTACAGATTTCAATACATATAAAATTTTGATACGTATGTAATTCCAATTTCATGCTAATGTAATTAAGGATATATATCCTATTTGATTAGTAGAACAATGAGGAATAATATTTGTATGGTAGATAGATATTATATTTGAATAATGATGGATAACGGTGGTGCTAATGTATCATTATTAAAGGATAATATAGAAATTTAATTAAAACGCGAGACAATCAGATTTTCTTTCAAAAAAATATATTTTAGCTTTACGAAGAATAATTAATTTCAACGATTAATTAACAAATTTAGCATTAAACTCTTAGCACTGTAATATCATAGACCAGTCAATATTTGAAGGAATTAGTGGTTTAAGTGGTAATTAGGATTCATTGCTCTTTGTTGGTCGTCAAAGTTAAAAGGAATCAAGTGGCTATTGCAAATTACGATCGTTGGAATGAACATTTCTTGGATGGAAATAAATTTAAAAATATAAGAAAAAAAGTAATATAACAACACTATAATGATCCTCTTAACGCAACTTTAAAAACATAACTTCGGATTTTATAGTTTTGAACTTTGCACTTGCGAGCACTAATGTACAATTTAATTATTCAATTAAGAATATTGATGGAACAACGATATAAAAGTTATGTTAAAATTTCACGACTTGTAGAAGATATAGAATTGATAAGATGATTTAAAAGAAATTATACATACAAGTATAATTATACAAGTATAATTTTTCTTCTTTTATTCTCAAAATTTTATTTTTACGTATAGGATATATGTGGAAAAGATATAAAATTGAAAGCAATTACCCTTTAACGATTAACGATAACTCTCAAACTCCTTTATTTATCTCGAATAAAATTGATCACAATCAAACGTTTCTACTATCGTACCATTTTTTTTTTTTTCGAAAAGATACATTTGCCACATTTATCACTTGATCGCGTTTTAAAGAACAAAAACGCGATGATTCAATTCGCGCTACGTGATGCATGAAATTCTTCTCTCAAAAGGAAAATACGAGGAAATGTTTTCTAGAAAACGAATGAAATCAGTGGCGAGTTCAGACTCGCGTTACGACGGTGAACTTGAGTCAACATATAATGTCACTTGAAGAAGATTGAAAAAGCTTGGAAGACCCGCAATCGAATAAATTCTTGTTTGGATTCCATCTTATGAAAAGGCATTGGCTCGTTCCTACGCCTACTTTAGATCTATCGAAGCCTCGACGGATTTCGAGTGCAACAAATGTTCATTTTCAATTATGGCATTCACTTCTTGCCTCGTAATTCACTTTCTTACCTTGAACTTGAATTTCAAATGCTTTGGCCTCTTTTCTTCGCTCAGTTTCATTAATTACGAGTATTCATTTTCTTTCCGAATATTTATACGTAAGATACACATTTAAAAATTTAGAAAATAAAAGCATGTAATATAATTCGATCACAATGATGAAACGATTAATTAACACATAGAGATCTCTTAATTCTATCAACTTTTAATCAAAAATTCCAATCTTTTCCAATCTTCCCATTTAATATTTCCCTTTCTAGAAGAATGTAACGACCCCCCTCCTTCCACACAATCCAACAACGATAATTCCAATCCTGACCTATGCTAGACTGTGCACCATTGTGCAACCCGACAAACCATCTTAAAACCTAAAAAACCTCTACCAGAATGAACTCCCTTCCCCTTCCACTACGAGATAACCTTTTCAAGGATCGTCGAGATTCGAGGCGAGGGGGGAGGTAGAGAACGAGTCGTGGATGGTTCTTCGAGTGGCGTTGCTCGTAAAACGCACAACTTGTAGCGGCGTAACGAAACAGCCGATACACGAAGCGACCCTTGAACGAGGGACGTTGGAAGGTCGCGCGGCACGAGCCGAAACGCGAGATACGAATCGTTGGAAGGCCCGCCGGGACCGAGGCTACCGAACGTAATAGAAATTTACCTCGCCGTTATTTCACTCTTCCTTCCCCTTAGACCATCTCTCCCCTTCCCCCGGTCGTCTCGTTCACCTTACATAAAAGAAAGGGGCGGATCGATGAAGGCGGCGGATGTCTCGTGATGCAAACGTTCGACGAGGATATGCCCCTCGTGTTTCGACCTCGAGTTCGTTCCTCGAACGTCCTTCGTATGAGCGGATTAACGGGAGAAGGGGAGGAGGGTGGCACGGAGGGTGATCGACCGTCAGAATTAATCCGCGCCTTGTCACGCTCCACGTTCCATGTGGATCGTTGTTTAATCGTCGTAAGAAACGGATCAAGAAATGTCGATACGTCAATCATTGGAGGGGGAGGAGGGGTCGTGGTTGCTACGTGTTATTGTTATATTGGCAAGTATTGTTGGGAAAGGGATGATGGGTTTGACGGGGATTTCTTCGATTTATCGTCGATGGATTTGTAATGGATTTATATAAACATTGTATTTGGTTTGCAAGCTATGTTATTTATCGTTATTGAATTTTTTAGAGTAGATAATTGTTTCTTCGAATTGACGTTTGATCGCGATCGAGATTAAGCTTGTTTTCGATTTACAGTCGAAACTAAATGACTTATCGTTTATTTGGAGAATTTTTTACAATATTTCGTGTAATTTTTTTGGAAGTAGTTCGAATTTTTCTTATATTTCATTAAAAATATTACCACGTATGATGAACACCGTATAAAATAAACATTTCGTTTTTAAATAAAATTGCTTTGCGATTAATAAGATTGTCAAATTCTTTCTCTAAGAAAGAATAAATACCATTATGAACTGACGGAAAATTGTTGAGGAGGAAAATTACAAATGAATGAAAAATTCAAGCTAAATTGTGGAAAAGATAATTTGATTAAGGTAGGTCAACAACTTAACGGCAGTTGTTTTTAAATGAAATAACTATGGCGTAAGATCTCTTCACCAGCTGAAACAAAATGCTCCCCTTCTGAATAGTATCTCACTTTATCCAAAACGAATCGGTTGCCAAAAAAAAAAAAAAAAATTGTTCAGTTTAATCCAATACACGATTAATGTATATATAGATTCGATACTTGAAATGATCGTTTATTATTTCGAAATATTCGTGATAAATCCATCGAAACGAAAACTGTTTTATTATATGCTCGAGTCATCGAGCGAAGAGTGAGTTTTAACATTATTATCACTTCGTTAATATTTATAAAATCTTGTTAAAAATACGTGCGCATTCGAGAAATAATAAAATTCGAACTATCGTATTTCTTTTTAGAATGACATTGATCTATACAAGCTCCAAGTTTTTTTATCTTTCTTTTCTAATCTATATATGTATTATTCTATATATATGTTTATTCTATATAATATATATTTATTATATATTATATTTTTTATATTATATTATTTAATATATTCTATATAAATTATACGATAATGAAATATAGGAGACAGATTTTATAAAATATGAAACCAATATAAAATGCACTTTATGAAAAAACTTTCAATATTGATTTAAATTTCGACGTGAAATTTTCATTAGATAATAGAATCTTAAAAAGAGGTAAAAGAAATTGATGAAATTATTTAAAAAATATTGATTTTCAGGTAAATTCATTCTAAATTTTCATATAATAAAAGAGAAATATATATTTTTGAAAGAATTTAAATCATCGATAAGAAAAGAAAGAAAATAAAATAAAATTTAAATTAATAATCTTTAATTTTTTAATCTCGTTCGATTAAAAACTCTATTATGAATGTAAAATTCTTTTACAAGGCACTATATCCGTTTTTTAAACTTGGATATCAACAAGAGGGAAAGAAAGTCACGTTAAGAAAAGGAGGGAGAAAAGTTTCGTAGCTAATTTCCGCGGCATCAAACGCGTTCTTAAGCGGTAAGGTGGATTGCTTTTTCGACTTACGAGAAAATCAACCGGGTCGTCTGGACGCAAATTTGCAACTTCGATGAGTCCTTGCGTCAAGGTTGGCAACACGTATTTCATCAAATAGTTGCGCAAAGGGAGGCTAGCCAGGCAGAGTTTCTCTTCCTGTTCCTCCGTCAGTTTTTCCATCAGATTCGTCTACGGATACGGAGAAATTTTTATTCTTCAAGGGGAAATTATTCTTCGCGATAAGTTAATTTAAAAATCGTGATTTGTGATAAAAAAATTTGTTTATTGCACGTGACTAAATTCATAATAATTAGAAAAAATAATTATTAAAAAAATATAAAAGAAAATTATTCTTCGTGATATATTTAAAAATTAACGTTAAATCGAAATTTTATTATTTTTATACATTACATATAATTTTATTATTTTTATACAGTTGACTAGTTTGTATTAATAATACGAATACGATTTATGTTATTATAATATAAATGAAAGATATATTACAATGCAAATATTTTTAAATAAAGAACAATACTTTTAATTTTTAATTAATTTGTTTTCAGCCTCAGTATAATATTTTTAATTTTTTTTTCTTTTCTTCTTTTTTTTTTTTTTTTTATTAACCTGATATTGCTGTTTGTTCGAAATTAATTGCCACAGCAATAATATTTTGTTCGAGATGACTTTGAACTTATTTAATATCAATGCCAGAGTTTATTTTTAATATAGAGAAAGAATATTACAAAGAAGCGGAATAATAATTTGAATTTTAAATTCACTAGTTAAATTTAGATATCGATTAATATCGTAAACAAAACAACTGTACACTTTCAATAGAACCATTTACCATGAAACGATTTTAATGTCGTAGAGGATATAAATTTTTAAACATTTTTGCGATAATAAACTTTGGTTTTTGATATGAAACACTTTCGCTGCATTATACAACTCTTATTACGGTAATAAACTATGGAGAGTAATACCAAAAAAGGACCTCCTTTAACAATTTCCACTTTTATTTATTATTCGTCTCTGATATTTTTAGGAAACTTTAACGATAAATATCTCTGCACCAAACCACTAACCATTACCACAAGTATGTTCGAAAACAATATTCCACTTTCTTGTAATTAATGATCAAAGTAAATTTCACCTCGACTTTTTCTCTTTAAAAATGAACCATTTTCTCGTATTTTTAATAATCTAAGAACCAATAATATTTATTTTTTTGTCGATACAGTAAAGACATTATTGACGATAAATAATAAGAAAAATATTTAATCTAGAGATTATTACGAGAATATTAAATTTCGTTTGGAAGGATTATCGAAATATTAAAGAACGTGCAGTTAATCTTACACTTATGGAAAGAACTTCTTATACGAAAAAAAAAAAAAAAAAAAGAAAAGAACGAAAAGAAAGTACATGTTTGATTAAATTTTATAGAAGCTATTTATCGTAATACTTTAACGAGAAAAAAAACTGAATTAGAATTACAAATAGGCTTTATGAAGCTTTTTCGTAGGGATCAGAAATTTGATGTCACGAGTCACTTTATCACGAGCAAAAATAAGTTTTTGAATGTTGAAAATTTCATGAGCCGAGGAACGATAACGTATATCCGCGAAACTGAAATAAATAGATGTAGTATGCGTGTATATATGCAAAAAGCTCGTTGATTTGTCGTGCAAAAAATGTTATAAATATGTATACGTCTTGCCAAATTGCAAAAAATCTATCGTGTTAGAGAAAAAGTTACGAAGAATGAAAAATAAAGTTCATAAGTATGATGAGATTATTATTCAATTTAATTATATTATTCAAAGTCATTAATAAGTATTTATTTGAAGCACTTTCATTTATTTTAAATATATGAAATATTTTCCTTTCTTCCTTTCTATATACCTTTTCCTATTTCTTCGAAAAGTAATATTTATAGAAAAACAATTTCTAATAAATATTTTTAATGATTTTTCAACTCCAATAAAACTATATTTATTGCAGGAACATGTGAAATTGAATTAGTTTAATTTATAAATCAAATAAATTTATTATTCGATGGATTATTATTATTTTCATGAAGAAAGAATTAAATGTTCCATGAAAGTGAAAGTCATTCTCGAAATGAAAAAAATTCCAATTCATGATAGAATTGAGTGGCGATAAGTCCCGTTACCACGATGTTTAGAATTAAAAAAAATATTTGACATTTCGGTGTTGAAACGATATCATTATACGACATATACGAAAGAAAGCATTGGTCAACAGTCAATTTTCATATCGCGTAAAATGCAATTCAATAATCTTTATCAGTTTGCTTAATACAAAACGACAAAAAAACGACAAGACAAAGAATGGATATAAACAGTTGTATTCTATCTATTGTACCCAGATTTTTTTGTTTTCCTCATTTTTATTCGAGGTTATTAAAATGTTATTCTGCTCCTGGTTTCTTATGCTCTTTTAGTTCCTTTTTTATTTTCGCGATAAAAAGGATATGCGAGGAGAGAGATGAGAATGAAACAAAGAACGCGAAAAATCGTGTCGAATGTAATCCTTTGTGCGAATGTTTTTAACAATTTCCATGTTTTCACGGTTTTCTTTCCATGACGAATTTCTTTTATTAATTCATTTGCATCGTATGTCGAAATAAATCAAAGGTTGACTCGTTTCGCGAATGTCAAATTATTTCTATGCAAACGTGAATGATTTTCATTTTCATTTTGAATTGGTAAAATAATTTTTTCGATTTAATTAATCGATTGATAAATACTTGAACTTGTCATAGATATTCTTGTTATTCTATATATTCAATTAATTTTAACATATCTAATAAATATAATATTTTAACACGTATATTTATCCAAATATTTAAATCCATTATCGTTTCCTAATAATCCGAAAATAGATTAATTATTTCTTGATAAAATAATCAAACTTGTAGATCTTTGTAAATATCGAAATTTTTTAAAAAATTAAAGTAAATGAATAAAAATCAAAAAATCATTAATCAATCAAGATTTTGCTTTTACTTAAATAAAGCCATCAAGTGAAATTTTAATCGATCGTAACTTTCGATAGAAATGTTACTTGTCAGATAAAACTTTACTCGATTCGAGTTTCGGAATTTCGGATTATGCACACTGAATACCTGTTCTACCGAAACTTTCAAATTGATCTTTATCTATCCACGTTGGATAAAGCATGATTAATTACATTTGAGAAATACGAAGTCAAGCATAATATTATTAGAATATTCTATAGATAATCCGGATGAGGATGACATTTATTTCAAAAATATAAATTTTAATCATATTAATAATTTTTATCCAATATCAAATATCCGGTAATGATTTATCAACTATCTCTTTTTAAGACTTAGAGTTTCCTTACAATCACAATTTAATAATTTATTAATAATGGAACAACGCGCGTTAATAAATTTCCCATTGTAAAATTATTAAAGAAAAATTGGATTTTTCGCAATCTGAATAATCGATTTTCATTGAATACTATTATTGTTAAGTCGAAACAATAAACACCAACCCATTCTTCCATTTTCTGCTCACGTAGTCGCTTGAGTTCCAAGTATTCTTTCTTTTCTTGCAATTTTGCGGCTGTTTCCGCTTCAAGCGCTTCCACCTCGGCGCGTTTCCGCGCGTTTCTCGCTTCCTCTGCGCTTAATCCTAATGGAATAGAAAGAAATTTATGCTAATGCGTCCATGAAAAATAAAAGTTTAAAAGCTTTCATACATTAATTTGTATTATACGCGATGAAAATGGAAATCATTTTAATTAATCAATTTTTAACTTGATCGAAATAAAAATTGAATCAACGAGAATACATGTAAAATATTTATCATTATATTATAATATTTATATTATATTATCATTAATATTATTTGAAAATTTAAAAATCGATATCGATACTTTATAAAGTATGGTATAAAAACCATTATTTTTGCATATGGTTTTATCGCGACATATAACACAATCTCCATATTTTTTATCGGATTTCTCTCAACTCGAGACACCTATCACCTTCTCCTTGCATCAGGTGAACGACTCTGTGCATAAAAAAAAGGGACACGGCTAATACATCTAAAGACAGAGAAAAATTCTGCGAAATCCTCGTACAAGCTGTGTAGAAAAAAGTTACCACGATATATGTTACCCGTCTTTCCTTTTTACGAAGAATCGTCTCATCGACCAAAGGAGGTGATAAACGACGAATTTCACAGCGTCTAAGACCATTTCTTACCGTAATTTCTCGGTGGGCCGATTCTCTCCAAACACTGATAAACCGTGGGAAACATGTCTGGGCAGTCGTCCTCCTCGATGTCGATGATGAGCGGATGAATTTCAATCTCGTCGAAAAATTGCAAGGGTGTGTTTTCGTCGGTGTTTCTCTTCCTAGGAAACGAAGTGATAACGATTTTTGTAAAAACTTTACGTCAATTCAATTTGGATACGAAAATGAAAATGAAAAATCGTGGAAAAATTACACGAGCGGTTGGAATAATTTTTACATTCGAAACGAATAAACGACAATTGTTGCGTGTTTTCCGATTTAATAATCGGCCTTTTGTCATCGGCTCTAACGCGATTTGATAATATTTTTCATTGCATCGTTATAAATTTCGTGATAAGTATGCTGTGCGTTGTTTAATCGATATTCGAAACACGTGCCACGATAAACGTCGCGTGAATAACGTTTCCACTTTGGATCGTTTGAAAACTTCATTGATTAGCTTATGCTGCATTATTATTATTTTTTTTTAAATTACAAATACTAAACATTGTATAGATAGATTTAATCATGTCATTCGTTCTAAAAAAGAATTTATATTCCCTTATTCTTTTAATATTCATAATATAAATTTCAGAATCACTGACTAATTCGAATCATTTCCTTTAAATTCTACGAAAAAAATCTTGTAAAGATTCTAAAAGTTCCAACAAATCATTCGATCACCGTCAACCTTAAATAAATTAAATACCATCCGTGTGTAATTCTCAGAATTCTCAAAACCATAAAATTCGTCACTTAGCCTCTTAATTAACTTCGTGATCTCATTGGCGAACTTAAACCGGATATGAAAGATAACGTGCACATCACCTGTACTCCTTCAAACGTCGTATCATGTGCTCCTCGGTGTAATGGGTGTCCTGTATGTTCTTCTCGGGTTGTTGAATGATCCTCTCCTTCAGGAAATCGTCGCTCGCCTCCAACGACACCACCAATTCGGGTAGAATCGTAGTAACCGGTTCCATTTCGGCCTCCTCCTCCATCTCCTCCTCGAGTTCGTCCGCGCGTTCACCGGTGAACAACATTTGCGCTTGTTCCAACGTCTTTGGGTAACCGTCTATGACGTAGCCTTGATTCTGACATTCTTTCGAGCGCAACTTCCTCTGGAACAATCTGTGACAATGTTTTAAGAATGCTAATACATTCGTGAATAAGGATTATCCCACGATGGATGACGCATCATGGATCTTTTCAAAGAATATAAAAAAAAATTCATTGTCATTTGTTAATAAACGAGCCACAATCGAAAATTTTGTTAAATTACGATGACGAATTTTCAATATAAAAGAAGATTGAAAAAATTGAAATATTTATAAAATCAATATTTAAAATAATTTTATCATTCTTAAGTTTACCAATCAATTTTTTGTAAATTATGCCGTGCCTTTCACATATGGATAATTCTTATTTTATTTTTAACCTATTAAAGTTCAACATTGCGTTAAAATTGCAAAACACTTCATTTACAATTTTTGTTCGGTCGATTTATTCGTTATTTTCAATTCTGTTTTTAATTTTGTATTTATGAAAAAGAAATTCCTATCATGCGTTTAATATTTTTTTTTTCATCGCTATTTCTTTCATCATTTCCTTTATCCTTATATCCTATATTTCCATTCTATAAATTTTAAAGAAATTAACGGATATATTATTTTCTCCTTTTCTCTCTCGTATAATATTCGTAATAATATTTTAAAGTAATTTTTAACAAGATTATCATTTCTACGTTTTTCATTTATATTATTTTATTCATTTTTCCTTTCGAAAAACCTCGTTCCCATCAGCTGCTTAAGTTTTTTTAGTCGCTATCGAAGCGACACTCTTTTTCAACGTCGTCCTTGCAACTGTCTGCGCATCGTTCAAACCTCATCAAACACAAGAAGAACACTTCGACATCGTTGCTCGATTTTCAGACCAGTTAAATCCAAATACGACAAATGGAGGGAAAAAGAAAGAAAGAAAAAAAGAAAGAAAGAAAAAAAAGTGAAAGAGGAAAAGAAACGTCTCGTTGAAAAGCGATGCTCTTCTTTTTAACGTCGTTCTTGCTTCGACTTGTTTGTGCGTCGTTCGAGCGAGCGCAAAAATTCGCGTTTCTACATTCCACGATTTTCTACCAATTAAACCCGTACCACTGAACTCAAAAAAGAAAAAGAGGGAAGTCTCGTTGAAAAGCATGACAAAGACTTGACAGCCTTCAGTTCCTGTTACACCGTTTCTCATTGTATCTCATTTTCACCGGTTGATTCAAGAAGGTTTCGTACATATTCATAATAAGCATCTCGAAAGGATTCGTGAATTAGATAAAGGAACCGTGAAATTAATAATTAATACGCCTCTCTCATTTCTCGTTCGTTATTATCTTTAGATGTTTTTACAATTGACGATACAATTGAAGATTTTTCATTTAAGATTGTTACGATCTTGAAAATTTATTATTATTACACGTGTAGAATATAATCATTTAAGTTATAGGTTATTAAGATGCGTATTCATGTAATCGAAGATCGTTACAAGAAATTGAGATGAGTATCACTGTATTCGAATTACATTTAATACAAAAAACTTGATATTCAATTTGTTATTTTACTCTTGTTATTGGATTCTTCTTTCAAAGAGAGAGAATTTAATTTAATTTCAAACTTAAATTTATTGATTAACTCGATAGATTGAAAAGTAAAGGAAATTGAATAATTTTGTAAATTTTTTGAGAAATTTGAAAATATTTATAAAATATATCGATTTTATTCGTAACTTTCATTATTCATTTCTTTTAAATCATGTCGCATAAAAATACGATATTTTAGAAGAAGAAACATTTCCAATAGGGCTGAAGTTGCATTGAAACACAGATGGACCATCACAAAGCACGTATGAATGCCACCGCATTTGCTTGAAAGCATCCAAAGGAACAACTTGTTGTATACGTCGCATATAACAACGCGATTATAACGCACATGTGGAACAATCATGCCCTATTTCCAAGAAATATCATTATACATGCCCTTGCGCGATACGTGAAGCATACTTGATATCCAGATCATTCGTAAAATGATCCTTATGTGCCTATTATTATACGATTAATTAAAATATAATTAATCAGAATATATTTTATCAAATGTATAACTAAATATTTTTCTTCCTTTTATAATTTTTATGAAAAAAACAACATTTTTAAAAATAACGTTCGTCTTCGATATGAAAAATTTTTGATTAAAAGATTGTTATATTAAATTTCGGAGAGAAGAACTTCTCAATAAATTCCACAACGCGAAGATACGTAATACGTTTAATAACGTAACACGAATCCTCCCGATATCGCATTATTCCGTCAAATTGCGACAGAGACATTAATAATATACGGCTGACATCGTGTATCATGTTGATACTACGACCTAATCCAATTTGACGCAAATATACGGGAACGCTTATCACCGATTTTAACCCCATAAAATTTTAACCCAATATATATTTTCAAAGGCCATTACATATCACGCGTTACGCACGTGTGTTCCTCCTCTGAAGAAACATGCAGCGCATAATATGCGCGTATAGGGGACACGAAATTGGGCCGAAAATGGGTCGCGTGCTTTCCGCCATACGCTCGTTCCACGAGGCGCGTTATACACGTGAAAACACGCCTTTAGAGCCACATAGAATAGGTCAATAGCGTGATCCCGTTAACGCTGATATCACGTACGGGATGTTCACGTTTCGGTATTATTCGATTTCGTGAATTACGTGCGAAATATGTGCAAGAGGAATATGTTTCGCTATTTTTCTTATTTTTTTCTTTTTATTATTATTTTTTCATGTAACGTATTTAATGCTTGTGGAATAATTTTTGGAGATTGACTCTTGATTTTTGACAATGAAAGTTGCATTGTTGCATCGTGGCTTATTAAATTTTTTTTTTTTTTTGCGAAGTGTAAACAAATTTTTAACAACAACCATTTGTTATTGTTGTTAAACTATTCTATTCCTTCGCCTGAGAAATTCCAATCCGGATAACAACGTAAATACCCTGCAGGTGTATCTTGTTGGTATACAAGAGTCAAAATTCTTCGGGAACGGAATTTCTCGATAGAGAAATACCGATAGTTGGAAGCATTCTTCAAAGCGGTGTCCGATCTATGACACGATTATCGCGGGCTTTGATCGACAAATCAAATTCGCGTGCGGACCAACGATTGCCGCAACAAAAGACAAAGGGCGATCGAAACGGTTCTGAATGAACACGCGGTTTTCTGGACACACACACACACACACACACACACACACACATATATATATATACGGTTTAACATCCAATTCGTTTAGCATGCCATGTTATTTGTCATACGCACAATCGATATCGATAATGTGAATCACTTACGTACAACCGTAACTAACACGATTGAAGTTCGAGCAAACATCTATACGCGACGTGAAATCACTTCAAACGTTTGTAAATATTTGGAGATAGAATTCCAAATTCGATATTCCTAACGAACAATAGGTTCGATCTATTATTATTGGACAAAGGATTTAATGGTACGGGCAAAATGGAAAGTGTGTCTGTGCCATTTGACGTTCTCTCTGCAACGGGGATGAAAAAAAAAATTCCTCGTTTGATTGCGAAGAACGCGTAACACTGACCTGTTTACAAGATCATCGTCCAGATAACCATTGGCCCTCTGTCTATTTCGTTGTATTTCATCCAACAATTCCTGCTGCTCCTCGAGTTTCGCCGTTCTGTCCTCCAATAAATCCTCTTCTTCTTCGTCCATATCTTCCATTGCCTGCTCAACCTCGCCTTTTTCTTTCAAAGTCGTCTCTTCGTCGATCTCCTTCGTCTGCTCGAGTCGAATATTAAATCATTTTTTCGAACTCGATTAAGTTCGCATTTTTATAGTTCTCCGAGAGAATTCTGTTGCTTGCCGTTTTCTATATTCTCGATATTTTTTTTTTTTTTCTTTTGCATCATACTAACCAATTCCGCGATCGTATTCTCGATCAATGACTTAACGTGAATGTAATGGATATCGTAATGATCGACGAGATATCGCGCCACTCTTGTCTTTCCAGATGCTGGAGGTCCAAGAATGATTATTCTTATTGGGTTCAAATTTCGCGTCGTTTTATATTCCTTCACTATGAGATTGATGTTGTCGGGAAATGGTGCGCCAAAGTGCCAAGATATCCTGTCTGTGATGTACACAGGATCGATGTTTAAATTTATCGTCATTACGTCGTATATTTGTTGCGTGATCTCCGGCAATAAGAAAGCTTCCTCCATTTCAATCTTTTTCACCTTGCCGGTGGTTAGCACTTTGCTGATGGCCTGTGAAACAAGTTCGTGAGTTCTTTCTATTATGCATTCTTTTTGCATGCACGCAATTCTTTTCTTTCGTTGAAAAAATATTGAATTTTTGATTAGATGGATGATTTCATTCATGATTAATTATTTCTGAGATTGCTTGTTAAATTTTTTCTTTTCGGCTAGAAAAGAATAAATAATTGAAAATTTCAAATTTTTAAAATGGAAAAATAATGAAGAGTAAATCGATAATTGTCGATACAAATTAAATCATTGAATTAATTGATTCTTGTCCAGAAATATTATAATTATTCTTGCAATAGAAATATATATATTCAAAGCATATATTTACATTGAAAGAGAATGAAAAAGATATAAAAAGCGATAACAAAATAAATAAAAAGAGAACTATCAGAAGATCAAAAAGAAAATTTGTAGAAAGCAAGTTCGAATAATAGTGAAGCGTGAAAAATGTACATATAACAAAGACGTTTCTTTTGTAATACTTTGACAATAGCAGCTTGTGAGGTAGGTTCCTGTTCCATAGCCACGATATATTGCAGTTGAGGCCAATTTTGCAACACGTCCAGTATTACACTGTGTACAATACAAAAATATATCATGAATATCCATTTTTTATTGTATCACAAAATACGCATAGATAAATGTATATATAAATATTATAATTTTTCATCGATTCTTTAAGAAAAAAAAAAAATTCAACTTGTTGACCTTTTACAATTCAGACCAAGAAAAGATCCATTATTGAAAAAGAAAATAATAGTAAAAGATAAAAATAATTGTTATAAAATCATATATAACTTTCAAAATCTAGATTCTAAAAAACTATTTAATTACTACGCAAGGATATTCATCAAGATTACATTTCAGCTTGTTAAACTGGCTAAAATAAATTCAGTCAAGGTAATTTCGAAACAAGATACACACGTACAACACGAAGGCCGCTTTAATCGCGCGATTTGCCAAATCCTGGCCGAAATCCTATGTCGAAAATCATTGAGTGCTTAACAGGAATTAGAATTATTGAAGCCATTAACGAAGCCATTTCGCGAGACCGCATTCGTACAAATCATTCCGCACTTCACTTGGTCATGTCACGGACGTGTAGCAACGGGATCCTATTGTTCCCCTTGCCGAAAATCGGGAGGAAGGGGGCGTTCAACCACGCCATCTTGAACAAATGATGCAGGGGACCCTCCTCGTCACCGTAAGTCACCCCGCAACAGATCACCAACGTTTTCAGTTTGTCCTTCAGTTTGATCTTCTTCTTCGTTATCACCACGTCCTTCTCGCATTGGATGTGGTTCTTGAAGTTCGGATGAGGTTTTCGTTTTCTATAGTCCTCCTCGGTGAATGGCAAATCCGGCTCGTCCGGATTCAACGGTTTCGTGTTTGCCCAGGTCATTATAGTTGATATCAGGATGAAGTATCGCACCTCGTCGCTACGTTTGAACGCCTTGGGCGATACTTGCTGCACATTTTCGAGTCTCTGAACGATGGCTGAAAACGAGGGGGATGAAACGAGGAGTTGAGAAGTATGACGACATTTCTCGTTCGACTCGAGAAATTTCGCCAAGTATATATACACTTGGAGGATGAGATCGAGTTCTCGTGGTAATGGAAGCTCGTTTCACCGTTTGTGTTATATATCGTATCGAGAAATCGAGTAGAGATATTCTCTGGTAATGGTCGTAGAAAATGTCCAAAATTTATTTATTTTATTACGTAAGATCAAAATCTTACGTAAAATATTATATTTATATTATATTTAATTTGAAAGATTCGTGAAAATTTTAATTTCAAGTTTTAGAGAAAAGAAAAAGGCAGAAGAGAAAATAAATTATATTTAATATAGGAAAGCTAAAAAAAGATTATTATTACTCTTCATTTTCTTAAAAATACATAACGTATAAAAGCTTCTTCCACTATCGTAAGATTCAAATCATACGACTTAGAAACCTTGAACATTCCACGCTTTTCTACAAACCTCGATCTTTCAGAAACGTGCCTTCCAACACTATAATATATCATATACTCTGAATTCTCTATCGATAACGATACATTCTGTACGTATTTAAACACGCGATTCCATTGAAAAGAACATCCCTGATATAATAACGAGGAGGAGAAGTGAATTCAAGGATAAATGTCGATAACGGAACAATCCCATTTCCGGTTTTTAAAGCAACGTTCTTCAAGATCCGCTCATCATCTCCTCTTTGTTTTTAAAAGGAATTAGAACCCACGATCCACCTCCTCTTTCTTTCCAAACGCGGATTAGTCTATGGAGAGGATTCTTTTTTCCCCTCTCGCGCAATTTCACACTTCCATTCACGCGAATAATTAATAATTCGAAGTTTATGGTTTCAAATCGGATCACACCTCGAATGAAAATTTTTTCGCGAAATAAAGATTCGTGTTACGAAGACAGGGAGAAAATTTCGCAGTCTCGATACGATTAATCACGCAATGAAACGCTTTCTAGAAGTGCAACAATATTCTGAAAGAGATATCTGATCGTGGAAGGATCAAAATATTCATTTCTCTAATTTTTGACGCGATTAAAATTATACGTCTTTGAAAATATTTAAATTGGAATACAAAATATTAAAATTATAAAAATCTATAGAATGAAACATTTAAAATGTATCCACTTAAATTCCATTTTAACAGGATAATATTTTTACATAGAATCTTCTAATCATCGCCATTTTCAGCCAAATGAATTCTCTTTCTATAAACGATAATAAGATATATGCAAAGATATAGTCAGTCGTTTCAGTTTTCGCGGATCAGCTTCAAATATTTCGAATTTATAAATAATTTATATTTTATGAAAATATAATTGTTCGCGAGCAAACAACCGTTTCAGAATATCATAGCGGATCGACTAACATTTCAACGCCCATTGGGCCTCCTTTATCTGGCTTTGATCTTGCGTGATATCGTATATCACGATGCCGCACTTCATTAGCTCCTCCAGAAGAGCATCCTGATTCCTCGTGTCCTTTATAACCATTAATACGTCCTCGGGAATTGGATGCTGTAGGGAGAGAAAAGATGAAATTCAATGTAATGAAGGCGAATTGAATTGTGCTCGAGGGGTCGGTTCACGTTCTTTCAAGGGTTGTAATGGGGTTGAAAGGAAAACTTCATAAACAACCAACCGGAGAGAAAGAAAGAAAAATGTGTCTGGCAGGGGTGAATTCGCAGTATTGAATTCTCACGAACGATGAGAGGAAAAAAAAGAAGAGAGGAAGGAAAGTAAGAGGAAAATGGCAAAAATTGATAGTTTAAACGTCGTTTCACGGGTTCACAACGAGAGACAGGTTATCGACTCGAGAGATAAACGATAGATAAGATTCTTTGCCGACGACGACGACGCGTAGAGAAATAAATTTATCGAGAAATCCCTTAAGGAAAACGATGAACAGTGATGATGATGAGTCGTGAGAAAAACGTAGCTAGGCGTTAATCACGCGTTAAAAGGAAATCGCGAGTTTACCTCTGGATCCAACGTTGTTCCAATCACTTCGTACTTTCTTGGCACCTTTTTAAATTTCAGTTTTTTCTCATCTGTTATTGTCATTTCCTCTTCCTCTTCCTCTTCATCGAATCCTCTTCTTCTTTCTTCTTCTTCTTCCTCTTCCTCTTCCTCTTCTTCTTCCAGCTCCTCTTGAGGATTAACGTACAAACGGTCCGATAAAAGCTGAAGAAGGAGATTTTAATTGTTATGTATTGATCGTGTTGGAAAAAAGTGTGTCAATGTACAGAGAAAACATAGCATGAATATTTTACATGAAAAAATACGTAGAAGATATATATAAAATAATAATTTTTTTTCTCTCTTTTATTTTCTTTTTCCTATTTGAATATTTGTTAAGTCTACATAGTCGTGGCATATTGAAAAAGAAACAACATTACGTAAAATCTACATGATTTAAATAGAAAATATCGGAGAAATATCTTTTATCTAGAGAACATAAATGTGCGTATCTCGTTTTACAAAGGTAAAGTTTCACAAGAACACAAGTTTTGAGCGGCTGGCGACGAGCTTTTATTTGCCACGCGCCATCTGTTTCCGCCATATTTCCATAAAATGCGTAATACTCACTAAACTAAACAACGACATTTGCTTCTATATTATATTTCGTTCAAATTTGCATTTACGACTAGCATATATAATAATATCCTAAAAGCGTACAAAGCGTCAATATTTTAACGTCAATACAATTTCGCAACATCGATCTATCAATCCTCTCGAACAATCTCTCTACCATGAATCCTTACATTACGATTTCAATTCGTTCTTTTCAGAAATAATCTTCTTTTTCACGTTCGAGTCGAGTTCGATGCCGTCTTGTATATCATCGATATTTCGATGGAGAAACTTTTATCGAAGAACTTTATCACGCCGATAGAAAGACGATGTATTGCGTAGTATTCGATCGAAACAAAACGACCATTTTTCCCTGAAATGAAATTTCCTTTCCGGGCAGGCTTTCCCGAAACGATTAAATTTGAATCGATCAAAGGGCCGTTTTAATTAACATCGTTCACTTTTAGGGACGACATTCCATCGTACCATCGTGGCCATGGCATTTTTGGAAATTCGATTTATATAGCTGTGTCGTACGACTTGTTGGCCAGCCGCCAGTCGAACGTTACAGAATCGAATTATATCACAGGGGGTAAATTGAGGTTGTGTAACAGTATGGAATAATGGTGGATCGATCGTTTCCTTTAAAAAGGGGCGAATAATTTATTCTATGAAGCGTAATTCGCATTGGAATTGAATTATGCAGGCGAGTACACGGGCGCAATTAAGTAGGCTCGGTGTGAAACTTAGGTCGGAACTTAGGCTTCCTGCCTCGCGATAAATTAATTGAATGGGAATGTATCTTTTTGTTGCTTCCTTATATCATTAAAAGTAATTATAGTGCATTTGATGGGATCTACATGCATATGGGATAATTGATTGGTTTATTTTCAGAGGGGATGCGTAGGGCGATCTTGTTTAGATCGTGGAATCGTAATTTAATGCGGGTAATAGCTTCATTAAGGATATTGCGGTTGTATCGGTGACTTTTATATCCTCTATGGAGGATACAAACGAGGATGTAATTGAGACTATTTCCTTGTAATG
The DNA here is from genome assembly GCF_014066325.1 of Apis laboriosa. NCBI lineage: Eukaryota > Metazoa > Arthropoda > Insecta > Hymenoptera > Apidae > Apis > Apis laboriosa. The sequence continues at coordinate 7,678,921 of NW_025224135.1, forward strand.
AACTTTCCTGCAAACAGCTACTTTCTTCTCTCTGGTTATCTACCGTGGAACATATTTAAAAGTTTGAAAACGGGTCTATAGTCACTTTTTCTCTTCTCTCTTTTTCCCCTTTGTCGACCGTAAAGTTATAATTATGCATGCTTTAAAAATTCAAATAACGAGTATCTTATTTTTTTTTTTTTTTTTTGTTCCAAATTTTTCGTGTCGCTAAGAATAATAAACGTAGTAAGGAAATATATTTATAAAAGAATCCATCGAAAATTTTATTCACATTGAATCCTTGAATACATTTCATCCGTAAAATATTTATGCAACATATTTATTACATATTTTAGCAAATTCATTGAAATAAATTTGTAGAAAATAAAATAATATTGTTCGTTTCAATTTTCATTTCTCAATTATTATTGAAGGTTATATTGTCGATAATATAATATATATTGAAAATTCATCAACATTTACAGTTTCTCCACAAGTCACGTGTACATGATTCTATGAATAATGAATCCAATATGCGTTGATCATCTGATCTAATTATTATATATCATGGTTAAAATATTTCCATGATCTTCTTTCCCGTAAAATTTAAATCTAACATTAGAGAACACAAATTATTTTATGACTTCTATTTAAATTCTAATTTTATTGTATTGTTAAAGGATCACTTTGTACAATGCAAATATATGTAAACCCTATGATCAACCCTTGTTGTTCGTTAAAATTTAATAAATATAGATTAATACATACGAAATTTCCCCATTTGATTTCGTTTCAAATTAATCCTCGAATTTACGCTTTAAATCCTTACACATCAAACTCCAAGTGTACAATCTTCGATTCTCTTCCGGTATACAACTCTCGCTTGATGAAATATTTACACACCACTTTTGGCAAAATATTAAAGGGAAACTGTAATCCGACGTTTAGTTGGAAGCGCAATTTAATCTAAAATGCATATCACATCCTTGTTCAAAGTTACAATTTAATTACACGACATCTCCTCCAGTTACACGCGCCCTTCCAATAATTGGCGATGAAAGTAAATTCGAATCTACTCTTTGAATCTATCGATCAACGTGACCGCGAATTTAATAATTCGCCTGTGATAACATTCTGTAATTTGCACTCAACAATGTTGCACTCGGTTGTTAAAAAAAGATTCAACCCAAAGGATGCTTAAAGAGGATGTGCTGGAACTAATTTGAAATCGATACCATGGGATGTGTGCATACGAAGTATGCATTGGAAAGGAAAGTCCGAGACCTTAATCCCCGCCTTTCTGCCTTTCTCGGATGTTCGAGCTATTCTTTGTTCTTCGAATTTTTTTAACTTCAAGTAATTATTATTATATCTCATGCATATTTTTTCTTTTCTCCTTTTTTTTTTTTGCTAATTTTAAGATAAGTTTTTTATTTAATATATAACATATATACATAATATGAATTGTTTTTACTTGTAAAAATTATTTTTTACAAGTAATTTTATTTTTTTTGTTACTTATGGTGAATCCAATGGATTACATATAAGTGAAAAAAAATTTATAAAAGATAATAGAAAAATAGTAAAAAAGTAAGAAATTTTTGGAGAAATTAATTTCAAAATTAATTTGTGATTTTATAATTTATTTCCAATTTTGTGCTAAATTTACGTTTTTCGGTATAATTAATGTTAATTCAAATATTATACGATTATTGAGATTATTGAGATTGGATCTCTTTATATATAATTGAATGCAAAAAAATAGAAATTTTTAGACGAGCAATTTTTTATTACGTGTAAAAAAAATATTCTTCGTAGTATATTTTTACAGCATAGTTTTTATACATGAACTATTTTATAGCATATTTTCCACCTCATTATAGTTATTATTATTTTTTCATGAAAGTCTATTTTTATTAAAAATTTAATACGTCATCTTGTTAATATTTTGTAAGTATCATGAGATTCGAAATTAAAATAAAATAAATACATTTTTCAACTAAAATTTAAGTATGCAATATTAAATATTTTAAACGAATAACATATAAAAGTAAAATTGATCACATTAGAATAAAATAAAAATGTAAAAAATGAAATTAATATTTGATTAATATACATTAATCTTTATACTTATATCAATAATTTTTATCTGTATACAAATTTTGGAATTTTTTTAATTCGTATATTATTATTTACGATATATATATATATATATATTCATTCAGATTCCTGATATGAAAAAAGAAACTTCAAATTTCTAAAAATTAAAAGCACAAGTTACGAACGTACATAATAACCTATTATTTTTATTCACTATTCTTCCATCTAAATTCTCTCTTTATAAAATCATAATGTTTCGTTAAATGTGTTCAAATATTCTTAAAAATTTGAATAAAAATCAAGAAATCGTTTTTTTGTTAACACAATAATTACACACTTACATTGACAATTTTTTGTCCATGATAACTGTCAAGATGATTAATAAATACACGCCATGGCTTGAATTTTTCAGCTTCCTCTTTTAAAGATTCTTCCTTGAATTTTGAGACTTTTTGCGATTCGACATCATCGAATGGGAAATTATCATCTATCCTTTCGATAGTCGGTGGCGTAAATCTCCTCATAATTGACACTGACTTTGCTTATCTAAGAAAAAAAGAACAAAACATGAATTTGTTACATTTTGATCCGCCATTTTTAGTAATTCGATTGTACTGCGTGTCTTTCCTCTTTTTCGAATCGCACAGATTTTAAATTTGGTGATGCGATTGAAATATTTTTCATAATTAAAAATATATATACAATATACATAACTAATAGTAGGAATTATCATTTATCTGAATTTCGATCGTTGGAACGAAATTTTAATTAACACTCGATTTAAATGAACTTCTGCCAATTAAATCCATTCATCGCGTAAATCTCTATTATTCGAACGTGAAATCATAAATGGTAAGGAAAATCCATGAATTATTATCTATATATATGTATATAAACCGAATTGTTTATGTTTCTCCAGAATAGATTTAGATAACGAAATTTATATTCTATAAATGTAATGTAAATATTATCAAAGGTTTCTCAATTTCCCTAAATTCTATCAAGTTAATTCGAATAAGATATTTATGTATCCATTCTCAAATCATCCATACGATTTCTATAAACTTTTAATCAATTTGTAATCTATATAATATTTTTATATAATTTCTAACCTCGTTACGAAATGTCAGAAATCGTTCAACAAGAAGATATATATATATATATATATATGTATACATTTTCTAATTCACTCAAAATTTTTAATTTTGTTGTGAAATCACAAAATGTCACTGAAAAATTGCACAACAAAGAAGAAGAAAAAGAGAAATCGAACGCATAAAGAGAAAGACTGCGATCAAATTATCATATCGAATAATGCAGGCGAAACGTGATGGTTGTCCGGCTAGCCTCTTCGAGATTACATCGCGCGTTAGAAAGATAAGGTCAGGGCCGTGGATATTTCGTCACGCCGCCGTGACCATTGCGTCACGTAACCACACGATCGTGAAAATCGATCACGAATGAATTAACCTCGCGTTTTACACACACAACTTCTAATCAAGATTTATCACTCAATTAGCTAATATCCTTTTCCTTTTCTTTCTCTCCCTCTCTCTCTCTCTCTCTCTCTCTTTTAAGAATCGAAAAAAGGGTAGGTTCATTTTCAAGGATAGCCTCCTTAATTAATCGCGATTTCGTTTTAGATTTTTAAGCGTATTGTGTAGAAAGATATAAAAAAATCGTGTAAGAATTATCGGTGGGTATAAAGAGACAAAGTTGATTATTATAATAGATTATGCAATTTATTGGGAAATAATTTAATCACGGAAAGAGGAATAGACGTTTTATAACGTGAAATTGGATTTTATTTTATTTCTCTCTGCTGGATAAAGAAATGTTTATAAAGAGTATCAATTGATTAAATCGATCGAGAAATATATTCGCTTTCTCTTGACAAACAACAACTTCTGTGTTAACTGAATTAATTATAAATTTTTAATCAAATATTATAATATCCCATTCATTACGTATTTTCATATATTCGTATATTTCTAATTTCGAACAAGAAAGAAATACAAAAGATTCGTCAATTGGTCGGGTAAAATTTCTCTCGAAATATCATATCTCTCGAAAATAACTTTCTTCCTTCGTTCTTCGTGATATTACATTACGAAGTTCAATCTTTTTTTTTTTTTTTTTTTTTTTTCCACGCATATTACATTTTCTTCCAACGTCCCAACGTACGTTCCATCCCATGGTGTTCCGGTTAATTGGAAACAGAAGCAGAAGGTAAAAACTCGCATGTCGCGAGGAACGAGCGTGTGCAACAGCCGGGACCAATCTTGCCTCCCACGCAACCACGGGATTCGAGGGTCAAGGCCGGTGCACAATCCACGCGGAAAGATGAAAAAAGCACAATCGATAATTGAACGAATGGTCGACGGGGAATTTGCGAACTCTGCAAATGGAAGGTTGGCCTGTATCACGCGAGGCAATTTGAAATATCGTTTGAAAGCCAAGCGACGCGTTATCCGAGTGTTTAATGACTTCCGGGATTTCGAGCTCTTTGTAACGACATTTCGAGTCGATAACAATGAGATCAGTGCTCGTATTGCGTTACATTTAATATGGAACTTGATTGAAATAATAAAATTCGTTTTCAATCGTAATTATTTATATTACAGAAACATTGCTTTCTTTCCCCCTCTCTTTCTCCATCTCTATATCTGTTTTTAGATTTTATACGATAATCGAGAAATTTTTCGATAAAATTGAAGTTATAGAAGGTGTATTACAACGTTATTGGGAAAAATCAAAGAGTAAAGGATGTCTCGTGGAAATTTTAGAGATAATGAAAAATATTGTGCGTCATAAAGTGGAGGATCATGTTGTTATTATACGAAATATTTTAATGATACGAATATAAATTTGGGTAATTAAATTCGTGAAAAAAGAAAAAAAAATAATAAATATACAAATCGAATATTAATTTTATCTAAGTTAATAAGCGGAAGATATAGAATCGTGAGAAAATAATAAACTTTATCGAAATGAGTAAATTATTTCAGTTTCTTAACATATTTTGTGACGCCACGAGAAGGATACACATTAAGGATGTAATTATTCTTGAAAGTTGCTTATCTATTCCTTTATGAAAATATATCCTTTGGCCTCTGACTTGGTCCTCTATTATCTCGATGTCTACAGTAACGAGGTTTCCTGAGAATAAAACTTCCTTCTAATTCACAATTTATATCTTTAATTTGAACGAGTAATTAAACCAGCAAAGTTCCAATTTTATATAAACGAAGTTGCAGATACGGTTAAGAAGGTTGGAAAAACAACAATTAATCAAAATAAAAACCAAACAAAAAAAAAAAAAAAAAGAAAAGGAAATAAAAGAATCTAAAGTCCTTCTTTTTAAAAGTTTCACTGACTCGCTCTATTACTTCTTCTTCTCTCCATTTCTTTCCCTTTCTCCCTTCACAAAATGCCAAGAATTATCATTTTTCCCTGCTTATCCTCTTCCAATCCAATCAAAAACTTCAATTAATCAAACCAGTTACATCACCTTGAAAAATTTCAAAAATTCGACTCGACATGCAATCATTCAAAGGAGAATAGTGAAAAATAGTGAAGAATTAGTCAAACTAATTAGCATGAATCACATCTGAATAACCACACCTTACCCACATTCTTTTCCTCTCATCTCCGTTTCCCTTCCACAATCGATATAATCGAATTATGCCTATCCTATTTCGCAACTGTGACCTCGTACAATATTCGAGCTCCAACAACTGTTGTTACGCCTCAACCTTGTGCAACATCGAGATGGTGGATCAGAAAATGGGCGGTTTCTCACTGGTGAAAAATTCAAGCTGGGTCATGTTTGCGGGGAACGAATATTAAGAGGCTGGTAAAAGCGGGGTAACTCGCTGGCCGCCATCAATTACTTAGCCGTGAAAGCGGAGGGGCATTATGCGGTTCGAGCCCGCGACCGAGTAAGTCATAAATCGAGTTTACGCTTGAACGTTCCGCGTGTTATCACCTCTGTCACGCGATCACCGGTTGTTATCCGCGCACAGGTTGGACGATAAAAACGACCTCCACTGATCCAGACTCTTTTTGCGACATACACCCTCTATGCGCGATTACCGATCCGTATTTACGACGACGGTGGAGAAGTACGTAATAATAAGGGAAGAAGGAATCTGAAAAGAGAATAAGAAGAAGATTGTATTGGTGTATTTTCGAACGAAATCCTCGAGAGTTGAAATCTTGAGAGCGAGTGTCTCTGAGGCAAAGGGTTTTTGAGGATAACACTGGGATAGATAGTTATTGAAGTCAATATTGAGTTGAGGATGACTCTAAAATCAACATTGAGATTAACATTGCATTGAGGGGCGAGTGTTTGATAGTGATTTTCACTCTGAATATATTATTCCCTCACGAGAGAACGCAAATGAACTCTGGGTTACGACGGAGTAATTTTTGCTGTCAACGCGGTATCCAGCGAAATGAAATTTTTGAAATCCTGCTCCCGAATTTATTTTTCGTAATTACGGTTCCTTTGAAACTCTTTTCCCTCTCCTAGAATAAAACATAATTAAAAATATATATATATATATATGTATATTGACGTATATTACTTTTCGAAGTCGAAGATAATTTTTACGAGATTTTCATGAATATTCAATTTCGATATAAAAGTGTAAATTGACCTTAGAATGGCGTACTCGTTAAAGAGAAAAAACGAAAGTGTCATTTGGTGAGGAATATTGCGGTATCTCTTATGGGATATTCTCGGGGGGAGGAGGGGGAAATCCTTGTTAAAGTATTTATGATCGTCTGGGTTTATAATGGCTGCCTGTATGAACGTGATGATTGCAAATCTATACGTATTTATATATTCAGTGACACATAAATTTACAATCATTATAAATACATGAAACAAACGCGGTTGTACGTTATTCGCAATATCGGATCTCGTAGGCGGTGGTTATTTTTTATCGTATATTTTAATTGTATAGATGCTAGATAATTAAAGGATCCTTTATTTAAATGTTTACGATATTGTTTGAAGCATGGCATGCAAGTTTGTTTCTTATTGTTTTTTTAATTATTTAGAGCTGATATAATGTATAATGTATTAAATTTTAATTATAGACTTAAACACTTTTATTGATTATCGAATTATTATTGTTTCTATTATCCTACATTAATAAATTTAAATTATTAATAATTTGTTAATATATCGTATATAATATATTAAGATTATTAATAATTATTAACCCTGTAATAACTTATCGATATTGATGAATAATTCAAAGAATACAGAATCGAATTTAAATTTTCAATCATTAAATGTAAATATATTTTATCGTATATACAATTATTATAATAATTCCCGTTTGAATAAAAAACTTATTACATCCAAGCGTCTCAAAAAAATATTAACGCATAAGCATCCATGCTCTAGAAGCTAGGTACATTAAGCTGAGAACGAAGTATACCATAAATTTGATACTTAAATCACAATCTACTTCGATCAATCTGCCACTCCTTCGATCCTTGAAATTCTTAGGCGTGGAATCTTCCTGGTAATATTTCATGCTCCCCAAATTTTAAGTCTGCATGATTCATAGCCGAAACGATTTTCTCTAAAACAATCCTTCTGCGCATCAAAGTTGAAAAGCCGATGTCCCAGATTGTCTATCCATTTGGAACACACGCTCGACAAACGAAAAAGTCGGGTTCACGTATCGATTCAATCATTTTAATCCGATCAATTGGGTTATAGTCTCGTCGCCATTTTCAAAAGCGATATTTTTACTCGATGGTTTTATACGTTTGCCCCTCTATTGTTACAAAGATTCGTTGTTTCCAATCTAGATATACGATATAGCGAGGTATTATTTTTGCATTATTTATCGCGTGTGTGCGGATTTATCGTACAATGAAATTTAAAAAAGGAAAAAAAAAAAAATACAGATCTGGAATCGTAAAAATTCCGTATAAAAGAATTTTCCGTGAAAGATTATGAAAATACTCGAACAAAAAGATTTTGACCACACACTGTGGAATGTAATCAAACTTTTATCCGATTCCATTTCCAGTTTCAAAAACTGGAAATAATTTTTTTAAACTTCGTAGCTATAATGTAAGATGTATCATGTTTAAAAAAATCTCATGTGAAAATATTTGTATACGTTAACAATGACTGTCTACCTAAAAATAAATTCGTGAGATTAAAAAAATAAAAACGAGAAATATCGAAGAACGAAAGAATAATTTATATCGTCCCTTTTACTTTTTTGTGATCTGCTAAATTCTAACGTAACGAAATTTGTTCATTTCTTTTAAATTACGCCTCTGAAATAGATTAAATTATTAAAAATAAAAAGTGAAAATATATTTTATGCTCCATTAAATTCTGTAAAGGAAAAGTTTCATTTTTTTTTAAATTGTATCTCTTTAATTTGAGATTTTTTATATTCGATTGATGGAATCTACTTGATCGATTTCATCAATTCGATCAAGAATCCTTTGAATAACGAAGATGGAATAATTAGAACGAATATGTATGGAACAAAAAAGGATGATGAGTTCTCAATATCGGTTTAATGGTTTTTAATCTGATCGATCGTATTTTCATTTCTTTCTCAAGTATTTTTTTCATTAATACTTATGTTTAATTATTTCTAATTAGAATATTTAACAAATAGAAGAACTTCCATTGTCCAAATCAATTATGATAATTTGGTCAATCGTTTTTGTAATTTATTCTATAATCTACGAGTAATAATTCTCGAATTTAACATGTTATTATTTTTATATTAACGAAGTTTTCCTAGCTCCAAGTTGGTTGCAATTTAATTAAATTCACTTAATCCTATATAATCTGAATTATAATTTTTTTATTATTATTATTATTATCTTGATTTTTTTCAATTCTTTTTAATTTCTAATTGAATCCTCTATCCTAATGATACTTTAATAATAACTCCAATTAATTAATTTTTAAGGAATTAACTTAAAAAATTAATATTAAATAGTTGCGAATCAAATATATTGTTCAATATATCAAAAAAATGTTTTCAATTACGATTCAAAGTTTAAAGCTATTAACAAATCTTGACAATTATAAGAACAAAATAATAAGAAAAGAATGGAATATAAAGTACAATAATAAAATCATAATTAACATAATTAATATTCGAAATTAATTCAAGATATTACCGATCACGCAAATTTTTCGAATCCTATGAATACAAATTATATGCAAAATACGAATAGTTGTTATTTAAAATAATCAAATAAGAGGATATAAATTCTTTAGATTATAAAAAATCGAGAAAAACCACGAAGGCGTCGATAATTGAGGATGCAGTGGGAAAATCATTGTTTGCATCGAGAGGATGCAAAGATGGAAACGCCTGTGAATAATGAAGCAACTTGTCTTATTTGCATTACTTGAAATATGTTATTACACGATGCAGCTGGCTCTAACGAGTTCCTGTCGAAATACGTTGAAGACACTGATTAATAAGACGGCAGAACAAAAAGATCTCCTATTCGAAATGCATCTATAGTACAGTACTAGGATAGAGACACACGCCATTTATATCTATATATTCTGGGAAAAAAACAAAATAAAATAAATATAAATATAAATATAAAATTACATATACCGATAGAATAATAGTATAAGAAAATTTATAATTTAGTAAAAAGCATTAGAAAAATTTATCTCTTCTCTGTCCATGAACCATTTCTTGTTTATCTTTTATTTTATAATTTTTACGAAAATTATTGCTCATAAGATATTGCTCATAATATAAATTTTAACCATAAAAATATGAGGATCTATTCAACTTTTCCTTTCTCATAGGTTACGTTCAATACTGCATATCACATTAATCATTGTGCTTTAAACGAATCGTTATTCTTCATTTATATCGTCCTCTTCCAACGTTGTGCAAATCGCCTATGATTTTTAGCTGACGTTAAACGACGTTGCGCCAACCAGTGAGTTGAAATGACTCATCATATGATGTATTGTGCGCCTAAAAGGGACGGACAATAAACATTCTATATATATTTTTTTTTTTTTTCTTTAAAATTTTTTTCCTTTTTTTCATTTCGTTGAATAGATAAGTGAAGGCGCTTATGTTAGGAGAGACAAGCAACTTTTGAAGAAGTTCTGTTATAGTCATAACTTCCTTGAAAAATAACATTTCTGTTTGCTGTCACATTGTATTGTAAATTTTATGTATATATAATTTATGTTCAACGTTAACCATTTCTAATTAAGAGTTAAAACATGTAAAAGTACCATAATACAATTTTATTCTTTCATTATTAATTTATATCGCCGTATTTCTATTATGTTTTCACAGTAATCTATCCAATTATCTAATATCTTTAATCATTATCGTTAATAAAACTAATGTTATTAATTATTATCCCATATATAAATCAAGATTGTTCGAATACAATTTCAAAACAATTTCAAATTTTCCCGCAACTATAGACAAATCTTCGAAAATACATCTTGACTTATACAATTACATAGCTGGCAAAATATATATATATCTTTCTTTATCGATCGTGTACGATGTAATGGCATATCCACGTGTCTTCTAATTTCCAGGCAAAAGAAGAAAAAAAAAACACTCCTTTCCTTGATTAAAATTTTTAGCTCGGTTGGACGAGCTTATCTCCTCTCCATCTCTCCTCCAGCTTAATTAATCTTGAAGCTTAAACTCCTCGAACGATATCATCCCTAATCAATATCGAAACGCTTTTTTATCTCCAAGTTTTCCTTTGACGATGAATGATACTTTATATACGATACGATTTATATATGATACGATTGAAAACTCAAATAAAAAGGAGAATGAGACGAGGAAAAGAAAAAAAAAACAGGATCGTTATTCGTTTCTCTTTTGTGGAAAATGCGTTCCTCGTGTTAATGTTCTGTGAATTTTCTCGCAGAAGAATGGACGGAAACGTTCCCATATCAACTGCTGGTCGGAACAGGAGTGGCGTTGATGGCTCTATTACTGCTGGCCGCCGTGAGTTTTCAATGTTCTTCGACCTGGCAATGGTTAATGAGGGTGAGACGGCACATGAAGGAGGAGGACGCCGAGAGCGACTTATCGCAACAGAACGCTATACGTATCAGTCATTCTCTGCCGGATCTCCAATCTGAGCCGATTACTCATGAGTACGTCCAGGAGCAAAAGGATAGCAAAAAGGTTGGTGTTTTATTAACGTCATATAATTTTCAATAGCTTATCTTTGTCTAATTAAAATTCATACACAAGAATATCATTTGTGTGAATGTAACACTGTGTATGCGATAATAAAGTTAAAATTTTGGAAATTTCGATCGATGATAATTCGATGGTTGGAGTTTGTAAATATAAATAAATTTGATATTTTTTAGAAGGTATTAAATAATTGAAAATATAATTTTAAGTATAGGTGTATTTAAGTATTAGTAGTATGACGTAGAATAATGTTTAAAAATATTCGTGAAAGTTTAAATATTCATGTAGTATTTTAAATATTAATTAATCAATTATTCGTCGAGAGAAATTTTCGTTTTAATTATATTCGTTTTAATATATATAAGATTTATTAAGATTTCATTAAAAAAAAAAAAAGTATTCTAGATTTCGAAATTTTTAAATTTTAAACGATTTATGATTATAAATTTTAAACCAAAGAAATTAATGACTTCCTCAAAGACATCAAAGATTTTTTTTTATATTTTTCCATGTTCAATATTTATGCTTTACTTTAAAACATTCCCTTATACTTTTAAGAGATGAAGATTGTACGACATCAAAGAGCACTATGGATACAGCAGTCTTATTTTTCACTCGATAACATCAGCTGATTCCATCTACCATCCATCATCAATATCTTGCTGCAATAAAAAAAAAAAAAAATTAAGAAATCTTAACGTTATAAATCTCTTAACAAGAGTACAAAATATTGTGTGTAAGAAAAAATTAGTGAATAAATTAGTAAAGAATCTTCGAAAGATGCAAAAATATTGCTTGAGTATTATTTCCATTAGCACTCAAGTGTAGAAAAATTTCCCTAATAAAAAATAAATTTTTTAATTTCAATAATAAGTAGCGTGACAAATGAACTTTTTCATCAAAATCCATTCTCGAAAAAGTTCAAATTAAAAATTAAAAAGAAAAAAACAAAAGAGGGAAAAAAGAATTCTTAAAGGAAACAATTAAAAGTTACTTAATTATAGCAATTTAGAGCATTCAACTAATTACTTCACTTCCTTATTTCCCTCGTAAAAATAGCATCAAAGAAGTTATTCTTTCTTATATCCAGCTTGTTCTTGGCAAATTCTCGCATAACAGTTCCCAAACGCGTAAATGAAAATTTCATGTAGCGAAACATCGTGGAGGAAAGTCGGTAGTCAACAAGCTAACGAAGGGGCGGTCGACTTCCGGGATAAACTTGTGAAATATTGAGAGACCATGGACGTATCAAGCCATGATTTTTTTTCTAGGTATTGCGCCAGACAACTTTGCCCATTGTCCCGATGAGGCACCAGAGCTTTCAGAGGCAGCTCTCTCATCGTCTCGATCTGCCCATCAAATTCAGCATCTATAGTCTGGATAAACGTAGCGATTCCAATCTTGGTTTAATCAAGGTACGATCGAAAATTTCTCTACATTTTGTTCCATGAGCAGATCTTAAACAAGAAAATTCGAAAAAAATACAAAACAATTTCGAAAATAATCTTGATAAAAGTTCAATATCTAAGGAATTTTTAAGAATAATAAATAATTAGACTAGGAATATTTATGCAAAATTTGAACAAGCCTATAGCTATGCACAAAGTTTCATTTCTTTTTCTTCTACAAACATATTAAAAATAAAAATTTGATTTTGCGAATAAAAATTCTCGTTAATTAACATTATCTGTCTTCCATAAAATAAATAAAATAGATAACATTGAATAGAATAATTCTAAAAGAAATTAATGTCTCAAAAAAAAGAAAATAAAGAAACTGGAGCAAACAATCGACTCTCAAAATAATCGAATCCAGAGGGAAAAAGCAAAAAGAGTACGAGTCAAATAAACTAAACGATTTAATGAAACTTTTCCATTCAAATTTCCCGAAGAATTCGTCCCGGTGGAGTTCAGACAATGAAACAAACTAGGAAATTCAGTTTGGCCACAAACTTTCAAAGTTTCTAACGTGCGACTTTGCTTTTCCAGCCGGAACTTTACAAAAAGGAATTGGGAGACGATGCTGAGACCGGGAGCATCACGGAAATGGAGTACGCTGGCAAGCTGCGTTTTGCTCTGCGCTATGACAAGGAGATGGAGGGGTTGGTGGTCAAAGTGAGTGTAGCAATTTTTCAGATAAATCCTTACATTACTTCTTTTCCTTTGCATATATATAAATAGATATATCGCGGAATGTATATGTCAATAGTTTCTGCCTTATAAAAAAATGTTATTGTAATCGCTTCGAATGATACGCGATAAAATTACAAAGCTTGAAAAAGTTCAAGAGTATTTCAGAAAAATGCACAATACTCGTTAAATCTCAAAATCGGTAGGAAATCCTCTTTTAACGATATCCGATAAAATTAATGGGCGGTCTAACTATATACAAAATTACTAAAAAAAAAAAAAAAAAAATAATCTTAAAACGCTGCTCAATATTTTATAAATTGAACCTTTCAACAAAATCCCACCAATTAAGTATTTCAGAAAAATATACAATATAAATCGGTAGAAAATCCTTTTTACAACAATATCCAATTATTCATAAAATTACATAAAATAAAAAAAAATGATCAAATCCTGTTCAATATCCTTTCGATCTGTAAAATATTTCACACCTCTCAGCGATATCATTCCGATACGAATTGGGGAAAAGGAAACAAATTCATTCAAAACTTAGAGAATTGAACCATTTTTTAAAGCATTAACCCTGGAAGTCCTCGCATTACGAAGAATTAAAAGATGGCTACAAATCCGACCACGAACGCGATTACCCTTGTATCGAAAGCTCTCGTACGTGCACAGTGGTCACGCTCTTATTCCCTGGAAAGCTTTTTTCCAACGCGGTGCACGTAGCCCGCGAAATCAACGTAGGACAAGAGGAATTCTTTCCACGAAAACGATGGCCGACATTCGCGCTCCAGTTCCATCGTTTCCCTCAAAATCTCTCGATACGCCTCGAATTGATTCTCTCTTCCCTGGTTCAAGGCCGTCGTGGCGGGAGAAAGAATTCGTCGAGAAGAATGCATAAAAAGCGGGCTAATCTCCGCTCGAGGAGGAAAAATTAATTTGGTATTCATCGTCGCGCGATTCGAATTCTTTATCAACCATTTATTCCGGGTTATCGATCAGTTTCGTTAATAAATGCGATAATTCATCATTGGATTCTGGTAGCTAATCCTCATGCGAATGCTCGTGGTTGGAAACGACATTATCCAAGAACTTATATTTGAACGGGGGATACCCATTAGGGATTCGAAGTTTGGAATATTGGTAATAATTATTTTGTTTATGATCAATGTTGTTGTTAAATAATTTTGGAGATTAGGTGAAAGGAGATACGTATTTTCTCTACTTTATCGTTAATTTGTATTTGTGTACACGTAATAAAATCTGTTTCTCCTAATTATTTCATTGTACGATGATCACTTCGATATTTTTATAATACACTCTAAAGTTCTATAATTATTTTATTATTCGTAACTGCTTTCTTATTTTTTGGTTATTACGTAATTATTATATTCTTCTCTGTTATTATATTCTTCTGATAACATTGTGCTTAATTGCTAAGTAAATAAACTTAGAATTAAATATTTTTAAATTATTTGTTTTTTAAAAAAAAGAACTCATTGTTGTTTGAATTCTTATTTAAATTTATTACTTTTTTCGCTTGAGAACGATCCTTTATCTCTTTTATACATATTTTTACTATTTATAAAATACCATTTATATACTGAAAATCATAATCCATCAATCGTTGAAATTGAAATTCCTATTGTGCCATAAAATTTTGTCCCGTATCCTCTTCGATTCTCATGTTTTAACCATTTCACAATGCACAATCCCTCCATTGACGCACCACTTTAACCACCTCTGCGGTTATAACGACGAGAATAGGACAATCGTTATCACAGTTAGACCGATTCCATTCTACTGGCCGAGATCCATCAGCAACGTTTCTCGCAACGTTTCACGCGCGTAGGCAAATTCATCTCGCGGTTGCACTCGATCGAGCTAATTACACCAGTCGCCATATTTAGCTCGAGCTATTGGATAACGATAATAAAGTGCATAAATACATGGACGTACACTATGACGGCAACCACTCGGCTAGATTATCTCCAACATGGTGGTGGCGCAATTGTCGCCCTCGATTCGCTAATAAGCAATGTGTCGATGCGGAATGGAATCAAGGGTGATGGAGTTTCGTTTTAAACAGGTCGCAACCCACAGTGAGTGACACAGAAATGTAAATAGTAATCGCGTTTATTCATAAATCTAATTTTATATAGGGGACAGAAGTATGAAAGGACGCGATTAAAATCGATCATCAAGACTTGAATTCTTTCCCCTCTCCTCCTTTTCTTTTTATTTTTTTTTCCACCCCCTTTCATCAATCCTTTGTCCACCGCGTGATTATGGTAATAATAGGGATTAAACGGGTGTTACATTCAATGAAGGAAGGATTAGGAATATTTTTTATTTATCGTTTGGAGAATGGAGAAATTTATTACGGCGCATTGTTTTGTTTTTTTGTTTTACTCGAGTCTCGCGTAATATCGGCAATAGATTTTCGAATTTAATTTTTGGAGGAATTCGTACGAAAGTATTTGTAATTTAATTTTTATGAAATGAAAGAATTTAATATTTTGCGTTATTTTCATTTATTCTTTTTTTCTTTTTTTATACCTCTTTTGTTTCATTCTTCAATGGATTTTAAAACTTTTCATACGTTTCGTTTTTTCTTTATTTTTAGAATAGAAATCTTTATTTTTGATCTTGCAGATATGATTAATCGTTAAATTAATCGTGAACTTTATGTTTTTAAAAATAACGCGTACGTAACGTTTACAAAGCGTGTTTAATGAAGTGTTGAGTTTTTTTTTTTTTTTCTCTCTCTCCAAGGCAGTATAACTTTCGATTTACACCCTTGAAAACTTCATCTTTAAAATTTCCTACGGAAAACAACCTATTTACGAACTTGTTTCCTCGATCCCAATTTATCCAATATTTCGATTTATCTAATATTTAACAACACTTATTTTAAACTAATATTTACACGACAATTCAATTATTAACAAAATTTGAGACAGAACCACGAATCTTGCTTATTTAAATTTTTACTCGAAGCAAGACAGATATGAAAGATCAATCTGTCGCATTTCCATATCCCACGATATACTTTCCCCTCGAATGAATCGATTCCACAGTTTTCTGCATACAAAACAGCTTCGAGATTCCAGATAAATGGATCAACTTTCCAACAATAGATGTAATCTATTCATAAAAAAAAATTTTCATAAAAATTATACCGATATATTGTATGTTACACAATTTGACTCGAATTACATTCTTACAAATTAGTTTATTATCCAACAGTCAATACAAATTAGAATCACATTGTTGCTTGTGGAGAGCAAAAAATTATTTGCATACACCCGTGTTTCTTAATGAAACATTTTGTTAATTTCGTTGATGTTTCTTTGTTCCATCCGCATTGAATCTTCTCAATATCCTACATTTGGATATGATTAATTAAAATGATCAATATTAAAGGAAAGAAGATCTGAAAATTTATATAAATATAAATAATAATGAATAATGAAAAATTTATATTTATAGTGATTAAGAAGATCTTTCTTAATCACTATGAATTACAAAAATTATATTTTTTTTTTTTAGATCTTAGAGGCTCGAGAATTGCCGGTGAAGGATGTGACAGGCAGCAGCGATCCCTACGTGAAGGTATATCTTTTGCCAGATCGAAAGAAGAAATACCAAACTAAAGTGCATCGAAAGAATTTGAACCCCGTATTCAACGAAACCTTCATATTCAGGTTAGCACGTACGAGTAGACAAATATATTCAAACATTCTTTTTTTCAAATTAAACGAAGCATTTATATATATATAAATTATTTCTGAATTTATTATTTCTGAATTTATGAATTTTGAAAATATAAACGGACAGTATATCGCATTTCGATATAAATAAAATAAGCAATTTTCGTTTTATTATTGAATGAATAAAAATTTATGGATAAAGATCTTTTATCTTTTATGCATTTAGGTTGTATACAGGATATAACTGTATATAAAATTCGCGAGAAAATGTAGAGTATGCAGAGAATTTGTCGAGTGTCTGTATTTTACCAAATTCCATAAATTATCTGCAAGCGTTCATGAATATTATTCATGGTGTATATATATATATATGTATATATGTGTCTGCAAACAATGTTTGTAATTTTATGACGCCTGTTTTATGACGTCGAAACAATTGATATCTGTCACCAGCATGTCGTATGAGGAATTGAAGGAGCAGTATCTTCAATTTTCCGTTTACGACTTTGATCGATTCTCCCGAAACGACTTAATCGGACAAGTGGTGCTCAAAGAATTGCTGGACTGCACCGAACAGGAGATCGAATATACTATGGAAATTCTGTGCGCCATGCAGGTAACGAATATGAATTTTCTATGTCATTCGATGTTCTTTCATTCATATCATTGCGCAAAATTTCTTTATTCCATTTTCAAGTTTTAATTTAAAAATAATGGAACAGATAAATCATTGTGAAAATTAAAAAAGTAAAATTGATTATTTCGTATCGATTGGGAATTGAATATTGTATAATTGTATTTGTATTATTTATATTCATATTAATTATAATTATGTTATGGAAAAAATTAAAAACCTTGGCACAAAAAAATAGAATACAAAATATAAAGATACAGTCGTCCCTTTAATTTTTATTTTTTGAAAAAGATTTTTAAAAGAACACAAAATTTGCATTGAATATCAGGGAAAATATCAAGGAAATCATGTGTATTCTAATTGTGATAGACTGACTTTGGACAATCAAATTTCACGGTTTCTATTTTAATCTCGATTTTGATCGACACGTTAGCTTCCTCCACTTTTAGAAATTGAATCGGTTTCACTTCGTTTCTTTAGGACAAGGTGGACCTAGGAAAATTGATGCTGTCTCTTTGCTATCTGCCAACTGCTGGTCGGCTAACAGTGACTGTAATTAAAGCGAGAAACTTGAAAGCCATGGATATAACAGGATCGTCAGGTAAATTTGCACGAAACTGTTTCACGTTTTCGTCCAACAATAAAATATAATAAAACAAGGCGAAAATTTTGAAACAAACAAACGCGATATCCACACGCGACATCCATCATCCATTTAAATTATTTATTTAAATCCTCGAATTGTTACTCCAAAACTTCTTTTAGATTTATCCGTTAATAACGAAATATTGCTTATCCCATATACAATTTAATTTGATATATTCGTTAAATACATATTAAATTATAATTCATAATTTTATTATTTAAATAATTAAATAATTCTCTGCTTTAAAGGCTTTAGCTTGTTAACGTGTAAATAAGTTATTTATAACTATAACACTTCTTTTAGAAAGCTGTGCATCAAAAGGAAAATTGACAAAATATTTCAAATTAAACTTCTAAAAATTTTTCTCATTTTTATTTTTAAGACAATTTTTAAAATTAAATTTTTTTAAAAAAAAATAACGCTTAAAATTCCAAACGAATCTCAAACGAATATACAATATAGAAAAGAATATTCTTTTCTTTAATATAGAAAAGAATATTTTTATCAATTTCAATACTCCAATATTCCAATTCTATTTTCAATATTCCAATTTTTGCGTTCAATATTTCGAAAATATCCGATTTATACTTTCCTTCCAAAAACTGCGCACTTCGTATTTTGCCAATATCATCCATTCTCACTTTTCGCTTGTCAAAGAGAAACTTGTATAAACACACACAGCACGACCGATATATCCATCCTGTCTCTCAATAATAACACAGAAAAATATCTAAGAAACGTATTTGCAGATCCGTACGTGAAAGTGTACCTGCTGTGCCAAGACAGACGGATCAAAAAGAAGAAGACCTCTGTGAAGAAGAACACCCTGTTCCCGGTGTACAACGAGATCCTGGTGTTCGACGTGCCCGCGGAGAACATCGAGGACGTCAGCCTCATAGTGAAAGTGATCGATTACGACAGGTACGTGAGCGACAATACTGAAGAACGATCCAGATCTGTGTGACTGTTCGATCATCGATCGGCCATCTGATTTTTCTTTCGGTAGGATCGGCTCGAATGAGTTGATGGGTTGCACGGCGATCGGCGCCGATTTCATCGGTATCGGACGCGAACAATGGCTGAAGATGTTGGAGAACCCGAGGAAACCTGTGACGCAATGGTACCCGCTCATGGAAACCATCCCTGGACACATCCCATCCGTGAGTTCGGAACCTCTTCCAGTGAGTTTGAGCTGCTTGAACAGCAGGTAAGTGGATGAGTAGTTTCTTCTTTTTTTTTTTTTTTTTTTAAGAGAGGTCAGTGAATGTAATATCTTTGATTTAACGTGAAAGTTAATACGACGAATATGAAAGTAGAATTTTGACAGAGATCCTGGAATATTTGATCAAAGATTTTTGCTTCATTTTTATTTTTGAAGATATTTGTTTGAAGAGATAGGAAAGGAGATATGTTTTTTTTTTTGTATTTCTTCTGTCATTTTACTTCGAGAAATGAATATTTATGGAATTGAAGGAAACGTCGATATGGAACGAAAAACTTTTTGCAGATGAAAACAGCATGGTTGGGATAAGTATCGCGAGAAGTCGCAGTTCTTGCCGGATGTCGGCTTGGGCGTTGTTTCCTTCTGTCGTCATTTAATGCACACCGCTTGACTGACTTAAGTACAATTTCTATCTCATCAAAAAAAAAAAAAAAAAAAAAAAAGAAAAAAAAGGAAGAAAGTTCGGAAGAAACACACAAAAATCTAAAAATCTAAAAATATTAAAAAAAAAAAAAGGAGAATGAAAACAAACAAAAAAAAAAATTAAAGAAGAAAAACACACTCTGTGCTTTTTGGAGTATATACGTGGCGAGAGCGTGAAATAGTAAACGAGCGAATAGATCGTCGTAGAATGTTTCTAAAAGCTTAATACGATTGAAGAGAGGGGATGAAAGGGGAGGTTGCTCAAAACTTTATCTTTGAAAAAGACAAAGAGAGAGAGAGAGAGAGAGAATAACAAATAAAATATACGCGTATAGATAAATAAAAACAAAAAAAACAAAAAAAGAAAAAAAAATAAAAAAAGTAGAGAGAGAGAGAGAGAAAGAGAGAGAAAGAAAGAGAGAATAAAAATAAGAGTTAGAGATAATGAAAAAGATAGAAAATAAAAAAAGATAGAATAGAATTATTTTTTGAGAACGAATCCAGGCTGGCCCTGTGCATTCAAACGTACACACAAATACGAAATATAGTTTATCAATTATTATATCATACGAACATACATACATACATATATATTTTATCAACAAGAATAAAGAGTTACATTATTACCCAATAGATGGTTGTGAACGAAGTCTCGAATTTTTACAAATCAAAATGGCGGAACGCTGCTCGATGCTTTCCGATCCCGGGAATTGAATATCCCTCGCATCCCTTGTTTCCGCTCGAACAATACCAACACGATGCAGGGATCCGTGTTAGACGCGTTCAAATTTCTACGTACATATATTGGAAAATAATTGTCTGGCGGAACAGTGAGCCGAAAACCGAAGGAAAAATCTTCGTTTCGAAATAAATCAGCGAGGCGCGGACAAAAGGATCATCGGGCGATCTAATACGAATATCTATAGAATGCACGTGATTTCTGGACGAAATTGTTTCCCAATCTCTCGTAATCGCTCTATTTTAATCGTCTATTTTCAAATTTATTTTTACACTACTCTTTTAATATATCCTTCGATATAATTAAATTCATCGTGAATTTAAATTCTATATTTCGAGCATATGATTCAATTTTTCTACTTTTATTTTAATAAAATTAACGTTTAATTCTTTGATAAAACTAGTTAAATAGTTTTCTTGAAATAACAAGGAACAAATAATTTGAGCTGATCAAAGTGATATAATTTATTGGAATAATCTGCTATATAAATAAACGAATAATATAATCGGGTCGTTTATTTGGCCACGAAAACGTGCATTACGAATATTTATAAAGTCGCCAAGTTCCGCAACCACTGGTATCAACATCGCATAAACTTAATTTAACGCGACGTGAAACATATGCGGTTGCCTATTACCCATGTACATGTGTAATGTTATTATAGCGCAGCTATTAGCTTTCGATACGTGAAATAAATAAATATAGTACGTATAACAATAATCGCTTTCAATGGTGGCCACGACCGCGGTTAGATCCAATCGTGTTAATCAAACACCTCTTTCGTGCTTCCGAACTTAATTGTTTCTGTCGATCAATTTATGCATGAAATTCGCGAAGGGAAACGTTCCAAGGACAATAACCATTTAATCGGATAGATATTCTCCTCGACGTAGACTTCGAATAGAGCAATATATTTCTAAACGTAAACGTATCCGTGAAAACATCCAACATGAAAATCGTTGTTCCGTGTTGAATCGTGCAACGCGAGCACAACAGGAAGCAAGCGAAAAAATAAAAAAAAACAAAGAAAAGGGAGGAAAAAAGAGAGAGAGAAAAAAATATATCGAAAATGAAAGAATGAAAGAAAGAAAGAAAAAAAAAGAAAAAACATGAAAAAAGTAAAAAAAAAGTAAGTGATTAGATGTAGAGGAAGACAACGTTTACTAATTCACGCTCTTACGCCAATTGTTCGCGCAAATGTTCTTATTCAACGCGATAAGTGTTTCGACGTAAAAGCTCGTCGATATGTGGACACCGCTTGTGATAACGCACCCGAAGTACGTGCATTCACGAGAAATTGAGACACGATGCGAGAGAATGCATCTACTTATCTATTTATGTCGTATGAAAAAGGTACGAACGTTGGAGGTAATTTCTATTATAGCGTTTGTCTACCTCATCATCTATCCCTTTCCCGCGAAAAGGAAGAAAGGATTTCTGAAAGAAGATAGAAGATAACTTTCTAGAAAGTAAGAATCGATTACTTGCTGAAATTCGTGAAATTTGTAAGTTAGTTGGAGTAGGGAAAATTTTTACTTTATTGAGAAAGGCATTATAAAATAAAATTTAATAATAACTCGAAGTAACGAGTTACATTGATTAATTTACAATTATTTTTACTTTATTTTTACTTTCTAGAAAGTAAAAATCGATTACTTGCTGAAATTCGTGAAATTTGTAAGTTAGTTGGAGTAGGGAAAATTTTTACTTTATTGAGAAAGGCATTATAAAATAAAATTTAATAATAACTCGAAGTAACGAGTTACATTGATTAATTTACAATTATTTCAATAACGGCTTGAAGAAAAATTATAAAACGATAGAATTAAAAGAAATTTCGAATGGTGAAACGAACATTTATCCAAGATGTATCGATTATTACATTGTGTAGTAGGAGTTCGTGTGTGTATCGAATAAAAATTGTATGCACGTGCGAAGGGCTGCGTCGTAGAGAAGAATGAATCGATGCGAACGATGCGGAGCGTGTATAATATCGCACAATTATGTTCGATTAATAAATTACAAAATGTATATCAAAAAAAAATAAAAAAATATAAAAAAAACAAAAAAGAAATAAAAAAAAAAAGTATATACTCACGTATATAATTGTAAAATTCGAGAACGCGTAAAATGGCACCAATAATTGTTTCGCGTCTAATGATAAGATCAATCGCGATGGCTCGTATTTCATATCGATTAACGATCAATCATGAAAAACTGACTAAGGCTGCAATTCTGGATACACATGGGCGTCTTTGGAAAATAGATGGATGAAGGAGAACAATCTATGTAAAATGGAATTGTTGCATGATTGTCCTCAGATACCAGATTCGAATATCTATTACATATCTTCGACTCATTAATTCTGATATGAATTGTTAGTTAATGTAGAATATTATTTTGACAAAATTTTTGGAAAAATTATCATTTTGTGAATATCTGGTCTCTAAAGATCGATTATCAAAAATCGAGCGATATATTTCGTTTCTAAAGACACTCTGTGTTTCATGTAGCTGGAATGAATAATAAAATATAAACTTATATAAATATCGAAGCATAGATTATTATACGTGATGACCATAAAAGAAAAGTATCCTTCGAATTATCTGAAAAACAAACTATAGCAAATTATAAGCGCGTAGTAGGATAAATGAAATGTGTCAAGCCTCAAATAGCATAGTATCGTAGACAAAGTAGTGCAAAACGTCAAAACGCTTTTTAGTAGTTAATTCTTTGAAATGTATAAATATTCATATACGTATATTTGTATAATCCTCGTACCAATACACGTATCCCGGTCAATTTGGTCATTGGAATCATTGATTCTTTCGAGAGATCGAAATCCTTCGAAATTCCAGCGACGCCCATTATTGGTCATGTAAACAAAATAAATAAATACAAAACAAATTATACGTTCTGTTTTTCGTACGATCCACGAGCATTGTATCACAGACTGAACTCAATTTCGCATAATTATACATAATTATCGTGATGGTCGCATCATTTTAGAAGTGATGCTTGCAGTAGAATATTAGAATGAGCTGAGACTGAGGGAAAAAATGTTTTTCTATGCATGCAAGAGTCAGATGACAGAACAAATCGATGCTGATGCGCTTGATTTGTCTAGCAAGCTATTGAGAAAGAATGTCTCTAAATTTATATATTATTAGAAAAAGGAATAAAATAAAATAAAATAAACAAAGAAAAGAAGTTATTAGAAATTACTCTATTCAATCAATGCTATTAGCCAGAATTTCTTTCAATAACTTTGTAATAATTTTCTTCGCCAATAAGATGTTTCACATATATATTGATTATACTGTTCAACATTTTTATTGATATTCTCTAATTCCAAATTTTACGTTCGATTTTTCCATCCGATTTTTTTAATTCTCCTATTACATTTGGATTCACACGAGTAAATTTTCTACTAAATTTAAAAAAATTATACAATTAGAATAAGCTTTCGAGAACGTAATAGGAGAGTAAAAAAATATATAGTAAAAAAATAATAGCAATTATATCCTGATTTCTCTGTCGACGAGGATTAAACGAGAAGGAAATTGGATTAAGCGTTAATTTTAAGCAGGGAATATCTTTCCACCACTTTGGATACAAGAATTAGCTACATTTCGATGTTATCGTCAGTTCTCTTCAATTTGACATTTTTCTATTCATTCCCATTGTATTATTAATGTGCGTCGATGTTCGAAGTTAGCGGGTTACTTTTTTTGTAAAATCGCATCGTTCAGTTCGCATCGTTCCATTGGCCATTTGTCAGGCCAGTGAATTATCTTCGAAGTAATATTCCCACAAATATCGATCGTGGATGAACGATATTTATGGAGCGCGCATGCATATCACACGACGAAACACGTACGAATGGACGAGCGTTGATCACAAATTATTAGAAATTTTTTTTTTTTTTTTTTTTTTGAGCGAAAGAAGAGCAACCAAAGAGAAACGAGACCTCTGTTTAAAGTCTACTCTGTTCATGAAAGTGATATAAAATAATCGTATATATAATCGAATATGCAGGCGAGTAAACTTAAGTAATCCGGTACCGCTAGAAGCACGTATTTTCTAACGAATGTGTATAATCTATACTGTATATTCGGGCACGCAAGTGCCTCTTGCGATTGTGAATGAAATAAAAATAAATCGGTACCACATAGAACATCTGTTGTTTAACTCTAGAAATCCCCAATTAGAGATTTATTTCCAATTCCTTTCCTTTTATAAAACTTATGAAACATTTATAAAATTTGTGAGCACTTTATTACTTATAATATACATTATATTTTGAAATAACATGTAAAGAAGATAGAAAAGAAGATTAAAAATTTAAAATTTAAAATTTATTTAAAGATCATTATTTGGGATTTAAAGATGGAAGTAGAAAAGATCAAGATCATTTAGAAATCAAATGTTGATTATATTGGTAATTGAAAAAATAACGAGTTAAATGAAAAACGGAACTGCAACATCAAATGTACTTTTCATTTATTTGACTACTTATCTTTACAGATTAGTCTACCTTATGCTAAGATACAACTTTCCCATTATGTTACCTCTAAATCGAAACGTTACGATAATACTAAGTATAAAATAAGCAATAGAGCTTATATTGGTATGTAGCAACGACTTAAGTACCTCTACTTAATAGTACTTTGTTAAAAGTGCCGGGAATTTAACCTGCGTCGTCCGTGTCTCCGACGAGACTGATCGACGTGCGGTGTCGCAGTTATAATTTTGGCTTTCGATCGGAAATTATATTTAGACAAGCATCGAGGTTTCATTTAAAACGTTAATTAACTTTGCAGTCATTTGTTCGTCGATCGAACATCGATCCATGCTTGTTTCTTTTCCTTTTTGCTTTTTGCTTTTCCTTTTTCTTTTTCTCTTTTTTTTTTTTTCTTTTTTCTTTTTTTCTTCGCTTCATTCTCAGGCGTTCTACGTATCATCTAAATCGCGTCGTTAATTGTGAAAAAGTTAGGCCATATTACATATTTCTTCTCTCGTTTCCCAATTACATTTTCTTTTTCTAATCCACTTTTTCTCCTCCCCCTAATAATTTTTCTTCCCATTTCAATGCGCTAAAATCGAAAATTCTCATTGTTTCAGTGATTCGAATACGCGGTTTCTAAATAGTAGCTTGAAATTACGATCAACAATGACATGGCGTAACATGGTGGTGAGATATACATTATGTATACATAGAAAACAATATGCCGCGGAACGATGTTCAGTCTTTGAAGAAATGTAACTGCAGCGATTAAATTGATCTGTTTTGTGTTTTTGTATGTGTGTGTGTGTGTGTGTGTGTGTGTGTGTGTGTGTGTGTGTGTGTGTGTGTGTGCGTGTGTTTGTATGTGTGAAACCGGATGGGCTTAAGCTTAATCCAGAGCGGATGGCTCGTGTAGCATTACAAATGCTGTACAATTATTTAAATCGTATCGCTTACCATAAGAAACGGATTCACGATTATAAAACGCTATTTTGACGCAGATGAAACTCGATGATTTCGTTTAAACAATCGCAGCTCTACATGAGTTTTCTCTACATTAGTTCTTATTATTCTCTGTGTGTATGTGTTTCTTCTTCATCGTCGTTTTTTCTTTATCTCTGTTTTATTATTATTTCTTCTTTCTTTCTCTCTCTCTCTCTTTCTCTCTTTCTTTCTTTCTTTCTATCTCTCTGTCTCTCTGTCTCTCTCTCTCTCTCTCTCTCTTTCGCTCTCTCCCTCTCTTTCGCTCTCTACAATCTCGCATATATTGACTTTTATCGATTGATTGGAAAATTATCTCGCGTGTAAGAAGAAGCTCGCGACGATGAGGAAATTTTTGTTTTTTTTTTTTAAACGCGAACGATATTCACGATAAGATTTCGAATTTACAATCGATCGATTCTCGTCACGATCTCTCATCCACGGAATCATCGATCTCGAATCGATCGTACGTCATCGTCGCGATTTTCTTCTTCAGTTAAATACTGAACAGGTTACGATTCTAACGACTAAGCGTCCGAGTAAGTGTGTTATACCGCGACATTTATGCGCTTTCCTCTCTCATCCGCCCATGATTACGCTTAAAAAACGTAAAACGTTTGATTTGAAATCTGTATGCAAGGGCAGTTCCACATCTACACGAATCGTTTAATCCCCTTTTACGTTTTTTGCCTATCTATTTCGTTTCTTTTATTTTTTTTTTCCTCCTCTTTCTTTCTTTTTTTTTTTTTTTTTTAATCTATTTTGTGTGTGCTTGTTTTTCCTTTTTTCTTTTTTAACACAGTGCATACGGTTCGCAATTACCTCGCGCTTTCTTATGATTCACGGATGAAGAACATCGTGTTTTCTTTTTCTTCTCTTCTTTTTTTTTTTTTTTTTTTTTTTTATTTTTTTGGCTAGACACGAATATCATCGGACGAATCCTAATCTCGTTTTGCAATTGTACAAATCTCTGTTTCTTTATTTATTTTTTTTTTTCATTTTCTTATTTTCTTTTTGTTCTTTCTTCTTCATCGTGTTCTTCTTCACTAACGTGTCGTTTCGCATGTTGAGCGATTAGTTTATTACATTATTCATTAATAAGTACACGTGCCAAAATGCACCCACTTACGCGTGCGATGTCGAGAGCACTAATCAATTATATGTATATACCTCGTAATCATAGTAATGATAATTAATAATAATAATCATATGAATTAATAATGAGAATAAAATGTAGTTGTAATAATAATTATATAGGCAAACCTTTGTTGTAGCGTTGTACTTAGCGTTATTTAAAATAGTAGCGTTACTCTTACGTGTACCGAGTACGGACAGAAAATTGATTTTTTTTTTTTGTTTTGTTTGTTAACTTCCTTTATATATATATATTTTATATATATTATATATATATAGTAATATGGAGGGAATTTACTAACAACTTGCTCGAAAAGTGCAGCATTCTCACGAACCTATAAACAAATATAAAAAATCTCCTCTTTTTAAAATCTTTTTGTTCTCTTTTTTTTTCTTTTTTTTTTCTCTTTTTCTCGCCCTCCTTTTCTCTCTATTTTGTCTTTCCTTTTTCGTTCATCGTGGTACATTTCAACCAAGATTGCTCTTCTGCTTTGATGTTCATTCTTATGCGTATTTAGAGACGTTAATTTTACACATTTGAATCGCGAATCATCGAAAGATTCAATACATTCGTTCGAATCTCCCGCTTCTTCTCGCGTTCTTTAAAAAGACTCAAAAATTTGAAAAAAGAACATCGTATATATCGATAAAAGCAGAATACAGTCGAAATGTCACACGTAAATATGCCGCGCTTCTCACTTTTTGTTTTCTCTTTTTTTTTTTTTTCTTTTTTTTTTTCTATTAATCTTTTCATCTATCCCTTTTCCTTTTCCTAACTCCATCGTAGTGAAAATAAGGTGTCGATAATACTCGGACTGTACATTAAGTACACAATGTGTGAACAGGTTGCACGTGTGACAAGCTATCTCCACGCGTGCGCGAAAAATTAACGTTATCCAAAGCACCAGGCACAATCCTCTTCCTCATACACGCACTCATACATACACATGTGTAGCAAACGCATGCACATCCATTCTTCTCGTTTCTCTCTCTCTCTCTCTCTCTTTCTCTCTCGGTCTTTCATCCCTTTTCTTCCTCCATTTATCCCCCATTTCTGTTCGCCTCGCTGGCAGATTTCTTTTCTCCCCCTTTGACATACGAACGAAACGACACGAACAACCATGCAATAAGCACGCTCATAACGATATAAGTAGCGATATAATACCAATGTTTTTAACACGTTGTTGCACACGTAACATTGTCCTATGCGTGTATAAATTGTACGATTAACGAGACCACGGTGGCGAGCCACGTGGCGTGCACGATACAAGAACCGACACTAAAAAACGTTTATAATAAATCCCTTATTACAACGTTATACATCACGACACATTTTTTTCCCTCTCCTCCTTTCTTTGTTTGTTTGTTTGTTTGTTTCGCAAGCTCAAGAGTGATTGATCGCTAGAACGACGGCATCATGCACTTATACTTTACACCTACCACGTAGAGAGTATCATGTAACATGATTTCTTTTTTTTTTCTTTTTCCTTTTTTTTCTTTTTTCATTTCAAGTGTTAATCAACGACATCTAAGGAATTCGAGATTTCGTCGATAATCAGCCACGTTTTATTCGCCACGATTCTTGACTAGAAGCATCCTGAGACGTGTTTTATCGCGTTTTATTCGCGCAACGCAGAAAACTTCCTCTATTAATCCGTTTCTTTTTTTGATTATTGTTGATTGTTAAGTACGTTCCCGGACGAAATGGCAGAAATTGCGTAAAAATTAAGTATCGAACTCGCGAGATATGTCACGTGGCTGGATTACCGACGTAACCGCAAAAACTCTCGCTCCGAATTATTCTCATTTACACAGCTCGCCCCCATTTACACACTCCCCCCTCTCCTATTTCCTTCTCGTCTCCCTTGCCGTTCAACGCTCACGCTCACGAAGGCCAATCTTTTGATCGAGAAATCGCCGAACGAATTTTTTACCAAAGGGAAACATATCGAGATCTACGGATCTAACAAGCGTGCGCGTGAAAAGGACGACTCGCTTCGTCGATTCGCTTCACTTGAAGCGATACTCTGCCATACAATGTTGACGTATGATCGAATAACAATATCGCAATATCGCAATTGAAAGCTGTGCATACGCGCGTTCCTCTTTAATCCCGGTGTATAAATTTCGAATTCACCCGATATATAACGAATTATACCGGTTGTTTCAAAAAAAAAAAAGAAAAAACAAAGAATGATTAGCATTCGTGATACAGCGAAACGACGAGTAGACGAGAGTCTCATGGATTATTTCTCGAACAACATCCTTCCCACATTTCTTTCTTCCCCTTTCTTCTTCTTTTGTCTCGACCATTTGTTTCGATTTGACTTCGATCTTCGACTTGCATCGACACGACTCCTTCTTCCCATTTCTCGTTCGTCAATCCTCATGATTTTTTTCCTCTACCCCCTTCATTCGAATCATCATACGGGCGACCACCACGCTCACACACGACAATCGATCCCAACGGATTCTGGGTAAATCCACGTGATTCAGACTCGCTCGTTTTCTTTTTTTTTTTTTTTTTCCTTTTTTTTCTTTTTTAAAGCCTATTTAACAATTCTTTCGTTCTCTGCTGATTAATTATACATCGCGTGCGAAAATACCAAGAAATATCCTCGCAAAAAGTTAAGCTGGACGGCTTTGATAAAAAATTAGGATCTCTTTCGAAGGACGTGATTATCGGGATTATAGGAAGTGTTGCGGGATGATGATTGAGTGTATGTATATGATCATATTGGTGATTGATAATATGTATATATATATATATATATATTAGTGTGACGTGTGACGTTTCCTTCAGGATATGATTCAGCGTACACGCGGCGAAAAGAAAAAAAAAAAGCGTCGATCGCCCACCCCCTCCCTTTGCGACAATAATGCCTTTTTTTTTTTTTCTTTGTGCAAACGTGTACTTCTTGTTTAAGTATATGTAAATATTAATACTTTGTGTGTATATACGTGTGATATCTGTGTGATCAGAGTGTGTACGTGTGTGTCGTTTACGTTCTTACATCTCAGTAAAACCGAAATTTATTAAAGTGTGCTTAGCCAAAAAGTGTCTCATTTATCACGAGCAGCAATTATTAGCGCGGAAATTCTCTCTTTCTCTCCCTCTCTTTCTCTCTCTCTCTTTCTCTCTCTCTTTCTCTCTCTCTCTTTCTCTCTTTCTCTCTCTCTCTCTTTCTCTCTCTCATCTATCGCTCATTCGCTCGACACCCTAGCACGGAATTATGCGTGCATGTATAGATATTATATATATATATATATAAATGTATATATATATATAATATGTATGTATATTTTTTGTTTCTGTATATGTATATTTATACGTCGTAGAGATAATTTCGTATTTACACACGGGACGTTGCTAGACACGAGTCACCGGGCCCCATACAAACCACACGCAAGAATTTCCTGAGTGGAGGAAATTTAAACATGGCATACCACGCAGAGAGATTATTCGCGATTTTCTTGGTCGCGAGCCCGATTTGATCGCTTTCGAGGATATTCTGATCACGATTAAAAGAATTCGCTCGTTCCTCGAAACGAAGGGGCGAGTCGAGAGAATCGGCCTTCGAGTATTCTCTCAAGCGATACAGATAGATAGATTCGAATTGTGTTCGTAATTGACTAGCGGTTCGAGAGAGAGACAGAGAGAGAGAGATTTGAGAATGGCGAATGATTACACTTCATTTTTTCAATTAGTTCTTGTGAATTTTTTTCTTCTCTTTTTTTCTTTTTAGAATTCTTTCTTCTTTCTCTCTCTCTCGGTTTTTTCGCATGGCTAGAAAGCTCGAGAGCTTCGTCGGAATCGAGAATCGCGCTCAATAAGTCGAGCGGCCCCGAGCTTGGCCAGTTCCCCCGAAACTTCGTGAGCTTGCGTCGCGCGCCATCACACGGAAGCACTCGAATATTCTCTCCCACAGAGTCGCGAAGAAAGCGAATTATTAATTATTTTTATTTTTATTTTTATTTTTTTACTTTTTTTTTTTCCTGTTCCGTTTATTGCTAAAACGCTGAATATTTATAATATATCTGAGTGAGTATACCTGCTGCACGGCGACTACTGTTCTCTGAGCCCACTACTCGATTGTTATTAAACGATTACGAAAGCGTCGTTGCTCGTTGCTCCTATCTGTAAACACTCCTCGAGAGCGGACCGAGTTCATCATCGCTTCTCATTCGAAACTTAACGACGAAACGCTTCGTCCAATCCTCTGCTGTTTATATTGCACGGTGCGTTTTTCCCTTTCTTCTTCGACACGTCACGATCGAATCGTTGATCTGTTTGAATGGTATTGTACACGCGATCGGATGTTGCGAGACCTGACTTTTAAATGGATGTTACCGTTACGACCCGTCCATGACCGAGAGAAATCTGTCGATGTTGGGCAAGGAAGACGAACGACAGATGAACCGCGTTCGTGCCTCGTTCGATTTTGCTAGACGTACGCGAAGCAGTCTCAGTAGCGTTGCTGGAATTCGTGGTGCCATCTGTTGAAATCGATATGGAAGATCACGATCGATCCATTTGCCAAGCCAGCCAACAAAAATCTGTTGTAACAAGATGTTAAACGTTAGTGTTGCACAAATTGTGATCGACGAATCGATAGTGAGTTTGTTTTTTATCAACTCTTGAACCGTTGAACGAAGAAAGGAAGATGCGAATAAATAACTTTTGAAATAACTTTTTTGATTTATGATCCTTTTTTTTTTTGAATGAATGAAAGATAAAGCATTTAATTACTCTTACTTCTGATCATGCGAAAGTGCCAGAGAACGGACACTGCTTTCGCAAGCTGGGAACGCATAGAGGAGAGCAAGATTGAACGTTCTCCAAACTTCGACGATTCGTTTATCACCACCTGTCATTAAGTACTCGCCGTCTCTGCTTAAAAGTAGACACTGAAAAAAAAATAAAAACGTATGATAATTAATATTTGTTTGAATTTATAGAAAAGAAAATACTTATATATCTTCATATATGGATGCTATAGGAATTTACCTGAAGATTATCGTTATGAGACTCGTGGCGAAGCCGTTTCCCGTTTATAGTGAATGCCGCTATGTGTCCACGCTCGTAATTCACAACGATAACACCTTCCCGCGACATGGCGATATTTTCTGGCGAAGAAAATCCATTTGGTGCTTCCAGCGATCTCAGAAGATCGCCAAAGGTCGTGTGCACTAGAACTGGCCCATCTGGAAAGAAAAGGATGAAATTAATAATCTTAAAAATATCTCTACTATTAACTCGAAGAATCTTAATTACAATAAGATCCAGAAACGACCAAGCCCAGTTCAGCGGAAATAACAACTGCAGTTACAGGTTGCTCGTGTCCTGTGAGGGTTGCTCTCGGCGCTGGTGCCTCACCCTCGCCGACGATCGTCTGCGTTCTGGCATTCCAGTGCCACAACAAAACGGTGCAATCGGCACTTCCCGATGCTATGTAACAATCAGACGTGATGTTGCATTCGCTGCGTGACAAACACGTAACAACTCCGTAATGGCCGA
The DNA here is from genome assembly GCF_014066325.1 of Apis laboriosa. NCBI lineage: Eukaryota > Metazoa > Arthropoda > Insecta > Hymenoptera > Apidae > Apis > Apis laboriosa. Next base: position 7,711,864 of record NW_025224135.1, read on the forward strand.
ACACTATTTGTACAATTTTTGCTAAAAAAGAGAAACAATAGTTAAAGCTTCTTGTTATTAAATTTCTTCGTAATTTTTATCTTTCCCCCTATGAATCTACGTATCCACAAATCTGATTACCAGTTTCGGTAGAGAATACACGGAAGCTGTTGTCCCAGAAACCGCAAGCAACCAAGAATCTACTATCCACAGTGGTGACGAAACAATTACTTCGTATCTTAAGCTTCTGACTGAAATTGTCGCCCAAGTGGCGACGCAGGGCGGGATTCGAACTATTCGCTGCTTGAGCTACAACAATCATTAATAACTATCTTCGTGAAACGAATAAATTTCTCACAAAAAGAAACACTCCTCCCACTTTATTCTTCGTTTTTACTTACACAGAACTGGATCCATAGACAATGGCTGATTAGCGGCTTGAGCTTGTGGAGTATCCGCGTAACTCGGCGATTGTACAGATGCTACAAGTATATATATCTTCGTGTTAACCGATTTCAGATTTATTTTCGAACGAGAATAAAAAATTGAGATAATATTAAATACCCGCGTAATTCGTATTCCATCTGTTGACAGCGAATTGCTGTCCAGTAGTGACTGTAACGACGGATGGTAAAGGTAGTTGAGGATAAGTGTTTGCCGATATATGACAAATCGGCGAGTTGGATGGGAACTTGATGGTCATGCAGATGTCGTCTGGGATACTCGAAAACATCATCGGCGACTGCAAAACGGGTGGCAACGTCTTGTCAAACTTTGGGGTAATCTTCTCGTTCGGAATAGATTGAACAGAAAGAAAAGCGTGCATTGTACTTCTCTGTAGGTAAATAATACGGTAACTCGTTCGATGATTTGAGGATGTCTTGGTTAGAAATGTAAAGAAGGATGGAATTTAATTATTCTGTTAAGTTTGCTTTTTTTTTTTTTTTTAAAGCAAATGTTCATAAACACGAAAAGCTCCTTAACGCGAAAAGTTCATTAAAGGATAAATTAATATATAATTAATAATTCTAAATATTAAACAATCGTAGAGATATTGAGACAAAAGATTGTTTCCTTTTTTCTTACGTTCTTAAATTTCTAGATCGATGATTCGTTTTTTAGTAAAAGCCATGAGTTTAATTGACACATGAATTGATAATGAAACAAAGCGTGTCTAAATTTGTTTGAACTAATAAAAGTAACATTAAAATTAATAGATGATTATGAAACATCTCGAATGAAAAATATGTGTTATATGTTAACAAAATATGTGCTTATTTAACAAAAAAATAAAAATTACGAAGACAATGAATTATATATGAAGATTAGTATGATGTGATATATAAAATTATAAAATCTAAACCGATTATTCCTTCTATGGATTAGTATCTATCGTTCTAGAACTAACAGAATATTTTTAAATATTCGCATCCTTATTATTAATTTGTTAATCCAACTTATGTACATCTCCCTTCTCTCCTTTTTTCTATTTGATTACCTACGGATTACATTGCACACTCTTCGTATTACACAGCTCTACGAGACACTAAAAAAACATGATTCGACTATCGAAAAGCATGATGTATCGTGACATGAACGTTATTATTTACCAAATGCATCGCTGAACTTCGAGGAGGATGTGGTTCCATTAAAAGTTGCGAGGGTGTTTGACCGAAGTTTCTTATTTGATTCTCTATGGCTTCCCTCATAACTGGATCAGTTATCGTATCCAAATCCACGCTACCCTCGTAAGTTAAGTAATAGAATACATTCGTTGCACGAACCGCTTCTGGACCTGAAAATTTTTTATTATAACAACATATTTCTTAACGCAAATTAATTTATATTATCTTCCATTTCTCGACTTAAAAATTAAATTCAAAGTTTGATTAATAATTTTTATACAAGTATAAAAAATATAAAGGAGCAAACATTCTGTTCCTTAAAAAGAAAGAAATCGAAAATAAATTAATTTAAAGAAAAATTAACGCAAATTTATATCCTTATAATCTCCCACTTCCGGACAAAACTTAAAAACAACTCGACGTTTGATTAATAATTTTTGTACAAGTATAAAAAATATAAAGAAGCAAACATTCCGTTCCTTAAAAAGAAAGAAATCGAAAGTAAATTAATTTAAAGAAAAATTGACGCGAATTAATTTATATAATCTCCCATTTCTCAACAAAACTTAAAAACTAAACTCGAGATTTGATCAATGATTTATATACAAGTATAAAAAATATAAAAGAGCAAACATTCCTTAAAAAGGAAAAAATTGAGAGTAAATTAATTTAAAAGAAAATTAACACAAATTAATTTTCCATTTCCGGACAAAACTTACAAAAAACAACTCGAGGCTTGATTAATAATTTATATACAAATATAAAGAATATAAAGGAGCAAATATTCCTTCAAAAAAAAAAAAAAAAAAAAAAAAAAAAAATTGATTGACTAAATCGATCAAGATACAATTTAATCCAACTTATTCTTCAAATTGCGAAATAAAATCAAATTCGAAATCGATTCGATCGTGGTTAAATTTAATTTTAAACGCCAAATGCAAGATTGTCGCACGCTCGATCTCTGAGAGGCGCTGCCGATTGCTCGTGGCCGGTATTTCCGGTTGCCCGGTGCTCTCGTGCGACCAACCGTAAACGTGTTGCGTATTAGGGGTGGCACGCATTGTCGCGGCGTGCACACGTGCCTAATTGGTTGGGACAAGACCGGGAGGAAGCTAACTAAAAACTAATTTCTTCCATACGCGCGGCGAGCGCCGGCACCCGCTCACCGCCTCTTTGCCGTGTTCGGGGAAGCGCCGGATATAGAGGCGCCACCGGCAATTACCATCGGTGGAAATCTAATTTGACTCGACCACGCATGTCCCAACACCCGGGCCTGGCCTACCGTTCGCTCCATTGTGCGGATGTCGTGTCGATTCGGCCGCACAGCTTTACGCGGCAAGATTAATGTCACTGGGATTTTGTGCGGCTTTGTAGAGATTTGAATTATGTTCCGTGTCATCTTTTTTTTTCTTCTTCTTTTTCTTCGTTCGAATATATATATATATATAATTCCAGCTTTTGGTTTGAAGTTATTACACTTGTATTTATAGCAACGTTCGTAACGTTGGATTTTAGAGTAATTGAAATATTAAAGTGAGAATGTTTGTGCATTTGTGAAAAAAAATTTGAGCTTAGAAGAATCTATAGGATACGATGTAAAAAGAGAGTGGAAAATATTATGATATTTGGGGAATGTTTGAAGATAAATCTTTGTTATAAGCTACATTTCTTTAACGGTTTGTTAAAATTGTAATTAACAAATCTGTAGTCTAAGCACGAAGAAAATTTGCGTGAAAAAATTTATTCGCATATTTATTTCGCATTGTGTAAATATTTTGATCTTTACCTTTTTGTTTGTAGCCAAATATTAAATCGATCCATTGGTGTAATTGACAGGACACGAACTCCGACTCGAGAGCCTATATAAATTAGAATTGTAAAAGAAATACGAATCGTTTGATTAAAATCGTGTTTATACGAGATATGAGTCTCCAGTACCATTCGATTAATTCGTATAAATTCTTCCGGGGACGACGCCCACGGGGGTAACTCGACGTCGCCGACTATGCTGCCATCTTCTTGTCTGCCCAAGCGATATCGATTGCTGTTCACCAGCATCTCTGGTAGGAAGAAGAACTCTGGAATCAACTCCTGTAAAAGTAATTGCAAATTTTTATTGAAATAAAATTCTCATTCAAAAAAAATTATTGGAAAAATTCACATGTAAGAAAAAAATAAACCTTGACATCCGAAGTATCGCGTTGGCAATTCTTCCAAGAGAGAGCGATCGAGGAGAACAATCGATTCGGATGATCGAATTTCCCGCCTTGGAGCGCGAGGAACATCGTTGTCATCGGTTCCTGAAACATTAAAAAATATCCTTTAAGTAATAATATATTTTTATCATAAACGATAATATCCATTGGATATATCCTATAATTTTTGACACTTAAAATTCCAGTTGGATTTTTAAATTTTAATCGAGTTAAAAAACAAATGAAACGAGCAAAAACTTTGTTCGATTCAAGGATCAAAATTTTTTGGAGATAAATAAAGAAAATTCCTTAAAAAAAAAAAATTCTAAATATCTTTCCACACACGGCAAAACAAGAAATGCTTAAACCATCGCGCGGATAGACTACCGTCAATGAGAGGTTATATTGTTATATGGTTTCGCGCTCAAAGTCCTATCCGTCAGTCGTCCATTCCACTGACAGCCTGATGAATGTTAACAGAGGACCCCCCTGCGATCACCGCGAGTTTCACGCGTAGGCGTCGAAGATACGGTCGTGATTTACAGCTGTTGTCGACGAACGAGATTTTCGACAAGTTTTGCCTCCAACGTTTACAATGATCGAAGAAATGAGCGGTCCCAGCCTCGAGCCCGCTTTATCTCGACGCTCGTGGAAACCGAGGCCCCAAACCGACAAGAAGCGATGCAGTTATAAAGCAATAAATTGTTTACGATGTTGTGTATCCTTGTGGATGGAACAGCAGGGTGCCTTGCCACAGTGAAACAACAGTAAAATCGCTTATTGACGATTTGTATGTAAATGGTTGGAAATCGTGGTTGCCTGCGCGGACCTTCGTCATTTACGCGAGATTTGATCGCTGTGCGAGTATGTCGCGAGCTAACGCGTGCAATAACTATCATGGGGACATGAAGTGGATTGTATGTATGTACTAGAAATAGCGATAAACGAAATTACGATGGTAAATATGGATATTTTTATTTATTTATTTATTTATTTTTCTTATTTCATACCGCTTACTACTCGTAATAATAAAGAAGTTATTTAACTTTTTTGATTTTGTAATTGGTGAGAAAAATTAAGACGATAAATTGGCGAGGGATATATTTTTGAATGAATTTTTGAAAGGGAAGATATATACGTATATTTAACTGGAAGGCGGGCTAGAGGGCGTTCCAACGCCTCCAAATTAGTGTGCGGATACTACTGGATGTGGCGTGGTTGGAAATTTACGATTCTGGACTGGACAAGTTTCTGAAATAGAGTACGACTTCGAGGATCGATGATCTCGTTGAGATATCTTGTGTTGAATGTTTGTTCAATCGAGTAGAGTTGAGATCTATTTACAAAATATCGAATTAAAGCTGTAACTTTATGAGATTTGTCAAGAGAATTTTACACGTGTACATAAGTGTCGTTTAAAATAGACGTTAGTGTAAGAAACAGCGGTAAGAAATGATGATAATAGTAGAACTAAAAATAAATATTAATAACAACTTACCACGCGTATCATCCAGTTCAAAACAAAAGCGGCTGTAGAATAATGCGTGCCATAATGGAAAGGCGGTATACTGTCGTGCTCCCAACTTTGAAAGCGTTCCTCGAAGTAAGCTCTTCTGCTTGGGTTCAACGCACCAATTGGCTGAAAAAAAAAAAGGAATTTATGAGAAAATTTAATTCACGATTGCAGGCATTATATATTCTCATACACGTGTATTTTGTACCTTTGATAAATCACGATAGTTGCTAGGCAGACTGAGATCGAGCTCCTTCGTCTCGTAATTAGTCAACACCCAAGGGAACACCGGATACTGGTTCAAATCGTTATAAGTTCGTCCTGAAACGTAAAACTCGTACTTAACTTATCGTCCCCTTAATTAATTACTTCTGTTCTTAGTTTGATAGCTTAACATATCTAAGTGTACAAAAGAACCTTAACTGAGATTTATTATCAAAAATTGATAAATAGAAAAGATATGTTATCCAATTGCAACACCAAACTACAATAAACTTTAATTATAAACTAATATAATACAAATCCAAACGCGAAAAATTCAAGAAACGATAATAATAAATCCCCGCTGAAATGATTTAAACATCATTTACGACGTAACCGCAGAGATATCACAGAGATCCATCCACCCCGTAGCAAAAACAGAAATTCCTCGTTTAAACGATGCCAAAAATAAAGAAGGCGTCGTTGGGCCCTTCCTTTTAACGCGCATAATCACCGGCCTAATTTTTTTTTGCCCCGGTCACTCTTCTTCCCTCGCGCCACCCTCGCGCCATAACGAACGATAAAAAGAGGAGGATAGAGTAGAATGGATGCACATACTCCCTCTAATTCTATTTTTACGAAATGCATGGGACGACTCCGTTCCGTTCATTGGGGTACGAGGTGCTCCGTTTAGTAAGCGCATAACTCAGGCCGTGACGGCTAATCGTTCCTGAAATTGTCACTTCTGGAGAGGCCTCGCTCTTCCACCCCCTCCTCTTAGAATCCCGTTCCAAGATGCATTAGTGACGGCAGCGCGGCTGCAAGCTTGACTTCGTCTAATCTCCTCCCCTGTCGCTAATTAAAACCCGTCAGCAAGTTTGTCAGGCGAAGTCTACTACTAGCTCCGCCACTACCCTCCCTCCCCTCTTCGTGTCGGATCGTTTACAAACGTTTAATTCGCGCTACTTGGTCTACTCGCTCTTTGCCTGTCGACATCCGCGGTGTGAACATTATCTTCCTCATCGATCAGAATTTTTCTTGTTTTGATCATGCTTCTCCTTTTTTCGTGTTAATACGCGTGTTTTCGGAAGTATAGAGATATGTTATAGAGCATCGAATAACTGCTAATTAATTACATAAAGTTTTTACTTGAAGTAACTTTAATATATTCAATTTTGGTATAGATATTAAATTTCGAGTTAGCACAGTATTATTTACTAAAGAAGAAAATCTTATGGCAAAGATATAGAAGAAAAACTTCGAATTTAAATTTGCAATCGAATATCGCTCCATTTTCAGTTTTCCTGTCTTCCAACAACCAACCATCTTTTTTCTTTTTTTTAATTCAACTCAAACACGCCCGATGAAAAGAATAATCTTAATCTCTCAGACTCAAACGTTATTCTTGTCATCCTAAGGTACATACAAGAATAATTAGAATTCGAAAAGAGAATTCCTAAGAGTGCACTCGCGAGCGAGAGCAAAAGGACGAGCGAGCGAAAAGTGGAAGGGGGGAGGAAGGAAGGAAGGAAGGAAGAAAGGAGAGAGAGAGGGAGAGACTCGTCGGCGGAGTCGGCGCGCACAAGCCTCGGCTACAATGCGTCGTAAATCGTGACGCTGCACGACCGTCGGTTGGACGTAAATAATAGTAAGGCCGTTATGCATCAAAGTGATTATTAATGGTAGCGTCGCGGTGAGTGAGCGCTCTCAGAACTCTTCCCGACACCGGAATGCCCGCGACACGCGCCCCCTCGTCCTCCCCGCCATCCCTTAACCCTTGCTTTTTTACCTAACCCTCCGCCAACGGGACAACGTTATAATAAGTGGTGGTGGCCGCGACGACGAGAGAGCCTCGTTTTTAACTCGCCACTCGACGCGTGATTTAAAGGGACGCGGATCTCCGGGAGAAAAATTGGCAGGAAGTCCTGCGAAATGTTTTCCAATCCTAAGACTGCTCGACTCGTTACGCTCGTTGAATTTGATTTGCGGAGGAGGATACGATTTTCTTATCGAAGTATTCAAGATTAGAGTTGAATCGTAGAACGAGTTAAATATTTCTAATTTTCTTTTCAGAATGATATTTAATTGTCAGCATATAGTCGGTTCCTTTATGATCAGAATTGTTTATTAATTTTTTTTAAATTTTGTCATATTGTAGAATAGTTAATATAATAGTTAAAGATAAATTAAAAGTAAAAATTATGCTTTTTTTTTTTTTTAACATAATCAAAGTGTTTTTCTTTAAATGGAGATAATAACGAACGATACAAATCTAATAATTTAATTTTTTGTAAATATTTTTATTCGTTTACCAAAACACGAGAATCTTCGTAAGAATTCAATTGCTATAACTATAAGAATCAGTACATTGTGGTTATTCGAAGAACGTTTTCTCGTCCCGCAACAAATCGGCGATTAAAACAAGTATAAATACCGCGGAACATAAACGGAAAGTAGGTACAATCCTCGAGAAACCTGAAACCTTCGAACATGCATTCCACCAACGTGAACGTCCGTTACTTCCAATGCAAAATTTAAACGATACAATCGTAACTGCCTATTGTTCGATCGAGACCCAAGGAATAAATATATTTTCAGACCGATGCAAGAAAAAAAAAATAAAATACTTTACATTCTTGTTTATTTTCTAAAGTACGAATAGGAATATAAAATATATTCGATAAAAGAAAAAAACTTTCTTTTTGTTTATTTTGCGTACAAAAATCAATCAAAATAATTTAAACATATCATCAAAAATTCTGCTCACACTACACAAAAATATCAATCAAAATAATTCAAGCCTATATCACTCGTAAATCTCAGAAACTAAAAAATTCTTCATACTTTTTCTTCCAGAGCCCCTCCTACCTCAAAATCTCCGCAACACCTCCGTCTAACCTCGCATTATCCAACGCTCTTATTAAACTCTCCTCTACACAAACGAATTAAAAAAAAAAAAGAAAAAAATAAAGAGAAGAAAAAATTCTGAAGCGAACAATTAATTAAAGAAACTCTCCCCATCGGAAAGAACGCCGATGGACCCGGTGGCGGCGTTGCGTACACCCACGCGAACCGGCTCGCATCAGGACACGCAGCCTATCATATTTACATCGGCCCTACTGTCATTAATTTTTAATAAACCGATGCGACCGAGAGCAAATAAACAAGCGAATCGCGATGCGGGAGCCTGAGGACCGGTTCGTTTTCGCAACGTGTACCCCCGCCGGGCCTTGCCCAATTGCGTCCTCCGCCTCCTCGTCCTCCTCGTCCCTTCCAAAGATCGTTGAACCCCGTCGACGATCTATTTATTCGCGCAATTAATATATAACGCTCGTAAATACACCCGGATATATACGCCTGCGGCGTATAACGGCGTCTCTCGTCGATCCACGCGAATAATTACGCGTCTGTGGTGATGATCTTTGTCATTAAGAGGACAATTTTGCAATCGTGGATGCCAGTTCTGTATTTGTGTAATAATGATCGAGATTATGGATATATCAGTTTCATATATCAGGGATCGTCTTCTTCGTTTGGGCGAGATTGATACTGATTTGGAACATCTTCCATGCATATACGAGGATAAAATAATATCCTGGAATTTGAAATTTATTGTAAAGAAGAAATTAGTAAATAGATTTTTTTCTTCGATGAATTTTCTTCCGTAATCGAAATGTTTCGAAAAACTCTTCAAATCCTATTCTCTCTTCCTTCTTTTAATCATAATTAATTGCACAGAAATCCAACTCCTCCAATTACGGATCTTTTCCACCCCTAAACGCGACAATGTCCTCAGGCTACTCCACCCTTGCCGCTTCCCAAACGAAACACCACACCAAACACCACACCACGCCCTCTGCAACGTTTTATAAAATCCATCGAAACGGCTGATCAATGTGATCCAGTAGAAAAAAAAAAAAAAGAAAAAAGAAGAAAAAAAGGTAAGGGATCTCGAGTTTCGTGATTTAGCCCGCGATTCGAGCGCACAAAAGGGGCGGTCGATATTAAACCGACGAAGAAACAAAGGTACGGAGTCTCATTCCGCGTGGGGAAGAGCGAAGAACGACGACGGTCCCTCGGGAGAGGATTACCGGGGCCCACGAGACGGGGATTACTACGTATGGGGTGGCTAACGGAACACCGAGCTGATTGAGAACATCCCTAATACGCCGCGACAGATTCCATCCGGCCGTGTGCGGCCATAGATGTTCCCCTCTTGCTCTGCCCCGTCTTCGACCACCGTCTGTCTCGTTCTAGCTCGCTATGTAACGCGGCGACAGGATCGGGCGACGACCATCCGCAGACATCGCATTTTCCTTCCGCAAATCGTAAGCCGATATGATTTTTTACCCGTCGTACAACCCCCTTTTGAACATCGTTATTGTGTTGAAGAGAAAATATGGAAGCATTTTGTAGTCGAATGGAGTATTTTGTTTAATAGGAAGAGGATATATTATATTTTTGGCGATAATTTTTGGCACGTGAAATAAGGTATCGAATATTGATGGAAATCTTTTTATGTAAAGAAGTTATATAGATACTTTGATTTTATAATAAAGAATATAGCATTATGGATGATATTGATAAATGAATTTGAAAATGAATGTGCTTTAAATGAAGAATGATATTATAAAATTCGATCGAAAGAAATTAATGATAATATCCTTTCATGATAAGAGATATAATATTTATGAGAACATATATGGGATACGAATTTTATATCTTAAATCTAATTTTTCTTGATTTAAAAATTATCAAGATTGATAAAGGGAAAAAATTTGAACGAATTTTTACTTACCAGCAATGGTATTCAAGAACATGAGATACTCGAAATTCGATATTTCTCTTCGCTGCCATTTCTGCGTCATATTGGAGCTCCTCATTAATTGTCTGGGCGACATCATTGACGCTCTCCTGTAAGAATAACGTTTATGTTGATTCACTTTATTAAAAAAAACGTGTGTTAATTAAAATCGTGCCAATTCTTAATGATTAATTCTACTGATAATAATTTTGAATCAAATGGAAATCATCAATGACACGTTATTATCCTAGATTATTATTCATCTAGTCAAATGATATCAAAATCGATATATAACAACTTATTATTTACGATTTTAACGTTGATACGGATAAATTAATGTTCATTTCATTGATTCATCGAAATTGCAAATATATGATCGGCAATTCAATTCGTTCTCAATATTCGATTTAAAGATTATTATTAAATATCGAGTATTTTCATAAAATTTTCTTGATATATTAAATGTATCGTGATATCGATTGAGAATTACAAGAATTCTTATTCATAGTTTATTAAATATATAGAGAGAATGTCTCGATGGTTAATTTAGTTAATATTTATGAATTGATTATAATCATGATTTTAATGATAAATATTATGAAATATATAATTAAAGATATATATTAACAAGAATGAGTTTTGTTTCTCCATCCAGAATTATTTGTAATAATCTTGGATTCATAAATTTTAATTATTATATTTTAATTTCTTCCCTTTTTTCATCATTCTCTTCGAAAGATTTAATAATCTCTCGTTTATTCACATTTTCAATGTTTTATTTTTAGTTTCATGGCAATCCACAATTTCTTTATAAATTTGTATACAAAGATGATATCAATCGCGAAAAAATAAGTAAGCTGAACTGGAAAATCGTCAAAAGATAATTGCAATCGAGTTTTATGAACCAATTGTGAGGACAATCGAATATGAATTCAGTGAAAGCTGTTTACACGAGGCCTGTTGCTTTACGTTCGCGCCATAAAATTCAGCGAGCGCGTTTTACGAACACGGTCATCGCTGATTTAGGATTTATACGAGAGACTTTAATGGACGATATACAGTGGATGACATTAAAGGAGGAAACCATCTGACCATAGCCGGATGTATAAATTCTGACATGGTTGCGTGCATCGTCAACAAATCTCGCGGAACTATAAGAATTTTTCATCTAACGTGGAATAATGAATCGCGCGTTTTTTCTCGATGCACGAAAAAGTAAAACAATCTTTCAAAGTTCGAAAAAAAACTTTGAAATGGAACTCGAAAATTTACAAACCCTTAATCAAAAGAATTTCAATCCTATTTTTTTCAAAAACCTATCAGCTTCACATTTACACTTTCATTCATTACCAATTCATTAATACAATTCTCAAATTAAAGAAAATTCCAATTATTCTTAAATGCAAATAGAAATTTTCCGCTTTTCTCTCTTCTTATTTTATATTTTTCGAATGGAAATGTATTTCTCAGTTCTAATTTTTCAATACTTTTCAAAACTTTCGAATCAAAAGAATTCATGGATTATCTAAATAAAAATTTTCATCCACGTTTTCTTTCTCTCTCTTTTTCTCCTTTTTGTTCGTCACGATTTTTCAAATACTGAAAAACACATTTCTCAGTTCTAATTTTTCAATACAACTTTCGAATCAAAAGAATTCCTAGACTATCTAAATAAAAATTTTCATCCACATTTTCTCTCTCTCTCTCTCTCTCTCCTTTTTGCTCGTCAAGCGATTTTTCGAATAGAAACACATTTCTCAGTTCTAATTTTTCAATATAACTTTCGAATCAAAAGAATTCCTAGATTATCTAAATAAAAATTTTCATTCACATTTTCTCTCTCTCTCTCTCTCTTTCTTTCTCTTTCTCCTTTTTGTTCCTCACGCGATTTTTCAAATACTGAGAAACACATTTTTCAGTTCTAATTTTTCAATACAACTTTTGAATTAAAAGAATTCCTAGATTATCTAAATAAAAATTTTCATCTATGTTTTCTCTTTCTCTTTCTCTCTTTCTCTCTCTTTCTCCTTTTTGTTCCTCACGCGATTTTTCAAATACTGAGAAACACATTTCTCACTTCTAATTTTTCAATACAACTTTAAAATCAAAAGAATTCCTAGATTATCTAAATAAAAATTTTCATCCACATTTTCTCTCTCTCTCTCTCTCTCTCCTTTTTGCTCGTCAAGCGATTTTTNTCTAATTTTTCAATACAACTTTCGAATCAAAAGAATTCCTAGATTATCTAAATAAAAATTTTCATCTATGTTTTCTCTTTCTATCTTTCTCTCCTCTCTCTCTTTCTCCTTTTTGTTCGTCACGCGATTTTTCAAATACTGAGAAACACATTTCTCACTTCTAATTTTTCAATACAACTTTAAAATCAAAAGAATTCCTAGATTATCTAAATAAAAATTTTCATCTATGTTTTCTCTTTATATCTTTCTCTCCTCTCTCTCTTTCTTCTTTTTGTTCGTCACGCGATTTTTCAAATAGAAACACATTTCTCAGTTCTAATTTTTCAATACAATTTCGAATTAAAAGAATTCCTAGATTATCTAAATAAAAATTTTCATCCACATTTTCTTTCTCTCTCTCTCTCCTTTTTACTCCTCAAGCGATTTTTCGAATGGAAACGCATTTATTTCTCGGGAACGCGAGCGTGGTACGGAGTCACGACGCGGATGCACGTCTTATATACCGGCGGATTATTTTTGTTGGTCAGGAATCTCCCTCGGATCAGACGTCCGACTCGGCCTCCGTATATTTATGGCCGTCGTATCCTTCTCGTCGGCTCTCTTTTCCCCCCCATCCTATTTCTCTCTGCCCCGTGTATAGGAACATTTTAATGGATGGATCGAAGCGCGGATACGCGAACCTCTGTTCTCGCCGCCTGTCCTCCTCTCGAAACTTGCGAGGGTATTGGTATCGGGAGTGGATGCTATACCATTCTTCGGTCCCGTGAGAGACGGTCGATGAGAATCCCAGAATCCGTGACCACTTCGACGAATCGACCCGACTCTCTGCTCTGTCGATTTTAATCAACCGTTCCAGTTGTCGGTTATAACAAAATTTACAACGTTCGCGCACATATTGGATTGAAACGTTACCAGTTAGTCATCCGATATATCTTTGCATGCTTTACCTTTTCCAAATTCATTCATCCGGATATGAAATTCTATCACATGAAAAATTGTAAACGGAAATACAATAGTAATACTAGATAGAAAAGATAAGTTGAAGTTACTTTTATAAGAGACTCGAAGTTTCTTGCGCAGAAAAAAAAATTTAACTTTCCATAAATCAACGGATACTTGTCTTTGCCGCTTGTTACTTTTATTTATTTACTTTCGAAGGAGATCTCATCTCGAACGATCGATCCAGTGGCCAAGAAGAAACCATTAACATCTATTCAATCGATATCCAGATCAAAGATTTCTCAATATTCTTATCCACCGATTATCTATCGATTATCTATCTGATTTCACCCAAGTGCAAGAAAGGATCGTAAAGAAGATCCAGAGGCGAATCGCGAGCGGAATCCCACGGATGGGTGGAAAGAAATAAGAGCGTGCCCTTCTGTCGTCGGCCGAAAAGGCCTTCCTTTTCCTTACCTAGTCTGAGGAATCCCGTATTTGATGCCAACGCCGACCCGCGGTAGCGCCTTGATCACCTTTTTCACCGTCGCCTGGTCCGGGAACGCGAACAGGATCGAGGCTGCGGGCAAAAAGGCGTTAAAGTGCGGATTATAAGCGGTGCCAATCCACGGTTGGTTGACGGGCCGTGTGTCAATCGTTGGATGGAATGGCGGATGGCGGGGCAAGGACGCCGTTTCTTGCACGCATCGCTGTTGCGGGGATCGTTCTTGTGCTCATAAGGGGGATGGCTCATAAGGAATTGTCGTTGGCTGATTGCCTTCTACGAATTAGGCCGGGATGATGCATGGTCGAGAGAGAAACGAGATGGTGGTGGATCTTTGGAACGAGCGATCCTTGGAGTTTTGAGTTGAGTGGAAGAGAGTCATTGGAAAAGGAAAGAATGGGAAGAAATTTATTGCGTATTACTTTAGATTATTATCGATTTGTTATGTTTCTGGGCAGGAAGCTTTTGTAACAATTCAATGTTACCCTAAGACTGAATTAAAAATCTAAAAATCTCTCGTTGTGTAAAATATTCGTGTTATAATATTATCGAGTAACGTAAGATTCCTCTATATTGATTATTGGAATACATTATTTCTTCGTTGATTGAATATATAATCATAAGTGAAAAAGCTTGAAGATTAAAAAATTATAAAATCATAAGAACGTGTAACTATATTTAATTCCTTTCCTTTTTAAACGAATAATAGAGATATTCGCATTCACGTGTGCTTGTTTCGATCCTATTCCACCGTGTATTCCATAAATTGAACAAATCCACCTACGTATACTATATTTCTGTCGAATCGCAGAGTATAATTCATCGAAACGTTGGCTCAAGGCTGGTTTAGTACGCATTTAGAACGTGGTCGGGCTCGATGTGAAAATATGAAAAGGGGGGAACGCGATGGACTTAATTTCACGGCTTTAATAGCATCGCTGAGACTCCCTCGAGAGTTCAAAGGGTGGCGTGCGAAGAGACAGTTACCATAAATACTTGCCGGTAATTTATGTAAGTTCGAATAAAGGACTGGGATACACGGAGTGGTCGGTCTTAATCAACGAAGAAGTATAATAAAAGGCACGATCACGTAGATAGACGCGCGAAATCAAAGAATTTCCTGACCCCGTTTCTTATAGTTATATGAATAGCGAGGCTCTCGCTTGGTGGGTCTTAACTTCTGGTTCTTCTGGTACGCGGCCGTTCCGCGAATTAACGTGTTCCGCGACAAATGAATACGTCTCGAGGCGTGCCTCCTCTCGTAAAGGAAAATAGTGAATGGAACGAAATTTACGTGATGGTTGTTAAGTGGAATATATATGGTGTATATAAAAGAGTTAAAATGTTGAACGTGTTTATTAAACGGAACGTTTTTATGACGTTAAACACGATCTATGATCACCGATGCGGATTCTAATGCGAATGCTAACGCGGATTAAATTAAAATTAATATAAATATCGGATTTTCCTTTTCTTTAGAATTTATATCCAACGAGAGTTAGTAAACTTTTGAAACAATGAACTTTTGAAATAAATGTGAACGAAATTTAACAATTGAATAATTAATCACTAATTCAAAATTCATAATTCTTGATGATGATGTAATAATGGCGAGAAACGAACTAACTTCAGGTTATTCGTTATAGGTATATGTGAACAAGTTTCCACTCATTTCTCTAACTACGAACCACCACACGAATGATATTCCGCCGGTTCATCGAAAGTTAAGGGGGAGGGGGAATATCAGATTAGAATCAGGAGAATGTCCAGAGATGAAATTTATCTACGGCCAGGAGAAAAATAATCAGCGGGATTGCGGGCCCGGCAGAGGTCTCAGGTATACCGACAATTCCTGCGACGTTTTGTTCGAATACGCGCATTACCAACGAACCCTACGATTCGAGGGAACGACAACTATATTTCAAGAGAAACGCCACGATGTTGCGCCATCCTCGTGGAATGTTTTAACACCTCGCTATGAAATCGAGATAACGAAGGCCTCTCCTATCCCGTGTGATATTTCTCCTTTTGTTTCACGTCTTCTGAGATGGAGTAGATTCGCTTTCTCACGTGAAGAACTTGGATAAAGAATTTTAATTATTTCTAAGCTTAATAAGTTTCCATAAATTCTAATAAGCTCCAAATTGTTTCCTACTAAATATAATTTCCTACTAAATAACGCGGAACTCGATATATAACATTATGAATTTTTTAAAAATTTGTAACACGAAAAGAAATTAAAATTCCAAGATCCAAAGTATATTAAAAAGATTACTAGATATCCAATTCATTTAATCGAAGATGCAAATAATATCGAATCTTTTATTATTTAATTTTAATTATTTCTAAGCTTAATAAGTTTCAATAAATTCTAATAAGCTCCAAACTACTAAATATACGCAGAACTCGATATATAACATTATGAATTTTTTAAAAATTTGTAACACGAAAAGAAATTAAAATTCCAAGATCCAAAGTATACTAAAAAGATTACTAGATATCCAATTCATTTAATCGAAGATGCAAATAATATCGAATCTTTTATTATTTAATTTTAATTATTTCTAAGCTTAATAAGTTTCAATAAATTTTAATAAACTCCAAACTGTTTCCTACTAAATATACGCGGAACTCGATATATAACATTATGAATTTTCTAAAAATTTGTAACACGAAAAGAAATTAAAATTCCAAGATCCAAAGTATATTAAAAAGATTACTAGATATCCAATTCATTTAATCGAAGATACAATATCGAATCTTTCAGAAACTGAGTAAATCATCATGAAATTTCAAATTTTTACTCGCACAGCTTCCTCGAAACGTGCGCCGATAACAAACTCGAGGAGATATTTTGTGCATTTTTATCTGGAGGAAGAATATTGGGGAGAAAGAAAGGGGCAGCAGGTGTAGGGCAGGCATTGGTTGATAAATCGGCGGCGAAAAAACGGATACCGTAACGCGGTCCAAATATTTATCGCGTAAAAAAGCAGAGGGGGTCGCACACCTCGCGACGAGCTCCGGATTCCATTTCCATTTTGCCGGATTAGATCACGCCGTGTGAAATAACGCACGGGTCGGCCGCAGCAAGAAACGGAATGCGCGCCCCCTTTCTGCAAAGGGGCCGCCGCCCCCTTTCAGAGAACGAACGAGGCGAATCGCACGACTTACTTCGGCTGGCCAGGAATATCTCGATGGCCACGTTCTGGAGCAGATATCGCCGCGAGAATATCGCGCGCACCTCCGAGAAGTACCATTTTCCGTGAAGATGATCGCAGTACTTGAGCACCTGGAAGAAGAATGAAGAAATTTTTGTGATTAGTGAAATAATCGACGCAATAATTTTAGTAATACAATGTTATTCGAGATAAGGATTGGAGTTGGAATTATTTATTGAGATTCGAATGATATTTTATAAATCAATAAATATGTTACGAGATTATTAGAATTATCCTTTTTTTATTAGAAAGGATGATCGATATTTATTTGAAATAATTGTTTGATAATTGTATGTAGCTGTTTAAGTAAATGGAAAATGGATGAATAAATGAATTGTTATTTCTTTGTTAAATACTGTTAAATTGTAATAATATGTGTACCTTTTTTTTTTCAAACAGTTCAAATAATATTTGCATAATTTATTGTTTATTTAAAAGGGTAAAGATACATATTTGAATATTTTTATTAAATTTATACACCTTATTAGGAGATTAAACGAAATAATGAATCATTTTTAACACATATTCGTGTTATAATTCGCTGCAAAGATAAGCAGTTTAGTACTCGTGTTTCAAGAGCCCGTAGTATCTATACAAAAAATATTCATTAAAAGGAAGCTATTTTTTATGAAATTATCTCAACCGTAAATCCTGTAATGAGAACATAAATAAATTATACTTTTTCTTCTCTTTCTTCTCTTTCTTCAAATTCTCATAGAAGATTTCTTTCGATAATTACAACGTTAATTTAAAACATGATGAATTAATAATTCTCTACAATATCTTGAATCTCAATTATAATAATTTCATGCATATATTATCGATTGATCATCACTTTCTTCGCAAATCCGTTAACACAACCTCCCCAAAATTTCTCATCGTCGAAACCTCTAAAATTGCTCTACAATTCTTCAAACTCGAAGTCGAAAAATCAATCACAATCTCATCGTCAAAATCCTTTAACCACCACCACCACCACCACCGCTAAATTTCTTCAAAAATCATCTAAAATCATCCCATTGCACCACGCCAATCGCACGATCCAAAAATCCAAAAAATTTTTCAAATTAAATGAGAATCTCGAAATCTCCCCCCAAAATACTCATCATCTTTATACTAGCATCGAAGAGGGACGAAAGTCGGGGTGCGATCGCATGGCTGACCAGCTAAGTATGCAAGCTGGATTCAGTGAAGTGTGATGTGATATAGTGAGACCGGTGCCGGTCGCAAGATGGCCGTCATAGTAGGAGGAGCCTCCTGCTGAGCCGAGAATCGATCCAGGACTTCGCGGGCTTGCGCTCTCGAACGAGTCGTGAACGAGTCTCGTGGGCGAAAAAAAAAAAATAGGGGGAGGGGGTAGGGAGAAAGAAAGGGGTCTCCTTGTGGCGGAGGAGCCCAAAGGTGGACGAAGAGAAAAAGCAATTTATCTCTGGCCACGGCCAACGGCCGTCTTTCAATTTTTCCCGCTTTAACGAGCGCCGCCACTATGTCCTCACGCGCGGCAAATGAAATTATCCTCGATGCGACGCTTCGCGGCCATCCTCCATAGTGAGGAGATCGTATCGTCGTTATACACCCGAAGAACTTGAGAGAAGAATGCCAATTAATATCATCATCAAGTTGAAAATTGATGTCGAAAAGGTTGGAAGATTTTTTGTGTGTTAAGTTTAACTCAAGATCAAGTTAAAGTAAATTTGGAATAGATTGTCGGCTGATTAAAATTAATGCTGAGAATTGGAAGATATCGTAGGAAATGTGATGGATACTGAAAGATTTGCTGAGAGTTTAAGTTCGAGAGCGAATTATTTTAATATGTTTGGATGATTTGTTGATGAGATTAAAGATATTCTTTAAATATAAATGAAAAAATTGGAAGTAATTGATAAAGAAATAATGTAAATTCTTCAAAGAGAAATATAGTTAGAGAAGTTAGTAGCGATTATCATGTAGAAATTATTAATTAAATAAATATCGATTCCAGAATTTTCAAGGATTAAATAGGATCTGGATATTTTAATATGATTCATTTTAATAAATGAAACGCATTAAACGAGCAAACAAATAGATTTCTACGAAGAGTGGAGAAGAATCCTCCCTACGAGATGAAATGACATTAGGGTGCAGGACACTCGCATCAAAATCTAATTACAAGCGTATAAGCGGCTTGAAAAACCTCTGGGGACCATAAACATCGCGTCGACTCAGAAGATTAAGTAGAACGCGTGCTGTTTGTATTAACAAATCATCAAAAAGACTTCGTAATTTTCTTATTCTTCGTAATATTCTTATTGGATTATCGTGACAATTTTGAAAAAATAATAAATCATTTGTATTCGAGGATCAAAGTATTTTTCATCGCGAACGAAATGGAAAAATCACTTATCACAATTCTTCGATAATTATTATAACACCGCAGTTTTAAGATATTCAATTAAAGATTCGACTAAATTTTAAGTTAAATATTATAGATATGTGGGTAGAAATTGTATCGTAGCGGAATCCAGTCGATACCATGCGCGAGATTGGAAAAAAGGAGAGTCGAGGGGGTGGTTGCACAGAGCCAACCCCTAAGAACGATTGCGCACGCTCTTCGTAAACACTGTCTGAAACCGATAAGGTGTGTCGTGATACGGAATTCATTATTCGGATGATCGCAATCCGAATACACGGATATAACACGTATACATCCTATTATATCACTGCTTAGATCAGACAAATCTTAATTCATTTTCACTTACATAATATAACATTCCATAAATTCTAGGAACAATTAAATTCACAATTAAAATCCCAACTATATCAAAATCTACACTGATTTACAAGAAAACATAGATTAAAAAATCGCTAGTAGAATTGCATTTATATAAACTTGAAAATGGACAAACACTACTACTATAATTGGATAAATTTATTAATAAATTTCTTCTTCCCGTTCAAATAATCAAAATTCGAAACGAATAGCTTCAATTTTCCGAAAATTTCGTTCATCAAACGCAAGTGAATCTCGAAACTCGATCGAAGTGACAAAATCAACGTATGAACCTCCCATCACACCTTCTCCAAACAAAAGCAAGCAAAAAGACCCCTCCCCCCTCCAAAAAAAACTATCATCCATCTAAATCACGTAGCTCTCTCACAGCTCCCGAAACTTGACCAAAAAGTGAGTCGTTAAAATAACACAGACACCCCTGTTTCCATCCTGTGTCATGGGCACGGGGGGTGGCACCAGTCTAGCGCGAGACTAATATGTTTACACGTTCGATGATGCGTCCGTCGAAGAAAGAGGGACAAAAAGAGAAAGAGAGAGAGAGAGAAAGAGAGAGGGGGGAAACAGAGAAGGGAGCTGTTAAAAAGAGGTGTGCGTCGTCTCTGGCAGAGTGTCAAGTGGTGCGCGCGCGATTAGCAGCGTTCCCTGTGCGGCGTTCATCTCTCAACGAAATCGTATGGCGGCCCAGCACCGCGCCTTTGCGACAATGGGCTCCGTGATGTAACGACATGTGTCGCGTTCACAAGGCCCCCTCCCTCCCCCCTCTGGTGGCTACGTGCGCCATAGGGTACCGTAGAATGGGGCTACCACTTAGCAGGCCGCCTCTATACAACAAACAGATTAAGCAGCGGACAATAATAGACCCCCCGTCCTCCTCGGGTATCGTGGGTTCTCGAGCACCCTCCCGTGATCCTCGTGACGCGAGAACCACTCACGGAAATCACGATACCTCGAGAGCGGGCGGAGTGGATGGTGGTTTATTCGATTCTCGGTGAAGGAGGCTCGAGTGGCTTGATCATTAATTATCGGTGGAGGGGAATGAGGGTTAGACGCGTTTCGTTCGGAGCACCTTTTTTCAAAAGTTAGTACTTTGGGGACGGATGTTTTAGGAAGAGAAATTTTGGCTTGGATCGGGTTTAGGGAGATTTGGATGGGGGGATGTGTGTTTGGATTGGTGGATTTGGATGGAATCCTTGTTGTTGGATGTTGTTTATTTATTTTCCTTTGGTATTTTGTGAAAAATATTAAATCCATATTATAGGAATTCAAGAGATCTGAGATTTCAAGCCTGATTATTTTATTTTTTAATTGGAACTGTACGTGTATATTTAGTTGATCGAACTTGACGAATAAAGTTACTTCAATAATTTATTATTCAAAGCATCGAATAACTATAGTGTTAATAACTATAAATCTTTGACACGAAGAATGGATCAAATATAATAGCTAGGAATAAATATCATTCAAACATTTTAATAAGCAATTGCTAAATTATTTAGAGCAATTTTATTCCAATTTTACTTTTTCAACGATTAATGCCCAAAGTCTTGGTTTATTAAGAAACTGGTTTAACATATAATGGATTAATTCACGAAATATGAAAATTATTCAACGTCCTAGACAACGTAACTATTTCGAAAAAATATTGTCTCCCTCCCTCGTTTCGTGAACGCGCCGAATGATGCGTCGAAAACGTTCGAGAACCATCAAGGCGATCCGCAACGGCAATGAGTTATGCGCGCCACGTGCGTGTTCTCATACCTTTATTACCGTATCTCGCACGAGATAACGCATCGCGGCATCCTGCGGGCAAAGGGCTCCCAGTGATGCAACCAGCCTTCCTGCCCCTAATAAACGTAGAATTGCTACCAGTCGGACGAAACTATAAAAACGATGTGCACCGCGAATACAATTCTCCAAGTACTTCCCTTACACGAATCTTTCAATCATTTGTGCAAATTGAATTTTCCAATTGGATTTTCTTACTATTATGACTTGTTTCTCCATAATCTATGAACGTGAAAAACTAATAAAAAAATTTAAACTTGTTATAATTTTTGAAACGTTTTATTTACAGTGACCATGATCGATTGTGAACGATTGTTGCGATTTCTCAGAAAATTATACATGTAATAAAAAAAGATATTAAAATTTATATATCTACTTTACTCGACAATCGAAGAATTTCAATGAAATTATAAAAAACAAAGCAAACCTACTTCGTCGCATCATTTGAGATTATCGAATAAGAATGGAAACAAAACGATGAATTAACAATTACTTGTGGGCAGTAAATCTAATTATTTTTCAAGAAAATGCATAATTTACCGATAATTTACCGAAGAAGCTTGATTCGTGAGAATTTTTCCGAGTTATTCGAGACGGAATGCGGATCCTTGCCTCGTTGTTAGCTTATGAAAATAATTGGACGAGCTAATGACGTTTCAATACTGTGAACAATATTTCTTCGTCGATCTATATATCGAAGCGTGAGGATATTACGAAACAATGAAATCCATTTTGATTGACAGATGAGATCGTTTTGGACCAATGCTTTCATTGGTTTCTGAATCTGTACCGTAATAGAGGGAGAACGATCATCAACGCACCCATAAACGAGTCTTGGTTTTTATAGAATGATTATGTGTGCATTAGATATTGATCTGATAGAAAATGATTGGATTTCGTTAAAGATATTAGAGTGTAATTTTAAAATTATTATTTTAGAAGATTTTATTATATCGTTATATCGATAAAGATAATAGGTATCCTTTATTTTAAAAAAAAAATCTACGATATTGTCACTATTAAATACAATTCACAACAATCAAAAATATCCGATCCAGATATAAATTGAAATATTGCAAGAAATTCACATATCATTTGAACTTGTAAACTTTTCATATAGACTTCTACTTTTTCTTCAAAAATTTCTTCACATTACCATTTAAAAGAAATTATACATCTAAAAAAATTATACATCTCCAAATTCTGATCCAAATATTAATGAAATGAAAGGAAGAATTAGAATTTCGATATTCCACTCTGAAAAAAGCCTCTCCAACCCTCTAAAACCACAGCCATAATATATCACAAACCATTGCCCTTCAGAAAAGACTGCACGTCTACAAATCTTCAAGCTCTAATCTAAATCTAATCAAAACGTCACAAAGAAAAAGAAAAAGAAAAAAAAAGAAAGAAAAAATTACAATTTCAATTTCTCACAGTTGAAAGAAACTTGCAACACACGTCTTCCAATATACACAACCGAACGGAATTCCGTTTCCTCTTCACGGTAATTTCACGTGAAATTACCTCGTTCTCGAATTTCCTATCTTATATACGCAGCGTAAGCAACCGCGTGATTTCGCAACGCATCGGCTCAGCTCCGTTCATCCAGGTCGAATCGAAAAATCGATCGCGATGCACTCGTGTCATTAAGCATAAAGAGACCGTGAAACGATGCGCCTCACCGGTTCCGCATCTTTCTGTTTCCGAAGCTCAACGACCGGGCCCCACGGATTATTCGGGGGGGGATTACGCGAGGATGTTCATTCGAGCTGATTTACAAGGCCGCCCGCCCGAATATACCAAAAGGCTCGGCCGCCTTTCGCGAGGAGAGGCTTGTCGTCGTCCTCGTCGTCGTCGTCGTCCTCGTTTCTACGCACGGTCGAGAACCTTGCACAATGAGCGAGCCACGCAATAAGAGACCGAGGCTCTTATACCTGCCCGCGTGAAACGAGACTCCATACCGAGATGTTTCGGCAAACTGCATTCGGGATTGCTCTTTTGAGGACTTTGATCTTTCTGGGTTCCGTTGGTTGGGGCGTTAGATACAATCGAGTGGACGGGCAGTCGGTGGAAACGATCCCCTTCGAGAAATTTCACTCGAGACCGTTTTATAAATATCGAAGGTATCTAAGGTGAAGATATAGAAGGTTAGTTATAAATAGTGGAAGGTATGGTGTGTAAGGTTGTTTTATGTAAATGTCGAGAATATCGAAAGTAAAGTTATATAAAATAAATTACGAGAGATATCGTGAAATATCTCGTGTTTTGTAATCCTATAACCGTGGATGTAATATATTCCGTGTGTATTATATTTTATTAATAATTAATTTTCGGAGAATGTGACTGGGCGTTCGTTTCGTCTCTCGAAAATCGGTTTAAGAAAGAAATTATATTTCGTGTAACGTATAATACTGTCCTAATTGTAAATAAATAATTTTTTACACGATTAATTATTAGTTAGAATATAATATAATATAATATAATATAATATAAAATATCTTGTGTTTATATAATGTTTAAATACTTTGCAAGAGAATAAGTCTAAATCGTAATTATAAATTGAAAAGAAGAAAAAAAATATAATATCAAATCAAAATTAAATATAAGACAGAATATTTTCGTAAAATTTTTAAAAAATTGATAATTGCTTTTCGTTTTTCCTTTACAACACGCTCGATATAATATCCTAAGAAACTTTTTCTGCAACAAATGAAAGCCACTCCACGATAGCGCCACTTCGAAGCCGAACCCCAGGTTATCTCGTTGGTGTACAAATAATTCAGATGATAAACGAATTATGTCGAAACGAGATGATGAAAGGCGCGTTTAGGGCACAACGAGGCACCAGCTTCCGCATTAATACGAGGGCTGACGTAGCAGAACGTTTGACCCTTCGTCCCTTGCGCGAAAACAGCATCACGAGAAGGAGATGAGGGGGTGGAGCGTTCGAGAGGGAGAAAGAGATGCACGTGCTCGACTCATGAATCAAGTCGCATTAGCGAGGCATGGTGGGCACCAATCTACCACTCCAACTTCGAGTAGATTGGATTTCTGAACTTTATTCAATTATCCGGCAACGAAGCGGATCCGAGACGAATAGAGCATTGAGAGTTTTTCACGAATTATGTCTGAATGCTCATCTTGTATTTCTTTCGTGCGAGAAAAATAATCAATGGTAATGGATACTCTGATTGAAATTAATTTCGTTGACGCACAATGAATATTTACTTTTTGTATTATCTTTGGAAGATTTGATACTTGCTATTGAATATCATTGAGTATACGAGTATCATTATTATTTCATTTGATTCAAATCTGAAAAAAATATTTTAAAAATACGAAGAAATACATTTTACCATAAAAAAATACACGATGCTGATATACCAAAGATTATACTAAAAAAGAAAAAAATAAACACAAACATTGAAAATTCATGTTTAACAAAACACCAAAATCTTTACAAAAAAAAAAACCAGCAGCTGTTCTAAGATCCACAATATGCTTAAATACTTAGCACTATCCTACAACTATAAATGCCCTTTCAACAACATCGAACGTACGTTCATTCCTATTCATCGAATAAAACGCGCCTACGCTAGATTTCCCCGATAACAGAAGGGTTGAGGAGGTCAAAGAAGAAGAACATGGGACCGTGAACATCCTCATTCGGAGGCTGTAATCTCAAGAATCTTATACGGCCTATCTCATTCAACGTATGGGATATCTCATTCTGTTATCTCGTATTTCTCGAACACAGGTATTTCGCGTCACAGATTTTTACGATCGACGCGTGAAAGGAAACTGGAAAACCGTATCCATCTCGCAGACATTGGCAGATCGCTACTCCTGTTCCCGGGAACATCTGCCAAAGCTTGGCCCGCCATATTGCGACCCGTAAGGGCTGTTTCTCACTCGCGATGGAACAGGAAACTCGTTGTCACGAGCCTTCTGCTTTTTATTCGAACGTCGAATATTCAAATGACCCTCGCGACGGAATTATCGGCTCGAACGATCGTGCGTGGAATCCTCTCGCGACCCCATCGTCTGGACAATGCGTTTGCCTTCACCCTAGGAATTTATTTACGGAACAATCGATGGATTGATACGTCGCAGGAAGGCGCAATCGATGTCTCTTTGTTAGAAACGGAACGAGGAAAATTATATTGGCTCTCGTTGTATTTATATGTCTGGCGACGAGTCAATTTTTTAATTTATACTTGCCGCGTTCTTTATGCAGATTCTTCTTAAAGTAAGTATAATAGTCTACGAGTCGAATAGTGTAAATGAGTATTGAGTACTTGGTATTTATAGACTGCATTTTAAACAGAAATGTATAAAGATAAACAGAAGAAAAGAAAATTCTTTTATACGAATCACTATCGTTTGTTGAATGTATAAATAGAAATATAAATCAATCGTAATTTCATTCTATATTAAATGAACACCTCTAAAAAAAAAAGATATGCATTTTGACAATTGCCTCTAATTAATCTATTATAAGCTAAATATAGCTTATAAAAAATTCTTATAAATTGATAAATAGAATTTTACATCGGATGAAAACCAATAGGCCAAGTTTTCAAACAGAAACTATCAACTATATTTTCAGCATTTACATTTATCGATTGATTCCACTAAACATATTCTTGACCATATTCGAAACTTATTCACTATTCCTGAAAAACCTCTTCTGTTATAAACTATTCTTACCTATTAACAAGCTTCATCCCTCTACCCGAAACATTATTCTCAACGCAATTACCTCCACCGAACGTGTCGATACGACACGTCTCATTCACAACTCGCGCAATTCCATCCTCAATACCACGCAACTTACCCTACAGATAAGATCCAGTCCACCATCCCCCGTTCACGACGAAAGGAACCGCGCTAAATAACTAAAGCGGGATGAAAAATACGACGAACGGGTCGAAAGGGTGTGAGAGGCCCGTGTGACGGTGCGCGCGGTGCCTTGGCAAGAGAGGAGGGACGACAGGGGGCGTGGCGAAACCGCGCACGCTCCACGTGACCCTGTCGTTGCTGAAGGCGGGACTTTGGAAACCGGCACACAACTACAACGTCAGTGGAACGGGTTGGTGGTCACCACCGGTGCTCTCTCTGTCGTCGCGCGCGCGGAGCACCTCGAGTCGCGCTCGTACAACACCTGCCGACGCCCGATCCAACTAAACGCTCGGCCACGTTTTCTTCGTTTCCGTGACTCCTTCTCGAGAGTGATTTCCACCAATTAATATCGTCGCGATAATCGTCGTATCTGATCCGAAACCGGGCCGGATTTTAGGGAAAAAGAACTCGAGACTATGGACAGTAAAGCGAAATTGATCGGGATGACGCGTGTCCACGCGAAAGAATGAGACCTGAATCGGTTCCAGGGAACAGTCCACCAGGAATCTTCACCGTTATCGGGACAGGATACCGCGACAACATGCTGTTGCCTCAGGACATGATGGCAGCCCAGTCGAAGATGCTGTATCAGATGAACAAGTATTACGGTGAGCGGGTTCAAGCTCGCATGGGCCAGGTACAGAAGACCATCAGAGAAGTGTGCAAGGTTGTGCAGGAGGTGTTGAAGGAGGTGGAGGTGCAGGAGCCGCGGTTCATCTCCTCTTTGACAGAGTGCAACGGCCGGTACGAGGGCCTCGAGGTGATCTCGCCAGGCGAATTCGAGGTGGTCCTCTACCTGAACCAGATGGGAGTGTTCAACTTCGTCGACGACGGCACCCTGCCGGGTTGCGCCGTGCTCAAGCTCAGCGACGGCCGGAAGAGGTCCATGTCGCTCTGGGTCGAGTTCATCACCGCCTCCGGCTACCTGTCCGCGCGGAAGATCCGCTCGAGATTTCAAACGTTGGTGGCGCAGGCATGCGACAAGTGCGCCTACAGGGATTCCGTGAAGATGATAGCGGACACGACCGAGGTGAAGCTGAGGATCAGGGAGAGATACGTGGTGCAGATCACGCCGGCGTTCAAATGTTCGGGCGTTTGGCCGAGATCGGCCGCCCATTGGCCGATCCCTCACATACCTTGGCCGCACCCTAACCTCGTCGCCGAGGTCAAGACCGAGGGTTTCGATCTGCTGTCGAAGGAAAGCGTGGCGCTTCAAGGGAAGCAATCGGCAATGGAGGGTGACGCGTGGGTTCTCTCGTTCACGGAAGCGGAGACGAGATTGTTGCAAGGTGGCTGCCGCAGGCGGTGCCTCAGCATTCTCAAGACTCTGAGGGATAGGCACCTTGACCTTCCCGGAAATCCGGTGACCAGCTATCACATGAAGACGTTGTTGCTCTACGAATGCGAGAAGCATCCTCTGGAGACCGAGTGGGACGAGGGTTGTATAGCGGATCGTATTAATGGAATTTTCCTGCAACTGATATCCTGCCTCCAGTGTCGAAGATGCCCTCACTATTTCTTGCCTAATTTGGATCTGTTCAAAGGGAAATCGCCCAGCGGCTTGGAGAACGCGGCTAAACAAGTGTGGAGACTGACGAGAGAGCTGTTGACCAACAGCCGTGCCCTCGAAAAGCTTTAGCTGATAATTTTTGCTTTTAAAGCTTCCAGCTAAAGAGGAGTGTATAATAAAGAGAGAGAGAGAGAGAGAGAGAGAGAGAGAGAGAGAGAGAGAGAAAGAGAGTGAGAGAGAGAGAGTTTCGCTTTGAAGGTACTCGGTGACTCGCGTGAATCACGGACTTTCAGAATCTGCTGCTTTCGCGACGGTTCTTTGCCTGCTTTTTACCCTTACAGAAGTCTTACTTTCACTCGATATATCTTCTTGCACAAGATTCAGCGTGCCAGGGTATCGGGGATGGTGTAACGAATCTGTCTATTGACTTTATCCCCTAATTTTTTTTCCCTTTCCTTTTTCCCTTTCCTTTTTTCCTTTCCTTTTTCTTTTCTTTTTTTTTTTTTTTTTTTTGTTTCACGGTTCCGTAAATTTTCTCTATGATTCCATGACACGATTAACGCGAGTCGAACGTTGATTATTATTATCGGTGCAAGCGTTTCGTTCCAGTGCAATATTCTACTTTTCCTACTGTTTCGTTTCGCGCGAAAGTAATGAGTAATTGTTAAGTTTAACTCGTTAATTTATACGTAAAAATTTCAAGGAAGGCACGTTAAAACTTTCTACGTTAATGGCTACGTTAATCGAGTCCGAAATCGACTGGATGCGCGTAAGATTTAAAGGATATCATTACCGCATTTTTTTTTCTTTTTTATTTTTTATAATCATCAAAGCTTTCGCTTGGAGCGGAATCTCTTGCTTATTTAACGAAGCGATTTCTCCGTGTAGAGTTGCGATACGAAAGCGATTTAATTAAGTACCCGATTAGTTGCTCTTACTCGTCTTGTGGCTGATGCGAAACGTTGCGCGATCCATTCTCGTTAAATTAATCCAATGTTTATAATGAATTAGCGATTGAGCTGCCGTCGGTAGCCATACCATATTGTTGTATGTAAATACTTTTTTATATTATTTAAACGATATTTATTTCTACTTCGAATCATTGTTCGAACATACATGATGTAAATAATTAATAAATACATTTCGTCTCATAAAAGGAATAATTAGTTGCGACGATTTTAATTCTTTTCGAGTTAAATTATGAATCATGAAAATCCGAATTTATTATTATACGTTATTAATATTTGTTTGATATTTTGAAACAAATTCTTTTATTATTGTAATCGTGAAAAATATTCCAAGAATCCCTTATTCCATAAAAACGCATTTTTTAACTCTTTTTTAAATCAGAAAATTGCAAAATTTCATAAACTCTCTAAAATTTGTCATTTAATTTAAAAAAAAAATTAAACAATTCAGTACAAAACATTTTCATTTAATGATAATCTATTTCTTTAGAGATTTTAACTTTAAAACATTAATCAATTATTACGTAAATGATCTTAAGAATTAATGACGCTAATTAATTTATTTAAAACTCTACTAATATATCAGAAGAACAAAAATTTCTGAGTAAATAGACATGAAATAAAATTTGTAAATTCAAAATATTCTTTCTTACCGAAGTTATTAAAAAAAAAAAAAAAAAAAAGAAACATTTAATTAGAGCCAACAACATCTCGTCCTCGATTTCCAATCGCTTTCACAACTTTTCTTCCCACAAAGGAGATATCCACGAACCGTAAAATTTGTATCTTAATAACCAAGATCCAAAATAATTCGCCATTCAATTTTCATCCCGGTCAGTTCGAAACGATACCATAAAAACCACTACGGAATAATTATTATCTACGATATTAACACTTGTGCGCACGCGCTGGCAGGATACCGTAACGGCCTCGTCAAATGCATCGCTACCGAGCGTTTCATGGTCGCTGTACGCCTACGACGATTCCAAGTCGTACCCCTTATCTTAATTCCTCCCAGAAATTCCCATCCTTATCTCCTCGGCGCAATGACATTCGTTAACCGATGGCCACTCACTCTCCGCGCGCCGATCGTTCAGGAATTTACGTTATTATTATTGCCCCGTAAAAACAAAGTGAGAGGAAAAAAGCGTTTCCCAACGGCGAATTGCTCGTTCGCTCGCTCGCGCGCGGCCACACTTTACGCGCGCCGTATCGTTCTCCCGCGATTTACAAGCCTTAATGGTAGAGTTATCGTTGTCGTCGTTAAACGTAAAATTTTATACCGAGTTCTTTTCCCCGCGGCGTGCGTCCGATTCTCGATAAAAACGATCGTAAACGAAACCCTCTCCTCTGTTAAATATCCGATAATTCAACTCGACTGGATCTCGTCAGTGTCGCCGCGCGAATTTCTTACTTCAACCGAATCACCTCTTCGCGAGACCGAGGCCTATATAAAGATAGCCACAACGTGTATCCTTCGAAAAACATCGAACGAGTTTTGTATCCACTCCGCCGAATATCGGGAATCGGAAACGACTAAAAATCTTCCTCCAGTGTCGCCACGATGCCCTCTCTCCTAGGTAACGGCGGAATCCACGACTATGACGAAAATTTCGGGGTTCGATGGGGTTGCGGAGGAATGGCCGAGCAGGACACGGTATCCATGGGCACGAAATAAAACGAGTCGAAGATCTGCATAATTCATGGGGGGAAAAAGGGATCGCTGTTTTGGGGTTAGCCGCCGCCGCCGCCGCCGCCGCGGCGTTCGTCCTTCAGCGTGGCGTTTGTAACGTATAGGTAGAGCGGTTCGTGCGGATCGATCGAGTCGGTTCACCGCGACAGGCCACGCCTGCGCGGTTCACGGGGCGCGCGATTCGTGGAACCGCGCGGCACGGGGGCGTGGCCTGTCCGAGGGGGCGGAGCTAGGCAACCGCACGCCTTCGTGCGGTTCAAAGAGCGGTGGCGCGGAGGAGGTGAACGACAGCGCAGTCGACTATCTGCTGTGGGACGGAGTCGCTCGTACACCTTTACCTCCCGCTTCTCGCTCGTGTCTCCGTGACCGGCGAAGCAACGGCGCGAGGAACAAACTTTTTTCGACGACCGATTCCTCATTCTCGATCCGTTTTTCCATCGAGTAGCTCGATTCGAAGAGAGGAGCAAGTTAGTCCAGGAAGAAGGGAGAGAGAAACAGATGGGAGAACGAGGAAGGACTGGTCCAACATCGTAAGAAGATTGGTCGATCGGGAGGTGTGGAGGCAGAATGCGGTGATCGAGAGTAATAAACGTGATAAAGAAGCCTTCGAAAGGCTTCAGGCCGAGGCAACCATGCTGTTGCCGGCCGATATGCTGGCGGCTCAATCCAAGATGGTGTACCAGATCAACAAGTATTTCGGGGAGCGTGTGATGACCAGGAAGAGCCAGGTGATGAAGACGATCCAAGAGGTGTGTCGCGTGGTTCAGGACGTGTTGAAGGAAGTCGAGGTGCAGGAGCCAAGGTTCATCTCCTCGTTGACCGATTACAACGGCCGTTTCGACGGCCTCGACGTGATCTCGCCGACGGAGTTCGAAATCGTGATTTACCTGAATCAAATGGGGGTCCTGAATTTCGTGGACGACGGAACGTTGCCCGGATGCGCGGTGCTGAAGCTTAGCGACGGACGAAAGAGATCCATGTCCCTTTGGGTGGAGTTCATCACCGCGTCCGGTTACCTGTCCGCCCGGAAAATTCGCTCGCGATTTCAAACGTTGGTGGCACAGGCCTGCGACAAGTGTGCCTATAGGGACTCCGTGAAGATGATAGCGGACACGACGGAAGTAAAACTCCGGATTAGGGAGAGATACGTGGTACAAATAACGCCGGCGTTCAAGTGCGCCGGCCTCTGGCCCAGATCGGCTTCCCATTGGCCCATCGCGCACATACCTTGGCCACATCCTAATATCGTGGCCGAGGTGAAAACGGAGGGTTTCGACATGTTGTCGAAGGAGTGCATCGGTTTGCAGGGCAAACAATCGGCTATGGAGGGCGACGCCTGGGCGTTATCCTTCATAGACGCCGAGAACCGTTTGCTTCAGGGTGGTAGCAGGAAACGTTGCCTGAGCATTTTGAAAACTCTGAGGGACAGACACCTCGATCTACCCGGAAATCCGGTGACCAGCTATCACATGAAAACCTTGTTGCTCTACGAATGCGAGAAACACCCGCACGAAGCGGAATGGGACGAAACGTGCATCGCGGATCGCATCAACGGGATCCTTTTGCAATTGATCTCTTGCCTGCAGTGCCGCAGGTGTCCGCACTATTTCTTGCCGAACCTGGATCTGTTCAAGGGCAAGTCGCCTAGCGGTTTGGAGAACGCGGCTAAGCAAGTGTGGAGACTCACCAGGGAGTTGTTGACCAACAGTCGTGCTCTCGAGAAGCTATAGTGAAGAAGAAATTTCTGATCTGTGCGAGAGGATGAGGAAGAAAATCTCTTGTTGTGCTTCGAGAAGAAGTTATGGGTACCTGAAATCGGGGGCCTACTTCTGGAAGAGAATCTTCGAGCAAGCTGCTCGATCATGATTAACGCGTTCGTCGAAGAATCTCGTTTCGAAGCCGCGCAGTGTGTGCCCGCGAGGGGAATAATCGCGCGTGTGTGATTTTGTGGAGGACGCCGAGGACGATCGAACCAGTGCCATAAATACGCCGACGTTGACAGTCTCTGTTTCAGTTTCGAATCGCCGACGGCAATCGGATCACGATACTCCAACCACGATACTTAACTCTTAACCGGTGTTACTCGATTTCGTCGCTACGTTTATATACTGGTCCCAATTAAGAGACGACGATAGAGATATTATATCGATACGATTGTGATTGTTATACGATGAAGAAATCGTAGATCGAGATGAATATTATGTGAACACGAGATGAATACGATAAATAGTTGGAGAAGTATGGACGAGAATGAGTGAAGAACCGCGTTTCAGACTCACCGGTTGTGGGTTATGCTTGATTCATCCTGTCTCTTTCCCTCTGTCATTATGTACATACTACTTGCAAAGATATTTATTGAAAGTGTACACGAGATATGTGAAATACAATGCTATTTATATGGAACCGTAGCCGGAGTCGTCATTTTCGTCCGTCGAGGGCAACACACACCCACTCCTCACCTACTCGAAATTCACATGGAAGTCTAACTGTCGTAAATATTGTTTGAACGTATCGTTAAACGGTTTCTCGAGCATTAAACCCTGGCTTGGTTAGTCCTCGTAAATATTGTTCTCGCGTCTTTTTGCCACTAAATATCGAGACTTTCGAATAAAAATCGAATAAAAATTCCACTTCTTGGTTCAAGCTTAAATAGTGTTCGAAAAAAAAAATAACGTCCCGATAAAGTAGCACTCTGACAAGTTTGTATTTCTTTTTTGTGTGTTTCATTTCTTCGGTTTCGAAGAAATCTTTGTCGCCAAAGCAATCTTCCATTTTTGTTTGTCTTCGATACATAAAATTAAACGAAGACCGAGTTTTCAAGTGTGAGATATTGAATTTTCTAGTCTTGACGATTGTAAATGTATTTTACGCTTAAATATCACTTTTAGTTATTTTTAGCGAAGGTTCAGTTTCCGGTTTTTCTATTGGTTTTGTTCGTCGATAAGCAAATTGCATTTTATCGCCACGAGGAAACTTTGCTCGTTATTTATACGATTCGGATTGTATACTGCTTTTTTCAAACATAGAATCCTTATTGTGTTTATCTTTGTGGAGTATGAGAATTATTTGTTATGCGGTAATATTCATGAAACATTAACTAACATAAACTCGCGAATAATGAGATTATGATTTCTGTGTTGCAAAAGATGTTAACGCAAGATGTAACGCATGTTACGATTGATGAAAGATTACGTAATACAATATTTTGATAGATTTTTTAATAACTGCACGACACCGCACAAATTCACAGATAATATTGGAATGAAACAATATCGAAATTTGTTGAAATTTCGAAAATCTGTATCAAAGAAATCACACGATGTACTCATATTATAATTTAACAAAAGATATGGAAAATTATTAAGAAATTAACCAGACGTCGATTATCGTGTCATGCTATCGCGCCAACGAATATTTTCTAATTTACATTTTCTAATCTACAACGCAATTTAAAATAAAAAAAAAGAAAGAGGCGACTGTACAACGATAAACACCTATAAAAACTGATCTCTAAATTAGCAAAAACAAAGATCTCGGAATGTCTAAGACGGTGTAAAAAGCGGATATAAGCGCGTATAATCGATTTGCTAATGCGAGTGACGGGAACGAGCTGAAAACTGGCAGAAGTTCAAACAACAATCGTTGATATTCGTGTTTACCACGCGTGCATCAAGGAAATTTCATAATAGTCCACGCGTTTTAATATATTCTCGCGTGAGATCCGTTATAATCTGCATCAATAAGCGTCCAACCGATCTTGATTATCTATCGAGATATTGATGAATTAATTAATATTTCTATCTAGTAAACATAGTGATGAATACACATCGTGATTATTAATAAGAGAAATTTTACTAAGCGAAATGAGTAAAATTTGAGCAAAAAAAAAAAACGTGTTAATATCATTAATTATTCATTTATTATTACGTGTCATTTCGAAATTTTTCATTTTATATTTGATTCGACTAGCTCTCTTTGATCTATGTCGATGTTAATTCGCGAAACGTTTATGCAAATTGAAATGTGTTCATTAATTGATAAAAGATTATATATATGTGTATATATGGTTAGATGTATAAGTTTAAATTTATTTTTATATTTTTATTCGATAAATACTTATGGAAATTATTACCATTTAAGTATGTTTCTTCTGTGCAAGTGAATTAACTGTTTTATCGATTTCTTCTCTAGATAGATTTCTTCTCTAGTCAAATGTGAATTTAGTTAGTTTTTAGATTAATATATGTCTAGTTTAAAATATAAACAGATAGTTAAGAAAATTAATCGAATCTTTGCTACTAACTTTATGATTAATTATATCAATATATTTGTAATGATTAATTCATTTCTAAAAGTTAGATATTTATTAATATCTAGATTTATTTATAGATTTATTGTTCAAGATTGATCTTTCATGAAATTTCTTTGTTGAAATAATATCTACGAAGAGATAAAAATAATTGCTACTTATGAAAGAAGAAGTTTTCCATTAAATAAAGACACAAATAATAACTTTACTATCGCGTGTAAATTTTAAATTTTTCGTGAAAAAATTCGCGTGCCGTTGGATGTTTAATTGTACACGATCGATTTAATCTCGGGATCGACATTCCGCTCGACCAGCAACCGAATAATAAAACGCGATCTTTTAGAATAATAAATAAAGCGTGCAACGAGATCGTCGATTTTTTTTTTTTTTAATTTGACGCAAAAAGAGAGAGAGAGAAAGAGAGAGAAAGGGGGAGAAAGGAAATTCCACGGAGAGAGAGAGAGAGGAAAAAAAAATATTTAAATTATTTTAATTAAAAGTGAAAATAAAAGACTCACGAGACGCATGTACGTGTAAACTCCTTTGCCGAATTTACAATTTCGTAGCGTGAATACTATCGTCATGGTCGCGTTCGTGGATTAAATATTAAGCAGTCATGCGTGCGACAAATTACCACGGTGAATAAATTTACATATTTATCTGGTTATTACCGCGACTTTCAGCAGAACGAAAACAAAAGTTGAACGTTAAGCACGTTGGAAAAAAGAAAAAAAAAAAAAAAAAAGAAGAAGAAAAAAAATTCGTGAAAAAATGACGCGACCGTTCTACGTTGCATATAATGCGTTATTTCGAATGTATAATGGATTTAAATTGATAAGGTTTTACGATCTCGTCGAAATTTGTTCGATCGCCTGTTAGAGAATTTCCTAACTTCTCTCGAAAAAATTTATTTTAAACTCGTGTTGCGTCTGGATTGTTCGGAATTATTGCATGGAAATGAGAGATTATTTTAATTTTTCGAATTCGAATGTATCTTTAACACTTGCTTTATATAGAGCGAAATAAGAAGAATCGACACGAATAATTCAAATGGAATAATTCGCATGCGTTTTCATTTTTTTTTTTTTCTTAAACGGACATTCATTCCTACGTTCTTTCTTACGTCCTTTCTCTTTTTTTTCTTTTTCTCAACGAATAAAGCGAATACGATTTACAAAAAATTCGATAAATCCGATAAAAGCGATTCGATAAAAAAAGGAAGCGAAAACTAAAGAGAAATTGCAACCAGGGGATCCTTGAAACTATCAAAGTGGCGGCAATCACGAGAAACAGGGTTCCCCCACGAGAAGAACAAATGGAAATAAATAAAAAAAAAAAAAGGAAAAAAGGGAAGTCGAGACACGATATGCTAATGAGGCCAGCCGCTTTTCTCGTTTTTGCTGCGACGTTCTTGCGAACCCTGTAACAGATTCTGCGCGTCGAACCGCCTCTCACGATCCACGATGGGCGATCTCGAGATCGATCTTGGACCCCCGTGAAAACACCGTCCCCGAGATATGTGGAAACGGGTTCCTCGATTGGCGGTATCGATTCTCAAAGATAACCGGAGAGAAACCGAGACGGGGCAACATGTGGTATTCCACGGATAAATGTCCCCTTCTTTTCGCGGATGAACGTTCGTCCAATCGTCCACCATGCTTCTTTCTCTCCGTTCGGATTCGAGGAAAGGATACAGCGATAATCTGCACATCTGATTTACAGAAGCTTAAGCGGGTATCTCTGCATTATGGTATTGAAGTGTTTTTTATTTTTTATTTTTTTTTTTATGGTTTCGATTATTCTTCGCGAAATGAATGTATCAGAAAAAAAATTATTTTTAACTTTTTCAGTTGTAAGAGGGAATCGAGCGTTTCGAAATTATGTTTTCGAATTGTAAATTAAAAAAATCTTACAACAACTTATTCTTTAACAGGGATTTTGGAATGAATTATGGATCGTGCGTGAATTTTATAGTACTTCTATTAAGCCATTCTGTCGTATCAAATTAATCAGATAAAAAAAAGGATGCATGGAAGAACTTTGTTTTCGAAAAATTTGCATACAATAATTTTTATAATTAGCTTCCAGTTATTGCTAATCTATCTGGAGTCAATGGATTTTATCATTGCTCACGACAATTATTTGTACAAAATTCCCATGAGTATCTTATGTTCTGGTCATTAAAAAGAACGTTTCGAGATTATCATCGAAAATAAAAGTTAATCATCGCGAGTTTAAATTTGCAAGATTTTGCAATACCCGCAACGATATTCATAATACTCGACCATTAATTTATCATGTAAAATATCTACTATCTTTTTGCTATTTTTATTTCAGCAAAATAATACAATAATTTCCGGTTAAAATGGGTTCTTAAAACAGTTTGCTACCTGAAAACCCATTAACAGGCTGCTTTTCAGTAGCGCTTATTGACTGGCAGCCTATTTATCCCCCTTTCTATTAGCTTTACCGAAGTAGCAAGCTATCGTGATACTAAAAAGAGGACTTTAACTGTTTAACACGATGAAACTGCCTATGTATCCATGTTTTCAACTATCATTCTATTTTCATATCGCTTATAATTTGCTTTTTTTCATAAGCAAAGAAAAATTTACTTTCTCGACTGAAAAATAACATTCCATTCGAGATTTCTTTTTTCTTCGATTATCAGTTAATTAACACCTCGAACAACGATTTTAAAAAAATCTATCTCTGTTAATAAACATTTTCTATATATATATATAATCTCTAATAGAATATTCCTTAAAATGAAAAATTTCAAAAAGTTTCAAAAGATATTTAAAAACGATAGATCGAACATTCCATAGAGTTAATCCAAAGCCTCCTTTTCTTTTTTTTCACGAATATTAAAAATTATCAAAACTCCCCTCCCTCGTATCCGTATCCAATCGCGAGAACGCGAAGCGAAAAACGTGTCGCCAATAACTTACGAACCCATAATCTTCCCCTGCGCGCATTTGAAAATGCGCATTAACGCTATCTCTAACGATAGCCCTGCGCTCGGGCCTGCACTTTTATTACCGATTTATCCGTACATTGTAAATCCGGTCGATAATTCTTACGATTGCGGAAAAATGCGCGCCGCTAATTTCGAAAAAAGCCTTCTCCAAGCCGGGGCAAAAAGAGAAAAATAAATGATATCCGTGCGAGGATCGGGAAACACGATCCAGGAAATACACGTTTTCGATACACGAGAGAGAGAGAGAGAGAGAGAGGGGGGGGGGAGAGAGAGAGGACCGGAGAAGCGAGAGGGAGAAAGAGAGGAGGGTATATAAAGGGCAGAAAGGAGAAAGGGGGAAGAGGGAAGAGGAGCGTAGGCAGAGAGGCCCCTCGGTTGGTGGGACCTCCGCCGCTATAAAACGCTCAGATAAAGCCGCGATGTTTATATGCGTGGATCGCTGCGGAGAGAGGAGTGCCGTGTAGAAGGAAAGATATACCTGGCCGACCAAATAATAAGACAAAAGCCGGGGGTGGACGGCAAGTAGGAGGGGGAGAGGGGAGAGAGAGGGGGACTCGAGGAGGTTACTCGAGGAGGAACGATAGAAAGTTGTGCATTCGTTTATTATGTTATCTTTGTTCCATCTTTGTCTGGTTGTTGTAATCCTTTGCACTTAGAACATTTGGATTTTTTCCAACGTGAAACTCGTGTTTTTTTTTTTTTTTTTTTTNTTTTTTTTTTTTTTTTTTGAAAATATCTGTTGTCGATATACGATGTTTATGAAAATTAAACTAAACTCCGAATTTTTGAAACTGTACGAGAATAAATATTCGTGTTTTACGCGTATTATAAAATCCTCGTGTAGTGATAGTTGTTTTAAATTAGTGATAAAAAGAATTATTATATAGCCGTTCGTTATTGGAATCCAATCGTTTTCATTGTCTTTAAAAAATTTCACGTAATAAAACTTGAATGGGTCAATAAAATTGAACAAATTCAATTCGTTCCTTATCCACGAAACATATAATAGCTATGGATTTCTTTTTACACGGATAATTTATTATATAAAAAAAAAAGTCGTAACACATAACAATCGATTTGCAAAATATAAAACTTGTTTTGAAAGTAGAAACGCAAATTCGACAAAAATAATCAATATTTTCATAATCGTGCTAAAAACAGACCCAATTGTGCAATTGTAAGTTTCGTTTATTACTCATAAATAATAACCGATCGAAATCGAATTTACTTTCATCCGTTTCCTTTTTTCCTTTAAAGTATCACTAGCCTCGAACAT
This sequence comes from Apis laboriosa, assembly GCF_014066325.1. Lineage (NCBI taxonomy): Eukaryota > Metazoa > Arthropoda > Insecta > Hymenoptera > Apidae > Apis > Apis laboriosa. The sequence goes on from NW_025224135.1 coordinate 7,751,237, forward strand.
GGAAAGAAAACGAAGAAGAGAGAGGAGATCGTGCAGGAAGAAATCCTGCGAAGTATCAGAGAAGATCGAGGGGGTGGGGGATGGTTGAACAGAAAAGAAGGAAACCGGACAGGAATGCACGGATGAATGCGCCGCGCTGCAGAGGCTGGCGAGCCTTATCTTTTACGAAGCTCCGACTCTCATTAAACTCTCTCCGCGTGGCTTCATCGAGGACTTGCATCGATCGTGCATGGATCATAGCTCTCGTGTCTCCGTCGATCTTCGTGCATGAGCGGCGACGATCGTTGACGAGTCTGTGCAGGCGTTTGACGAAGATCGAAGCAATTGTGTTCGAGCTACAACGTGCTACTATTTTTGAAAATGACTTTTTTTTTAAATTTTTAAATTTTTTAAGAACAAGCAAGCTTATTTGTATAATTGCTCGACATCTAGTTATACCTAGTCGAGGTAAATGTACATTTATATCTGTGTATATCGTTTTCTTTTTTGAGAAAAGAATACATCGCAAGAAAGAATATATGTAACAAAAATTAAAATTTTTAAACGAGAAATCGAACTATTATATATAGACTGTTAACTTAACAAAAATTTTTTTAAATTTTGTTTCCATCCATCGATGACGAAACTAACGTATGATGATGTACATACGTAGGGAATGAAGTAAAATTATTCCATTTAAACTTCGTTCTTTAAAATCCTATTTGATTTCGCACAATCGTTCCACCTTAAAATCTCCAGAAAAATCTCAAAAAAGAAAAATACACTTTTTCAAAAAGCGTTCCAATGTCCCTCGTCAAAAATTATCTCGAATCCATAAATCCCTCTTTATTCGACGAATGCGTTTCGATCGACGAAAGGCAGAGATTCGTGGAAGGGGGCCGAGGGGGGATATTTTTTTAGATCCATGGCATAATTATTTGAACATGGCCCGTCCATTCGTTTCATTGTCCAACATGTCGCGTCCACCCGACATCCCCGAGTTTTATCGACGGTCCCTGAGACGCGCACGCTCCTCCAACCACCCTTCTCACCCCTTTCTCGGCCCGGTAAAGAGGAGGGAAGAAAAAAGAAAGACAGAGAGAGAGAGAGAGAGAGAGAGAGAGAGGAGACAAGGGCCTTACCTACCGATCGGTAACGCGATACCCAACGCGATTCCTTCCTTTTTTTTTTCTCCTCTCTTTCCCTCTCTTCCTTTTTGTCCTCTGTGATGCACGCGCGTAAGAACGAGCGGCGACACGCTCTCCCGTGCTTTGCTCGAGGCCGGCAAAGCACGGGATTATAAAAATAACGCGGTTGTCCCCGCTCGCATCCCTGTTTCCAGTCGCGGCTTCAAATCATGTCGAAAACAGGGGGAAAATATAGGCTTTGAAATTCGAAACTTTTTTAGAGTGCAACGTTTCAGAGGAGGGAAATATAAGTACGAGCCATGGCGGATACGGGGATCAGAGATGAATCAGGTCGAACAGGTTCTGCACACGCGTTAATAAATACACGTTAATTTCGCGGAATTTCTTTTTTTTTTTTTTTTTTTTTGCGAGAATGATAGATCTAATATTTTCTGTCGATTATTTAAATGAGAATCGAAAGAGAATTATGATAGGTTAAATAATTAAATAACAGTTGTTACATTTAAATAAATCAAATTTTTACGAAATTGTGATTAAAGAAATAATCATTGAAATTATTTCATTTTGTATAAATTTTGTATATAATCGAAATCGTATTTGAAAGATTTTTTTTTTTAATAGCACGTGTTTTATTATTATTCCTCTTTTTTTATCTACATTGAAATTTTGCATTAGTATATTTAAATTTAAAAAAGTATATTCTTTTTTTCAATTAACTAGCATGACTACGTGAAAAATTATGAATTATAGTTTTTCTGATACTGGGAACGAAAAATCGTGTAAATCGTGTTTTATTCATTTTTCCCTTTTTCTTTCTTTCTCTTTAAAACTCGTTTCATTAACCATTGAATGTAATTATAAAGCGAATTTGTGCTAATTCGAACAAAAACAGCGTGATCTACGAAGTTGATCTACCCGCAAGTCGGGCAGACAGATTTATCCTCTTATGCACTCTGGTGATTTCGTTGCAACTGAGCATAAAAACCGATGGCGTAAATCGATCGGGCAAACTGGAGATATCATTTTCTTCTTGCTTAATTAACGTTGCTTAATTAACGAATAAAATGGAAGTTAATATCGTTTGAAATTCTATGATATGTATACGGAATAATATTAGCTATTGATATACATTATTATATAAAGTTGCAAAATGGATGCATATAAGTTTTTATATATATATACATATATACGAAAACCGGATAAAAAATTGATTTGTTATTTAAATTCGAAGTAATGTTATTGAAATTTCGAGAGATAAAAGTTATAAAAGACATGTACAGTTTGAAAGGAATAACAACTATGCGTTCGATCGTTTCCTTTTAAAAGATTGGCCAACATGCGCAACATTTTCAATTGTTTATTCATCGATCTAACGGTTCTGTTCATTCTACATAATCGTGCCTTTACAATTTATTCATTTTTGTAATACTAATACCCACGTATAATGCAAATTTTAATGCTAATTGCATAGTTTTAATTCTTGCTCATCAGTATGCTTGCGCGTAACAAAATATGTAATAAATCTTCGAGGTATAAATTGTATAGAAACAGTTACGTTCAATAGATGATTCTATATGCACAGAAACATCGATGTGTGCTTAGCATTCACGTATTCACGTACATTTTTTTAAGATAATGAGATAGCGTTTTAGAGATAGCGATTGGATACTAATGAAGAACTACTGTTTCTTCTATATTAGAGCCGAGTCTTTCTCTCGAAAGGATTGAATACATACGATACAATATTGCTTTTCACAAGGCATAAAAGATCGAAATAGATTCTTTTATTAAATAGTTATCGATGACGCGTTTACAAGTCGAACAAAAGAGCTTCTGTCCCTTGCTTCGATGAAAGAAAACACAACGAGATCTTTAGAAATTAAGCTGATGAATATATATATTACTCAATGATTCTGAAAAACTTTATCGTTAATTCGAAAAAGAATCAAGAAATATTTAATCTTCTAGATCTTTAAATCTTAAATAATTTTCTTGAATAAACATCAGAATTGGAACTTGGAAAGGAGTTTGATAGATTCGTATCTCTAGAAGATACAATTTTTGAACAATTATTAATCAATTACAACAATTATTAATCAATCGCAAATGTGTGCGAGAAAAAAAAAGAGATGTGAGATTTTCTCCGATCAATCGAACAAAATTAAATCGGTAAGAACCCCGTGCGAAATAGGAAAACGTCCGTGTCAAGTGGCACTTCCTTGGTCACATGTGCGTTCTCGCCAACACGCTACTCGAGAACCACTTACCAACGACATTACCCTACGAACCGTCACAGTTTTATGAGCAAAACCACTTAGTGTATCGCGAGGGGTTGGGGGTCATCGCATGCGTATGAAACATTGATGAGGACGTGGCCGGGGTGAAACGCGACGTCTTGGACTCATGAAAATATCGTGTCACGAGGCTCGAAACGACGAGGCATGAATCGTGTCTCTGTTCGAACAAAATCCTCGTACAACAACATTAAAGATTGACTTTCATTGAGAACATTCATGCTACTCTCTCCTTCTATTTTATTCGCGCATTTGCTCACGTATCTTTTTTTCAAAGAATCGCTCACGAGGAGCCCATAATTATTGTACATACGTACGTACATATTGGATCATTAAGAATTTTATTTAAGATCAACTGTTGCGAAGATCATACGAAAAGAAATCGTATAGCTATTAAATTAGTAGCTTCTAGGAAAAACAAGTAATTCAAAATGCATAAACATTGAAATTAGAGAAAAGGAATGTGTATCGTATCGCGAGATTACAACAACAATTTTAATAAAGTCAACTTATTACAACATTCACGTAACCATAACCGTATCGATCCTTATACTTTTTCCATAAACGGGACGATTGTACACGATATCGATACATACTTAACGAGACGACCATCCCATACGATAATATCCCTCCTCTCATTTGAATGAAACTCGAGAAATCGTTATCCCGATGGCGAACGATCGCGATGATTCCAGCAATACGAGTATCGTCCAACAGATATCCATTCCACTCGGCTAAGATAACGGCGACACAACACAAAGTAACGACAATTAACGATACCAGAGCTCGATGGTTTTCCCAACTCGTTCCAACTTATCTGTGTACACGTCCCGTCGAAAGTATAACTCCCGAAATGCCCTTCGACGATCTCGTGCAAGATAACCTGACGGAGGAATCCCTCGGTTTGTTTCTTTTTCTTCTTCTTTTCTCTTCTTTTTTTTTTTTTTTTTTTTTTCTTTCATTGCCACGCACACCGCGAGTCGCAGACGCGAAATCAACACGGCCGAGTTTTTTTTTTTTTTTTAATAAGAAACGAGAGGCACACAGAGGGGGGAGACGAGGGGGAGGCTGGTTTTACGGCGAAGATAACGACGGCCAAGTGGGTGAGAAAAGTGTCACGGGCATCCGGTGATCTGGCTAATGTTCCCGGGGATGGCGAAGCCGAGAGTGGCTCCGGAGCCGAAAACAGGCGGCGCTCTTTGTTCTCGCCGCGTCTAAACACCGCTCCCGCTCATGCACAGCTCCTCCTACGCGCCCATTGGGAAACGTATTAGGGCGAATGCGTTGAAAACGCGCTCCTATATATCACCACCATCCCTTTCCGGTTGGTGGCGCGACTCTCATCGATCAGAAAGTGGCGTAAGTAAACCTCTTAATTGTTGCGTGCGATCGAGAGTTTCGGGGAAGCAGAATGTTGGAATTTAGGTGTTTAAGGTGACGTAACGTATTAGAAAGCGTTGGAAACATGTGACGATGATCTTTTTCGGTTGGTGGCGCGACACTCATCGATCAGAAAGTGGCTACTTAATTGTTGCGTACGATGGGATCGAGAGTTACGAAGAAACAGAAAGTTGGAGTGTTTAAGTGTTCAAGATGGCTCCTGTACGACGATCTTTTTCGATGATATTTTAGAAAGTAGAGCTTTTATTTTAATTGTTGTAATGGAGAGTTTTTGGGAGATTTGGAATTTATATGATTTAGAATAGTAAGAAATAGTAGTATTGAGTAATTTCATTATAATGATGACGATCTTGAGAATCGGTATTGTCTTAATCGAGAAAGGGATGTAATTAATCCTCTCAAATGTTTTTAAGAGGCGAAAGTTTGGAATTTATACGGATAATTCTTTCTCATGTATGTATCATTGTTGGAGAAGAATGGCGCGAAAAAAGTTTGAAGTTTCGAAGATGAAAAATTGAAGTTGATTGAATAATTCAAAGGCAATAAAGTTGCGAGCGTAAGAATTTCTTTTATGACGAGAAACACTCTTGGTTATTAAAGCGTAGGATCAGGCCACGTGGCTGCATTATTTTTTGAACACCATCTTGAGAGAAAGCTTGGCTCGCGGGAGTTATATTTCACGGTGGCAGATTTTGTAAATTGATATAAATGGTCGCAGGTCCTTCGATCGACGAGTAACTAAACTAGACTATATTTTTACGATGTATGAAAGAAGATTTCAATCTTCTTAATTAAAAAATATATATATATATAAATGATAGAAAGTATGAATTTATCAAAAAATTACTTACACGCGCGAGAAACTTTCTTTGCTATTGAAAGGGGTGTAAATAAATTGAATCATCCTCCCAGCGACAACCTCTATAACATCGTTACCAGAGAAAGGGGTAAAGGACGAGCTAAGTGCTGTCCAAATATAATTTGTCACCGATGAGAGAAACGAACAGAGACGATTTTCTTCACCTTTTTTTTTCAAACTAACAAAATTTCTTCTATCCAAGATCATTTTCGTATTATTAATTTCCAACGAACTACTCTAAGAATTCATGATTTTTCTCTCTTCAAAAAAATTTATCTACAACTAATAATCACATCAACAATATCACTAACTAATAACTGTTCGACAAAAGTTCACAAAAATACTTTCTTTCTATCAATATCTACTATCAATATCGGATCGAAAATATACAATTTTAAAATAAAACTAAAAATAAACACTTTTTCCTCGAAATTTTAAATATTCAACGATCGATCCCTTTCACGAGCCGCGTAAGCTCCAATTGGAAATCGGTCAAGTCCGGTCGAAAACTCGATTAGTTCGAGGGGGTGGCGCTAGCTGCGCGTCCGAACGAGCGGAGATTTATGTGGCAAAAGTGCGAGGCCCTATGGGCGGGGGTGTCGCGTGGCAAGCGGCAATAAGGGAAAATCGGTAGTCATCCAGCTTTTCCCCAGGGATGAGACGTTTGTTGGGAACAGTGACGGAAGGAGGACAGCGAAAAACAACGTTACGAGCATCGCTCTCTATTTCTGGCCGAGCCATCCTCGAGGAACAAGAGGGGCGGAGGGCCATCAGGATTGATGCGTCCTTTTGCTTGAATTATTACCGTTCTCTTCCTCCTTTTTTTTTCTCCCTCTCTCTCTCTCTCTCTCTCCATCCACTTTCCACTCCTCTTTTTCCACTCTTACCGCCGCTGCTCCTGTTTTCACAAACATCCCCCCACCCTCCATTCCTACACGATCTTCCTTAATACCCGCGAATCGTCGTCTGTATTGGCTATTTATGCTCGTAACTTCAGAGCCGCGACTATCTCATCGCCGTTGATTTCTCGTACGCCCGTTGACGCGACCTCTCTCTCTTTCTTAAGTCTAATTTCGCGAGGCATCGTACGCCTCGGGGTAGAACAATGTGATTTACTCACCGACACCGGTTGAACTACCGACCTAGCTCGTAATAGTGGCAAATTGGCGCAAGATACCGAGTGTTGGTCGATTACTCACCTGAAATCAAAATAAAGACAAGAACGTTGAATAGTGGAACGTTGGAAAATGGAGAGTGGAAAATGTGTACATATTCTCGAAAACATTGTTAATGTGTTGGTCAGTGGTATTAGTGGTATAATTAACTTAAAGCGATACAACATTTTGAATAAAATTTCCGTTCCGTGTCCCATTATCGTATTATTCGACTCGGGGCGTATCAGGCCTCGTTAATTTTCCTCTTCTTCCCCCTTCCTTCCCATTCCACCCTCTCCTCCATTTCTTTTAAAAAGAAATTACAAACTCCGTATAATTAAGATTAAAGTATGCATCGATGTTCGTTAACACACTTAATTGAAAATATAAATAAAAAATTCAAATTTCGAAATCTCCTCCTCCGAAAAAAAAAAAAAAATCGAAAAACCGCACAACCATCTTAACAGGAAACAGGGAGTATCGTGAGAAAACCGTTAACGTAAATACATACATATGGCCGATAAATAAACACGTCAGGATTATTAACGAGTCGATACGATACGAGTGACCACACGCGTGATTACGTTAATGCAGGTAAATGCGTTTCCGTGTCGCATTATCGAATTCGGCTCGCGTATCAGTCCTTGTTAATAACTTTCCTTTCCTCCTATTTTTTATTTTTATTTTTTTTTTTTTTGCCCTCCTCCTCCTCCTCCTCCTCTAGAGACTCGCACCGCAGTTACCTTAGTTATCTCATCGATTCCTCTGGTCTGGTAAAAATAAACTGTGGGCCCGCGACAAAGGCAGCGAAGAAAGCAAAGGAGAAGGACGGCGAGCGAAAGGGTACTCGCGTATTCGTTGCCCGTTCCCTGCGTTGTTCACCGGCGTGAATGTTAAACGGATCGTTCCCTCGGTCCCTACGTACGTCTAAAGTGTCCGGTTTATGGACGTTCCTCGGGAGGAATAGCAGCCCGCTGGTGAATCGGCGTGGTGACCGGTAGTCGCTCGAAATGACGTTAACAAGTTGATCCACCGCCGGTAATAACTTACTGCGTTCTTTCAGGCGTTCGATTTTTCTCGACCGTTTCGTGCCCTGCCTATCACCCCCTGCTTTCGTAGCGTCGCATGCCTTGTCTTCTCTACTCGCCTCTCACCTCTAACTCCGCGTGATTTCCGTTTCTCTTGACCGTTTGAAAACGCTGCATGAGCACGAAATCCCTTCGAAACGGTTGGCTCGTGCTCGAAATGCTTTGGTTTTCCATCAGTCGCTCGAAACGATATCGAATTTAATATTCCAGTGTCACGTGAAGTTGGGAGAAAGTGTCTTTCGTGTCTTCGTGTGAAAATAGAATCGTTTTATTATCGCCGGGGTAATAAATATGAATCGTATACGACGATATAGAATTTCTCTATTTTGGAATAGGGAGAAATAAATTGGGCGAGCGAAGATGTTTTAAATTGTTATTATATTCATTTAATCTTAAGGGTTGTATATCAAAAAGCAAATGATTCTAATCATTATTCCGGAACACGGAGCGGAGGAGCGATAAAGAACGTTCGAAAAACCACTCCAAAATTCACAACGTTTAACATTCAATACGGGTGACGGTGGAAATTTATGTCATGGGGGTATCCGATCCCCATGACGAATGTATCGAAATATTTTTCCAAGAAACGTAACGTAAGAGAGAATTATTTTTCAATATGACTTGATATCTTCTTCTAGGAATCTTATTTCGATTTTCGATACACCGTTGAATGTGTAATCATCCGCCAAGCCCAGCCGAGGATCGAAACTTTGTCACGCGAAGGGAAGAGAGAAAAAAAAAAAAAAAAAGGGGTGGATATTTTTGCGGCAGTATCTCGAACTGCGGATCGACGACGACGAGCTGCCAACAATTAATCCGGGCGGACAACGGCGTGGAACCGTGGACCGTAACTCTATACCAAACGTGGACCCCCCATTCTCTCCCCCTCCCCCCAAGTTCGAGCTTAGAGATGAAGCAGCCAAGAAAGGGTGGTGGAGGAAGGGGACGACTAGGTTCTGATCTCGTATCGTATTTCGTGTTATTCAAATGCCAACAATGCCATTAAAGGATTTCTCTGGTAATCCCTCGGCCGTTGGATGCTTGCACGATGGCGAAAACACCAAGAGGCACAAAGAGCGTGTACAAGGACAGTAAAACGGAAAAAACAGCAAACAGCCGCGGGACAATACGAGCGGATTGTATCTGCGAGCTTTGTTCCTTCCGATCAGCCTGCCCTGCTTCTCCCGTCATCAAGAATACGATCTTCGTGCTATCGTGGGTCGCGTGTACATTTGAATATCGATGATATGATATTGTATTAATTAATGTTTGTTTGGAAAGAAAGATCGATAATTGGGTATAATGGGTTGGATTCGAAAGAGGACAGATTTTTAATTTTTCGCGAAGTTAACGATTTTTAATTTTCAATAATGTCAAAGTCGTTGTATATTATTAAAAAAAAATTGTACGTATTTTAATTCGAAATAATATAATATATTTAGAATAATAGGAAATGTAACGAAGATGAAAATTTAATAGAATGCTTAACGTTCGAATATAACAATAGTAGAAAATTTGTGGCATGTTAGAATGCGTTCCAAAGATTAAAAGAAAAACCAAAGATAAAAAAATATATCTACTCGAACATACAGTTTCGATAACGATCAATCGATTTGTTTAATATAACAGAGATTACTTTTTTTTTTTTTTTTGCGTGTCAATAAGGGGGTTGTTTTTAGCGCATTTATCAAATTACACGACATAGGGGAAGAGGGCAAGTGATGTTTTATTCGAGAACGAATGTCGATCGTTTTGTAGGAGTCTCTAAAACGGAGAGAAAATCGGGATCAGATGGGGATGAAGTCATCACCGGTGGAGCGAAACAGCAACCCCGGCAGGGCTGTTGGCTCGGAAACAATCACATTATACTTTGTACACCGAGATCTTCCCCTATACACATCCCTCTCTCGGGGTGGACCAACGTAATGTAATGATTCTTTATTCCTTTAAGCTGAAAGAATTAACGACTGGAGGAGCCTTGATGCATTAATTAAGTCATCTTCGTCTGGAAGGTATTACACTAAGTGGAAGATGTTAATCGCGTGTTCAAAGATAATCAAAAGATAATAAAAAAATACGTGAAGATGATTAAATATTTTCTTCTCGAATTTTCTTTTCTTTTTTTTTTTTTTCAATTTCTCTACAAATTCTACAAATCTTCAGATCAATTTTTTATATTTCTAGAGATATAATAAACATCACCTAATCATCACCTATAATCGCAATGAAACGTAATATCGATCGAATAAAAAAACACTTAAACCATAAAATTGATACAGATTCCAGAATTTCTTGAAATTAAAACACAATCGAATCATAAAATCTCACAATGATACCGATGCGAGAATAACTTATACGTTATTCCATGAATATTGGCGAGCGTTCAATTTGTAATAAATTCCAGACGAGAGAAGACCAGGGCCAGGGATCATTAAGTCCGGTATTATAAATGCATTAAATACTCGGAGGCGATGGGATGAGTCAGAGTCGAAGGCAACGGGAAGTGGGATTTCGGGAGGGTGGCAGGTGGCGCCAATTTTACGGGCCGACGGCTGTGACGGATGTAACGAGACGCAGTTCTGCGCGAGAGTTCGTCACACGTGGTCGCTTCGCTGGGCACGATGTCATGGATGGTTTTATGGGAAACGGAGGGATGCTACGTCCGCGAGATCAAAAATCATCCCCTTGGAAACCGAGGAAGCGGTGCACGTTTGAAAGAGGAAATATTCAAGTGCGTTGAATATTTGGAATCAACATGTTTGTTTCTTCAGATGATTGATTAATGAAAATAACTTGATTTAATCCAATAAAAATTAAGAATCAAATGTATGCAAGAATTTTCAATTTATGTGGTTTCCATAAGTGATCTAAATAAATGCAACTGGATAAAAAAATTAATGTTTACTGTAGCTGATAATCTGAAATTTGTGTAATCAGTAACCAACGTCCCGCTGTGGAGCAACAGAAATGAGACGTCAGCTGTTGATCTACTGGCCTATAAATTGTTCCCTTACACTGTTTTTATAATATATGCAACTTTGACTTTAGACACGCAAGGATACTAAAAAAGTCAAGATAAATATACTCTTTACTCTGATTTTACTCATAAAATCCTATATCTGAATCTTGATACTTGACTCATTATAACCCTGTTTTTCGTTAATATTCAATCAATTCTTCTATTTTTCATTATTCACAATAATCGATGCTAAAACAAAATATCCCAATCCCATTATTCTTACAATCTACAAATCACTCAAACCTACTTCTCATCGTTATACTAACCAAATGGAGTAACCTCTCTCTCTCTCTCTCTCTCTCTCTCGCAAACCCATCAATTCTGAATCGAATTCCAAGCACCGATTGCAACATCAAAAATATGTAAATATACATATTCAAACAGCCTATACCCAAATACTCACATTAACACAACAAACCGATTTAGACTTACGTTGGTAAACGCGAGCTGCTGGAGACGCTCTCCATTAGATGGATCGTTAATCATCATCCACCCAATCTTAAACGGTTCCATTCCACTTTATATATACTTTTTAAAAACAGCCTTATCGACCATCCTCTCCCTCTCCTTTTACCAACCAACTAGGATCTACGTGACTGGACAACTGGTTGCGTGCACGGTATCGTGGCTGGCGAACACTTTTACCGCGCGCTCATATAACCGGTAGTCCGGCGGGGGCCATTGTGGCCAGGTATATATATTCAGTCAGTTTTCTAGGTGTTGCGTATCGTCGTAGGCAGAGGTATAGATGGCGCGCGTGGCTCATTAGTACTAATGAGTAATGAGCCGATGATTAGAGGAGGCGGTCCGGAGGCGTGGCGCCACCTTGATCTCGCCGACGAAGCGCAAAGCAAACCTCTCCGCTGCCCATTCTTCTGCTTTATTTTCTCTTTCTTTTTCTCCTCTTTCTTTCTTTCTATCTTTCTTTCTTTCTTGCTTTTTATCTTTCTCCTTTTATCCAAACCTCTCTCTCTCTCTCTCTCTCTTTCTCTCTGTTTCTCTCGTGTTCCTCTTGTTGTTGCACGAGCAGGCTCGCTCGCCCATCCCACTCTCCTCGCGATCCACGACCAGTTCACCAGCCGGTCATCGACGATCCTCCGCACCGACCTCGATCTCCGGAAGATCGAGCCGTGTGCTATCGCGTTACCACGTTCCACGAACCCGTTTCTTCGTTCGGGGGCTTTCCTCGAATCGCGCGAGCTTTCGAAAGCCGTGGGAAACGTGGGAAAGTTTTTTGAAACTTTCTTTCCAAAAGAATTTCGTATTTCGATATCTTCGAAGCTTTTCAGAGTTTGGATTTGTTGGATTTATCGTGTATAGGGGAGTAAGAGGATTATTGGATCGAGAGGAGATATTAATGGAAATCTTACAAGTTGAAATTGAACGGATGTAAAAATTATAAGATCGTGAATAATTTGAATATTATTCGAGTCGTTGAATTATCTCGATCGTGGAATAAGCGAATCTTTTAGGATTTAGGAATTAGAATTGAGATTCTATGATTTTTATGATTTAAGTAGAAATTCGTGTTCGCGAGTTGATCTGCAAAAGTTTGTTTAATAGATCACTGAGTAAAGTTTCGTTCGAATGCAGGATTCTAGAAGCATGGTTTGTGTAATGGTTCAAAGCCCGAGGCGTCGAGCTTCGTGTCAGCACGACGATCGCATCAATCCATCGCGGCTCCTCTGATGCCGTGCCTTTTTGATTAGGTCGTTATGCGATCATAAAGTCCCTAATTTAAAGAACACGGCTATTCTAGTTTCATTCGTATATCTATACTTACAAACTCAAACAATTATTTATACCGTACGTATGTTTTTCCATCACAAGAATAATTTTCTGAAATTCCATCAAAATTACATGCGATCCAATTACTTCCAAATAATGTTATTCCCGAAAAAATTACCAAAATTACGAATAATAATTAAATATTATTAAGAACTAATATAACGGTTAAAGGGTTCAACGTCGTTTTCTCAAATTAACGTTTCTATCATTTACATCTCCGCGATCCAATCACGTTTAATCCAAATATTTTATTATTATATTTTTCCAAAAAATTACCGAGTCGCTCACAATTTTCTCGAATTAAAAGCTATCTTATATCTATGATATACTGAAACAGAAAGTATCGTTGCAGAAAATGAAACACGCGATCGAAGAGTTAGCAAAAATTTGTCCAACCAGATTTAACCCTCGAAATTTCGAGGTCGATGACACAACGCCCACTTGATAGGATATTATATCGGGGCCCCGGTAATAATAACATAACGACGCACGAGAAAGTCTGTTTCAGGTGAAAAAGGGGCGGGTAGAAGGGGAGGGGGAGAAAGGGGAGGGGGGGGCCCGGAGCCGGTGTCCCGCGGCTAGTGTCAACGTTTGACTTTACGAGGGAGCTGGCAGCCACGAGAATGGGAGAAAGGCCGTGGCTTGCAGGGGTCCACAGGGTACAATGGCCACCCGCCGCGGCGAAACCAGCCCCCTCGACTCCCGGACGAGTTAATGTTATTCCGCGCCATCCATGTATAGTTGCGTTTCTATTAAATAGACGTCAATCATACGATCCGGCCAAGATTTATGCTTCCCACTGAACGTCGGGGTGGCCCTTCCAGAGGGACACAATTTTTAATAACCGCGTGATTCCGATGGTCTGATTCTCTCTCTCTCTCTCTCTCTCTCTCTCTCTCTCTCTCTCTCTCTCTCTCTTTCTTTTTTTTTTCTCTAAAGGAAGTAATTATGAAATTTCGTAGCTGCGTTGTGTCGAAGATTTGAATAATTGACGAATGGAACGATATTAAGTAATTCTGTTATATTAATAGAAAATTAATTTTTAGAACGAAACATATGGAATTTTATTTAAATTTTATGCTAATATAAATATATAAGAATGCATTGATTCTGATTCTCTGATTCTCTGATCTGATTTTCTTTTCTTTTCTAAGAAATGGCATAGTTACATTTGTCGTTAAAAAAATTTTATATAAAATATTTTCATGTAAGCAACGTTTCAGGAATAGTGGATTCTTGAATAATTATGAATTAATATTGTTATTAATATTTTATGTATTATCTTAAGAAATTTTTTTTTTTTGCAAAGCAATAATAAATTGTACAACAAATGGAGCAACAAATTTTATTTAAATTTCATACACCATATTTTTAATATACGTAATAACGATATATTAACTATACAAACGACGAGATAAAAATAAGTGTTATACATAAATTAAATATCAAGCAAATAGTTTTTAATTCTCCATCGGTCCATAGAATTTTATTGAAACCGGTTTCTTACAGCGTATACAATATCTTATTCACTTTGTAATTCAATTTCTTACTGTTGCGTTATATATGCATATGAGACTACCCATTAAAGCATTGATAATTAGCCGCGTAAAATTACGTCTCATGAAAGTTGATGTTACTCGGCCTGAAACCGTGCAATTACTTTTATCGCGCAAATTTATCATGTGATTTCGTTTAACGCTATTTTACAGTTTCCCGTAATTTATTTCGTAGCATACACGATCCACGCAGCGGGAAACGTGTTAACAAACATGCAAATGAGAATTCAGTTAAAAGACAACTAACACAACTTAATTTATAAATATTCTTCTCTATCGAGAATTGTCATCTACAACCTTAAACCATTTCGCTAAAAATATCGTATCCTATCCTAACACAACATATTCGTTTCGCGGCACGAAAAATCGAACAGGATTCCCAGTAGCAAAGATCTTCTTTTTTATGTAAAAAACAATAATTATATAAAATAGCAAGAAGATGAAATCCAAAATCCAATATATGTATTAATACACTCAAACTAATAAACGCATGTATACAAATGGAATATTTGAAAACTCCTTTGCATCTTTTTACATCTTTTTTCGAAAAGATTTATGATGCGAAATATGACGTCGTCATATGACACGTGAAAGTTTAAAAAATTTCATCGAATCACATCTATCGAGTAATAACAATGCAATAATATTTTCTATCTTCATGTTTAAAAAGATCACCGCGATTATTCCAGCTCCAAAAATCGATAGATACAAAAAAAAAAAGAAAAAAGAAGGGAAGGGAAAAAAAGTAAATAGCGAAATTCTCGCGTGCAACGTTGCGGAAGAAGATCGGTCAGTTACATGCCAGTTACATGCTTTCTCAAACAGGCCGCCAATGGCCGCGGTGATTCTCGAAAGAAATACCACGGCTCGTCCCTTTTCCTTTTTCCAAAAGAGTAACCTGATCCTGTTATTCGCGCGGCGGAGCTCGAGTCTACTGTTCTACTGTTATACCGCCCTCCATTTCTTTCTTTCCTTTTTTTTTCCCCTTTTTCCTTTCTCTTTTTTTTTTCTTTCTTTCTTTCATTTTTTTTTCTTTTTTTTTTTTTTTTTTTACCCCCACTGTTTTCCCCGGAGTATAATATGCGTGAAGAAGATCGGCTGCGCGATAAGTGAAACCCTTGGGTTACCGAGTCAAGCAGGTATATCGAGAATCTACCGGCGACCTAATAGAATCTGAAGTGCGTGTATTATCGGTAGCCGGGAATCGTGATACTATACTCGCATCCTCGAGCCATGAAAATAAATAACTACATACTACGATTCTAGGTAGATTCTTATATAATTCTTTTTCTCGAATCGTGACCGACTTTTATGAACGACGCTTTGAAAACGGTGATAATATAATGTATATACATAGAGAGATACCTGTTACATCGAGTAAAATTTATCATAAGAAACGGAGTGTAGAATTATTATTTTCAAAACATGCAAAAAGAATCCAACGATGAACGTATATTTTATCCCCTCTTCCTTTGAAAAATGATATTCCAAGAATCGGTACGAATATATCCGAAAGATCATCCATCTATCGTATTACAAAATTATAAAATCATAAAATTTCCTCGAATATTATAGATATATGTACCCGTTAAGCGTGTAAATCTTCGATATTTAACGTAAAAACAGACGTACGTAATCCCATCTCATTGGTTAATTTCCGCGACTGACTCGCTTCGTTCTGTCGAAAGGCAGCGAATCGTAATTCACGGAATATTCACGACGATCGAAAAGTCAAACGCGTCAAAGATCCGTTTGCAATAAATCCTGTACCCGCTTGCTTCTGAAGTTAAACGCGAAATTCACGATATATGCGCGCATGCAGCAAGAAGGCACCTGTTGTGCGAGCGCGGGGCATTTGCATTTTCCCCGACGAGTCATCCGCGTCGTCGTCTTATCGACTTCCTTATCGTTAATAGCCCCGCGAACATTTCCAATCCCGACCCATCGATTTCTGTTTTATCGTGCAACTCGCGACGACACGAAACACAGGGATACCTGGATGGATGACGTGAAATATGAGCCAGATAAATTCGCCATGGGCGTAGGTTACAGCCTCTTATCAATACGGCCGTAAACGACACGGAACGCGGTTTCAACCGCAGATCCGCATTTGATAGGTCCGTGCGTGGCGCGTTGTTTGTTGCCTTGCTGGAACGTCTTATTCCTCCTCGTCCAGCCCTTGTCTCTTTTTTTCGACGAGTCATGTTTCGTCCACGTTCCACCATGATCGAAATGATCCCACTCCGACAAAGACACGGGACACTGCCACGGGATATTATATAGCAATATAAAAGGTATAATGTTATTCTTCGTTGCAGAATTGTGATAGATTGGGGACACTTGATTAGAGAGAGAAAATTGTAGAAATAAAATTGCAAGGCGAAGGAAAGAGAAGAAGAAAGTTAGACAAGTGACGATAAGTACGGAATTTAAAATCTAGAAATATCGTTAGAAATATTACCTGTCTATTTAAAATCTATTACACACGTTAATCTCGTTAAATAGATATGGTGATTTAAAACTCGTTTCTTGATTAAATGAGTCTATATCCCCATATATATATATATATATATATATATGTATGTATATCACATATGATAAGATAAAAAGATAAATTATTCAAGAGAACGTATTCAACCATTGATCGATCTTCACAGTTCACAACTTTACTTGGTTTACCAGTTCCCCAGGAATCGAGGTGTCGCGGTTGACCTCGATACCCATTCGAATTCTCGGGCTCGTTCGTGGTGGAAGGCGAAGTGGAAGGGGCAGCCAGGTGACGGCGGCGCCTCGCAGCGCATCCATCTTCTTACTTCGGGGCCTGTTTAGGTCCATCCCTACGGTCTTCCATCCTCGTGCGGCTTTTGAAACACGAGGAGGGCCCTCCGGAGAGGAGGGCCCTCGACAACGAAAGTGGAAAAGAGAGGGAAAAGGGGGGCTCGAACTTGGCGGTTATTTATTAGAGGACCTCGTTAAGGTCCATCCGCATAGCCGAGTCTCCGGTCTCTGGATACGAAGACCTGTCACACCCGCGTTATCTGACCAGCCGCATTGTTTTAATCTCCCACCGAAACAGTCCTTCCTTCTCCTCTCTTCTCTTCTCTTTTCTTTTTTTTCCCTTCTCCTCTATCCCCTTCCTCCCTACAAAGGCACTACGAGCACGCCAACCATGCTTCCTTCGTCCTTCCTTCCTTCCTTCGTTGTCGTATTACTGGTTCCCGATCGCCTGTTTCCAACACGACTAACCCACGACCCCCGAACAGTCCTCTCTGGTCGTATGGCGCAACAGCGCGCGATCTCTCCTCTCTCGGATACGAGAAGATACGATCTACGTTGCGCCGGTTTCTGGCCAGAAACATAGGTGGCGAGCAAAGATACGAGCCGCCGCGCCGTTTGCCGCCGAGATTGATCACGCTGTCGTTCCGCCGAGAGAGGCAACGAAGCCACGCGATTGCGGTTGCCCCGTCTGTCGTCGTCGAGTTGGTACAGACAGACACGGGAGAAGGCTTGCTTCCTTCTCCTTCTTCTTCTTCTTCTTCTTCTTCTTCTTCCTCTTCTTCCTCATCTTCTTCTCGTTTTGAAGGGGAAACCGGCAATTCGAGCGGAAATCTCGAGGCAAAGGGTCGAAACCGCGCTCGAGTCGTGGCAATTTCGGTTAAATACGGACGAGCCGACGTTCACGCGAGTGGTTCGAGAGTTAAGCGGTTGTGTATTGCCATTTTTACGGAGTTTAAATGTAAACGGGATAACCTACTCTGCTCTAATTCATCACTCGCGATTGTTGGTTGAGTTACGGATGATGAGGGGAGATTACGTGGAACGAGGATGGTTTGCACGGTTTTACGCCGCGTCTTTGGTTTTTGCCGCGCGAAATACCTTGTGAATATTTCACCGGCTAACTATGTGTTAGCGGAGCGGACTTATATGGACCGTTAAACAGGGCTCGTGGAACTTACTTGGAAAGAAGAAATAAAAGAGAAAGTTCGAGTGATACAGATTTTAAGATTGCAATTTTTCCGATCCGATATCTCAGAAGATTTTTAAAGGGGAAAATAAATCGAAAATCCAAGAAAGGGAAACGAAGGACAGTTTGGGGAAAAATCGAGGACCACTTGCGCGTTGCAAGTGTAATATACAGCTTATTGTATATCACGGGTACGATCGCGGTGGTTGGACGTTTACGAGCGTGGCCGAAGCCGCCTTTTGTATGACAGCGATGGTACCACGATCGGGTCAGGTGTCCCCTATCCGCCGTTTTCACGTGGGCACGCACCGTTGTCGCCGTTTCGCGACACCACTGTCGTCTTCCACCCACCTTGCTGGCCCACCGCCAAACCCCCCTCCTACCCGCGAACGCCACCCACGCAACAAATCAACCGAACCTTTTAATTGCCTGACATCTTTACGACTCCTATAAAACAATGAATAGGCGGAAGGAGTATAATACGAATACGACGGGGAAGAAGGGTGGACCCCGCTGATAGAAAGTCGATGGGCCCGGCCGTTGTCGCCGCCGTTGAATGCCGTGTATATCATGTTTACGGTGTCTCCACGGCCGAGTCCGCACAGTTGATTCGTGAGAAGATCCTTAAGAGATCGGGCCGATCTCTCGGGCAACGAGCGCATATAATACGACTCTGGATGCCTTTCGAAGGTATTCAAGGACTCCAGAAATCCGAGATGCCACGGGCTAACAAGGAGGTGGCCCTTTCCACCGCCTCGTTTCAACGGCGTTCGCGTGTTGTACCTGTTTCCAACGGCGGACGATGTTTCACGGTAATGGGCCTTGCGGCTGAATCGAGGGGAAACGCGCGTGCAAATCGAGGCAGAAAACTGAGACAGCGGATCGAATATAACGCGGAGGACTTAACCCGCGGAATGCCCACGTTTTTACTGCAGAACGATTCCACGAATTTTCCAATCTACTAAATTAGATTGCTCCTAGTCGACTCGAATCCGATCGTTTCTTCGGTTCAAGTATCATTTTATAACGAGATATGAAAATGTCACGTAATTCAGTTTCTTGATCGAGTGGAACGGATACGAAATTCGTATTATGGGATGCGGAAAGAATAATTCGATAATTTTGACTTCGTTATTATTCGTAATTTTATACGTAAATGGTAAACAGGATAGATCCAGTTATTAAAACGAGAAAACAATTTTACCGTAAGAACCGGTGATTATTTTCCTACTTACGCAAACGGACGTATCCTCGGCCAAGGTATATCCGAATCGGTAGCCACGGCAACAACGACCAAACTCACGCTTCTTGTCCCGCGCTTCTTTTTGCTCGTTGCGTGTAACGAAAGTTCAAGGTCAGGGTATAAATCAATCGGTTTAGCGAAGGGAACCGGTCGGTGGTTCCCTTCGCCCGAGCAATGATATCCTTCCCCGCGCCTCGATTAATAACTCTCCCCCCCTCCCCTCTTCTTCCCACGATAATTAATGACCTGAATCGCGGATCATCCGCTCTAAAAACGAGGGATCACGCGAGAGACAGCGCGGCTACGACTTGCGCTACACTCCTCGCGATAGATCGGCCGCGATCGATCGTTCCGCGACATGATCGATACAGAAGTAAGTTTCGCTTTTTAACCTCAAACCTCGGCGCCGATCATCGTTCATCGATGAAACCAACCAAACCAGCGGTGCCGCGGCGTTAAGGAGGAGGAATCGTCGTTTATCCGACCCGCGGCGCCGGTTTCGCGTCGTAAAAGAATCTTAAACATCACCATTAATCACGAGGGGGGATATTTCCCGGATCGCATACGCACGAACTACTAGTATAGGTTCCCCCCCATAGCGAGATGTCGTGACGCTAGCAAGGGAAAGGGAATCGCCGCAGCGACCGGATAATAACCAAGATAAAGAAAAAGCGAGGGAATCGAGTAATTTCCGTAGATCGTTACGTAATGAGTATATGGGGATATCGATGAAAAACGTTTCGAAACGGAGTGGAGCAGGGTGAGGAGGGGGGAGGGGAGAGGTAGGAGGACCCGGAGGTGATAGTCCCAGAGATAGTCCGCTCAGCTTCGCTCGGCATTATGGTTGCGGCGTCTGAGACCGCGGGGGGCGCCGGCGCCGGCGCGTAAAATCTCTGCCTTATGAGTACCCTCTCGTCCCCACCACCTGTCCCCGACTATATACACTGGCCCCACGCCGTTCACCGAGCAATCTCTCTCCCTCTTTCTTCGTTTCGCCCTTCTCTCTCTCCCTCTCTCTCTGTCGTTCTTTCGCTCCTGCGTTCTCTCTCTTTCGCCTCTTCCATGGACCTTTTGTTTTAAGAAGAGGCATCCCAAGGATCCCTCGGACGTGATAAATGGTACCCTTCCCGACTGGGGCTGATCGGGAACTTCACGTGCGACTATTCCGCCGTGGTGACACGCCAGCCGCGACTATTCGAGAGGAATGGACGAGATCGACGAGATGACAAAAGGGACGCGAATTTCACGTTTGCGGATCCTCCTTTTTCAGAAACGAGTTTTCGGGCATTTCTATCTTTGCTTCTTTTTTTTTGCACGAGATGAGATCGCATTTTTTTTTTTGGAGGGGTTTATTCGCACTTTCGTGATCGATCACGAGTTCTTTTGTGACCAAAAAAAAAAAAAAGAAAGAAAATAATTGAAATGATATACATATATTATATCATTCACCATGCAATTACACATAAATATTACGTTCATCCCGATTAGAACAAAATCACTCCCCTCCTACTAAAGTAAAGTAATCTCTGAACCGCAATCTTTCCTTTTTTTTTTTCTTTTTAATTCCTTCCTCTTCTCATATTTCATACGCGTTCTTCTAATTTATTCCTCGTCGTAATTACACTTCTCCCCGCATTTCTCCATCGATATATCATAATCGATTTCACCTCCGCTTCCACGTAGCCAGACCGATTTCCATGAACGGTAACATCTGTTTTATTCGAGCATTGAGAAGAAAAAAAAAAAAAAAAAAAAAAAAGAAAGAAGAAAAGAAAGAAAGAAAAGTCAACAGCTTTTATAAAGCGCGAACTTTTTTTTTTTTTTTTTTTTTTCGAACAAACGGGATCATTCTTCCCAGCCGATCTCGTGTTTGCAACATCCTCCCGACTCAAGGGAACCTTCCCTTGTCCCTAACCAAACGTGCTTGCGTATACGTGAACGTGTACGTGCAAACAAGCGTGGATACGTGTGCGTACACGGGGAGGTATAATTGAATGTTTTGTATAATTAACCTGCGCCATAACTCAAGCTACGTCGCGCCTCCAGCCGGGGGCAGGCATCCCCTCCTCCTCCTCCTCCTCCTCCTCCTCCTCCTCGATGCACGCACCTTCTTTCAAACGAGATATTTGTGTATTCACGGATTCGCTTATCCGCGACGTCGATGTTACACAGGCTGCACAGGGACTTGGTTGGGAATAAAGATCGGGTAATTGCCTGGGAAAACGTCAGTGAACGGTGGATATTTATCTCGATGAAAGTTGTTGTACCTTTGATTTCTTTCTCGGTATATTTCAACGTACTTTTTGCGTTCGTCGAAGGAATTCGATCGTAGTATCCAAGGAATCGAGATCGAGGAGATAGAGAAGAATCGTTAGTTAGCTAAGGCAAGCATTTAAATTTTAAATTTCTCATTTCAAAGTTGAACGTTCGATTATTTTGAAATAATATCTAATATCTTTTAAAATGTTCAAATTTTGAATCTTGCGAATCATCATAGATTTTTATCAGAAATTTTGCTTGTAGTTGGTAGAAGACAAAGAGAGTAGGATAAAGATTCGATCTCTCTCTCTGAGAGTACATCTAACGTATATCGTACATATTCTATTCGAGATCCTTCGGGCCAACCGTGGCTGATTGATATTTGTTCGAGCAGCCATGATTATCGCGATTATCGTGAAAATGTAAAGCAGATTATGCGAACGCTATATCATACCACGGGCGAAATTGAAAGCGGCTCCACCTACCGTCGATTCCAGGGGCTAACTAACAACCGGATAATCGTCCCTGGCGAGACCTGGCAGGCTGCCTCGTGTAACCGAGCATCCCTGTGAAAAGGCCAACAAAACGACCACCAACTTACACAGTTCTGCACTAAACGGCGCCGCTACAAATCGCCGCTACAGTTTCAACCTTGTTACCCATCTTTTAAAAATTTACATTACCCCTCTCGAAAGGTAACGAGAGAGCAACACAAAAATTCGAAACGTCCAAGCAATGTTTAAGTATGCTCATTTTATTCAACCATTCGTTCGTTTGTTCTTTCGATTCCGATCGCAAATTATCAATCCTTTAACGAGGATTAATCGAAGGACTCGTGGCCATTATCCAAGGTAAATCAGTTATATCTCGTTCGAGAATAAATTATACGAGACCGTCGTATCTTTTCTTTTTCCGGGAAAGTATCTTGTATCTTTGGAATAAAGTACAGAATAGATGCGCCAGTGCTAGCAGTAATTAGGAGAAACGAGCGAGTTCTCGAGAAAAATTACGAATATAATAGATAATAGATAATAGACGAATATAATAGAGTCGTTTGGCAGATTTATCATAATCGATATCGATTATATTATTGGAATTAATGGAAACGTATGATCATCGTTAAACGATGTGATTTTTATTATACGTATTACTATATTATAATTTATATATTCGTCAGTTTTTCTGTTTTCATCTTTTCGTTAAAACGGATTTTATTTGCGCTCTTATTTTATTTTTCCTCTTCGTCATCGGTTCGTTCAACGAATGAGCGACAGCTTGTCGATAATTCGAGCAATGATCAATTTCATTTTCTAAAAATCGTCGAATTTAATCGTCCCAATCCAATGAAATAGTTTTATTTAACATTTCTGAAATCAACATTAATGAATTTGCATGAGTATCACGCGTTATATGCTTCCCTTACGTACGATGATGATGAAAGATTTCGATCGAAATCACACACGTTTCACAGGCGAAAAACTCGTGATGCAACGGTGCAGTCCAAAGTATGTATTCATTACGGAACACCTAAGTGCCCATTTAAATAGCTATATTTCAGAGTATAGCCGTAAGGCCAACAACCTGTCAAGAGATCATACCCTTGTCAAAATAATCGCTAAATTATGGGATGCGTTGTACAGTTTTAACTACCAGCCCGTTTCCTCCGGCTCTTTCGCCCGACATTCCCGTTTTCTGCCTATCCTCTCGGTTCATCTCGTTTCTCCCGATACCTGCCAACTTCCTTCGTTCCTCTGCGTCTCCCTCTCTCCCTCTTCCTTCCAAGTTTTTCCCCCCCTTCCGCTCGCTACTCGCTACTTCTTGCTTCCCTTTTTTTGGACAGGTAGGTTTTGGATATCGACGCCTGTGTTAATCATTCGACCCGCGAACAAACATTGTACGAGACATTGGTCGGATACATTATCGGGTCCCACGATGATTAATGGGACAATAAAATTCACCTGGAAATATCGGCGAATACGGTCGGAGAGTGTACGGCGTGTATAATTGTTATTTTATTCGTGTTCTTCTTTTTTTTTTTTTTTTTTTTTTTTCGAGAAAGATCTCGAGGAGAGGACCTGTATCGGACGGTAGGTCATTAATTTTCATCAACCGAGGCGACGTTCCACCCGTATCGAGGGACACTGCCGAATTTCTTCAAAAAATATTCGTGATAGATGGATAGGATAGCGAGGGGAAAATGGTTGGTCGACTGACGATTCTATTCTACAATTTTATCTTTGGACAAGCATCAATTTTAAAGAAATAATAAAGGCGAAGAAAAAGGAAAAGAAATGAGAGAGGAAAAGTAAATTTATAATTAATTATAGGAATATATGGAAGAAAATATACTGTAAAAGATATATTCGTTGAATACGTGTAAAAGACGTGTATTTTAAATTCTCGTTTAACAAGATAGGATAAGGAATAGCTCATTGGAAAGTAAATAGGACTACATATCTTCCTCGATCGACATATTTTTCAAACGTAGAGAAAATATTATATGGATATTATTGCGTTATTAAGTCGTACAGAAGATGTGTTGCTTCGATTCTATTTAAAGGTTAACGATCTCGAAACAGATACAGAGAAGAGAAAACGAAAAGTCGTAAAAGAGACCACTATTGACGTAACTGAGCGGTATTTTTGATCGGGCAATTATGTCGTCGTATAATTTTATATTTTCTTGCGGACAAATAACGTTTAGCGGGCAAAATAAAATCAATCTCGGCGCGGCCGGTAAATTACAAGACTCCTTGAGGCCAGCGACTCGTAAAACCGCCAAGAGATCCTCATTTTTCGATGTACTTTGTTACCTTTTAATTTCCTCCCTGTAACCGGACATTCCTGTTTGGCCGCACGCCTTCGAGGGAAAAAAGGGCCCACGAACCGCCTCGCCTCTCCTCTCGGTGAATCCCGATTTATATTTAAAACAGGAAACGTTTTTAACAAGAGTTCACGCTCGATAATAGGCTCGAACGTGCCGATCGGGACTCGTTTCACGGATTTATCGATCCGATCCAAACCTGTAACCTGTTCGTCACGCTCTATGGAATATCGACGTTTGCGATTCCGCAAATATATATTGGAATACCGTGAAATTAATAAACTATTCATACTTTATAAATGTATTTATCTCTTCCTTCTAAATTTACGATGGAAAATTATGTTATACAAAAACTTCAAGTACAAGTAACAAAAATGGATGGAACGCTATACCCAACATTACCTATTTCAAAATTACTTATTTAAGATTTCTTATCGATTATTATTTTATAAAAATCGTACGAATTTTTATGAATACCCGCAAGAAATTTCTCGTACGAAATTTAACTGTAATCCTCGTTTTCGTCGATCACGATGAATGACGCATACGCGAGGAAAATTACACGGTTTAATATTATGTCAACTTAGAGGAATAAAAATATGAGATCCATTCCGCGTGGCGATACGTTCATTAATATTAATCGATGCACACGTTGTCACGTGGCCGTTTCGCAATGGTTGAAAACGCGCCTCGAGCATCGTGTGTGCCTGCACGCAACACACCGCCGATGATTAATGGACAGAAAAGGCGGGAAAGGTGAGCTTGGGTAGATTTTTCCCTTATTTATCCGCGGTTCGTTTATTCACCATTTTGGATCGCGCGATCTGTTCGTTTTTTTTTTCTTTTCTTTTCTTTTTCTTTTTCTTTCCCTCGTCGTAACCAACGATCCTCCACATCTCTCGCCTCTCTTCGTCGCGTAATCATCTCGGATAAAAGTAATTGCATACCGAGAAGAAGATCATCATCTCGTTCGACGAGACGTTTACGGGTTACGACATTACCTTCGTTACCAGGAGAAAAAAATTCGAATACATTCGCTTCCCTATGATTATCTGATCGTTTCATTTTTACGTTTACACTTGTCAACAAGTTGTTTTATTTCTGTACCGGTTAAATGTAATGGATAGTGTGTCTGAATGATTTTGATGTGATATCTCTAGCGAGAGTGAAAGTGTTTTTTGCTGATTGATTATTATCGATTATTATTATTACATCTTATGCACAAGAGTCGATTTGCTTGAATTTCGAGTTTATTGCAACAAATTGTTGGTGATATATATTTGTGCGAAGGATGAGCAATGTTTTGAATATAATAGATTTGGAATAGAAAATTTAATTGTTTTCATTTAAGATAGATTCGTATCTTCCTCTTGAGATCTACTCCAACATTCGTAGGTTTAGAGATTAAAGATTTTCGATAGAGAATTATTACTTGGAGCTCTGTTAGAAAATTACGTATGCATGTTTCGCGGTGAGAGATTAAAATAACGATTCGAATGCATTGTAACGAATATTCAAAGATTGTTGATCTTCAGTCATGCGTGATACTATGCATTGTGGCATAAACAGGATAAGCACGATCATAAGTAGAATAGAGATACCGTGAGACGTTTCCTGCAATCTCTCGTTTTCATACATTTTCCTCTTTTTTACATGCCAATTTCAAAATAGTACGCGTAATATAAAACTATTATATTTATAATAAATGCAATCGTACTTATCATACATGTAAATTTTAATTTTTTCCCTCCTATGCGAAGTGAAAGTTGTTTTACTTGTCCGATAATCTCTCTTCAATCGCTATTATATTTATACTTTTTATATTACATTACATTTATACATTTTCATAACTTACATTACATTATTCTTCATAATATTTCAAAACTTAATTCTCCTACCTAAATCATTTCAAAATTGCAACAAATAAAATCTTTTTCGCGATATCAATATCTCAGGATATACTATGTAAATTGCAAAAAATCTTTCTCAACTCGCGACAAATTACAAACACTTTCCACTATTCTTACTCTTACTCTTAAATCTGCTAAAAAAAAAAAAATATTCCTCCAATCTTCAAAGTTGAATTCTTCAACAACTTCAACGAAATTTAAAAATTCGAATCCATATGGCACACGAGAGTATGCTTTGGTATATCCAGTTTGGATAATGACCGGTGTCCGCGAGGCATCGATATCCGGTGGAAGCGGGGTGACGCGAAAATAGACTGGACGTTCGATCCGCGGCCCCCTTAAAAACCGTATATAAAGGAGCAGAGGTATAGAGAGGGCCGGGGGGCATAATAAATATCGGGTAAGGACGAGATCGGGCGCTACTTACGCCGTCAGCGATAATGATGGGGTGTGTTCGGGCTGTTTGCTTAGCGAGCAGATTAGTGAATGAATCCACAGGTGGGCGCCATCCGTCACACTCTGAATCGGATCCAGCCTGGCCGGCTCCGCCTATTCACCGACTAGCATTCTTCCACACCAGGCTCGTCTCGAAAGGGTAACCTGGCGCCCCGCGAATTGCCCTCTCTCTCTTTCTCTCTCTCTCTCTCTCTCGTGGCGATTCGATCGATTGATTATTATTAAATTTAATATTCTATATTAGATGAATTTTCTTGATCGAGAGAAATTGATGACGATGATGATACCTAATCGATATCGGTTATACAATTGATATTAATTTTTATTTGTTCTTTCTTTCGTTTCGTGACTCTTAACGTTCGGAATAATATTAAGTAATAACTTTCATTGTTTCTTTTTCATTTCTACGAAATATCACTTTCTGATCAGGTGAAATTATAAGATGATAATAAAATGATATTTGTGATATAGATCGTGTCTTTATGAGATCAGCTGGAACGAAAGTTTCATTCTTTTCGATTATCTATTGTTTTTATTTTCTTCTCTTGGAGAAGGAAACGATCGATCGATAATCGAAGAGGGAATACGTTCGTTTGAGAGATCGAGATCGGAATAAATGCGAATTAAAAAATAAAGATAATAATTCGCAACGGGGAATCGAAACAGGATGCATTTCTACACATCTGCGCCTCGAAGCAATCACTTTACACGACTCTCCCCGCGCATCCACGGGCACACCCACAACCTTTCCGCCTACCTGCAGTTGCTGACAACGCTGATGCGGCACGAGACAGTTGCCTATGATATCCATCATCGCTCCTTTCGAGGATAATCGCTGGTCACGCCTCTAATAGCCGGCCAAGGATATCGTACGGAACGAAAAAAATCCTCTGCCACGAGTCCATCGAATGATCTCTCGGTTGTCAACGGTGTCGGGCTCAAACAACTCACTTCCGATCTACCGTCTTCGCGCCGTCTTCCTAACAAGTCTCTTGTCGTTTCCAATTTTTTCCTCCAATCTTTTCTCTCTCTTTTTCTTTTCTTCTCCTTTCTTTTCAAAAAAGCTCACAACCTTTTCAAAGCCTCGATCGAGACGCGTTCGGTCAGATCGGATCACCGAGGCGCAAACAAGCGGAGACTTATTGACTCGGCTAAAAAGTGTACAATCTATTTTCTACGCGCTGGGAAGTAAGAGAAGGCCCTCGAGGTAGCGATATGATGGAGTGCTAAGGAGATTGGCGGACCACCGGAGTAATGTCCGCGCTAATAGCAGTGATTACCCTGCCTTGCTCGGAATGAATCCGCCCGCTCTCCTTCCACACTGCCTGCCTGTTGTTGTTCATCCTGTACCCCGTTTCGCCTTACGGTGCCCTGCCCACGAATTGATGGATGTTTACCAAAACTAACTGCCTGCTCGTCGTGCAGCCTGTCCGAAGGCTGTGGGCTACTATAACGTCGAATTCCATCGAAATCGTGGATTAAAAAATGCGAATATGTATGTATAGATATATGTAGATATATGATACGACGGGTTGTTGATCCAAGATATTAAAAAAAAAAAAAAAAATTTTGCATTTTTTCGTAAAAGTTAATAATTAATTGGGTATTATTCGTGCTTTGTTTCATTCTCTTTCGCGTTGATTTATGTTTTACCGCGTGTGCATCTGCCGCGTTGCATTGCACGGAATCGTAAAAAAAGGCTATAAAAATTCTTTGCTATTTTAAACGATCATAAATAAGCATAATATTGGTCAATTGTGCGCGTCTACATCCCAAATACACTACGTGTATAATATTTTTTTCGAAAGGAGTCACGGTGTTATTGACGACGAGGCAACTAAAAATGTCACTATCGACACAGATATTGAACAAAAAAGTGGAAACTTTTTGGATTTCAAAAAATGATAATGATAGTATTCCGTAACGAGTTAAATGGCAACAAATAACGTCTTTTTTTTTTTTTTTTGTCTCCCAGAAGACAACAAGTTGTACAATCCTTACAAGTCACGACAGTTTAGAGAGAGAGAGAGCAGCATGCAATACTGGAATAATTAATTCCAAGTATCCTTCGTGATCTGCAGTGATTATGGCACGGTGCCACGTTCACCGCCACTCAACGTTCAACGATCCAATGGTCTTCCACGTATTAAGGACGTATTAATCAATGCCCCGATTGACGTTAAAAATCGAGTAGATAACAACTTATTATTTATCGAACGAGAACCAATCACAATGATCTTCAGAGATCTATATTTCACGAATTCACGGTGCGTTAATTAAATTCGTAATTTTTACGAATGGGCGAGTTATTTTTTAGATCGATTCGAATCGAGGCACGGGATAATTTTACAGTCGCGTTATTATCGGCCAACGTCCTTCGAGATATATCACGGGGATTTCATGCATATGCAACGAATAATCGGAAGGGCATAATCGCATAACATTAAATCGGCGCTCGTTCACAGTTACTTTCCCGCCTTCCTGCCATTTCTCTTCGCCCTTTCCTCTTCGTCCAGTGCACGCCCTCCGCGATCATTCTTTCTTACGTCTGTATTATTTCGTTAAGAACCCAACGTACGATGAATTCGCTCTTTGATTCTTGAATTCTCTCGTAAGAGTTCGTCTATTGATCTCATTTAATCTCGGTTGTTACATATTATAATTGTAAATATAACGTTGAGTCTTTTAGATTCAAGAAGAAAATAATCGATCGACAAATGTGTCCTCTATTCATGCGAATCTCGATGATAATAATAATAAAAAAAAAAAAAGAAAAAGAAAAAAAAACGATAAAAAGTAAAAGCAAATTAATTTTTTAAAGCGATGAATTAAGTTCAAGTTAAGAAACAAGTTCTTCGAATGGTTTTTTTCTCTTTTAGATAATAATAAAATAAAGAGATACGCGCATTTAATTCGCTTTTTATATGGGTATTTCTAGCGAAAATTAACTATTAATATTAACCGGTCCGTCAGTCACCGTAAATTACTCCGTCGATGAATACACGATGCCAGAACAACTTATTAATTTGATAAAAATTCTAAGAGGCAATGAGACGCTTTGCATACATCAATGAATAATCGTAGAAACTGGTCAAACCACACCCGATAAACGCTTGGTTATCTAAAAAAGATAAATGTCGCAACGCATACGTTCCAATTAACAATTAACCTTATTCCGTAAAGGGAGAAAAAAAAAAAAAAAAAGAAAAGAAAAGAAAAGAAAAGATTTTTACAATTGCGAGACTCTTGGAATTTCCTAATAAGTACTTGCTTGGATTATGCTTGTGCGTGCATTCTCTCCGCCAATTTTCCACTCGCTACGGCCGTAAACTGTCGTATTTTCCATAGACGCACTAACCTGCACGTTTAATTAACAATCAATTTTCTTTTACACAAAGAAAAAAAAAAAGAAAAAAGAAAAAAGGGTAAAGCAAACTTGCGAAACTGGCGAATTCCAGAATTCTTGCGTGGAGTATGTAAACATTCGTATATTCTACGCTAAGGTGATGAAGAATATTTAACATTTTCGCGAATAAAAATCGATAGATTCATAGCTTACAGCGATCTTCGCATTCATTTAGCATTTCTTTTTTTTATAATTCAAATGACACGCACGAGTATCTCGTATTCGTACGTATCTCTGTACGGAACTTCAAACAAGACAATAACCCATCCATACGTCACGTAAATCTCACAGTTTCATAGTTTCGAGCAACGATCAATTTCAACGGATGAAAAACCACCATGGATGCGAAACCTCTTCGATCCTCGCTTGCCGACAATAAACGTCGGATGCATGCCTCTCGATAATTCGAACTCGGCTCAGCATTTCCCGTATATCCATAAATTAGTCGAACAATTAATATCTTCGATCCTGGACACGGACACCTATAAAACCATTAACTCCTCAAGAATTCCTCAATCCTCGTCAAACCGCGTTCTCCGCCGCCGCCATCAAGAAACGATTTTTCCTATCCACGTTGTATTCCCTATCCATAAATCGAGAAATCATTCCCCGGTACATGATATATGACCACAGCCGCAACTCGTCTCGGGTACACTGATAAACGATCCGATGGATCGTTTCCTCCACGAGAATTTTTCCCGATATTGTACTCCCGTTAATGGCATCTCACTTGCCAATGAGTGCAGAGGAACAAGAGTGCACCTGTCAGCTGGGTCTGTCTCCTCCCTTTCCCCTACTGTTTCGTGCCCCGTGCAACTATCCCCACGGGAGGATACTCGCAGCGTGCGACTGCAATGATCGTTTTCGAGCTTTGAATGCCTTCATGGTAAAATAATAACAGAAAAAGTTTCGCGATAGTATTAGTTAATTTTGTGAATCTTGGTTTTAATGCGCTCGATGAGATATCTTTGGAAGATTCTGGGGGGGCTGAAATGTCTTCGTCGGTTGAGACGAAGCGTTAGATATAGTAATGCGAAGTAATTTAATAAATAAAAAACTTGGACATTAAGAGTTTTGTTTTTCTTTGATCCGTAGAATCTTAATAATATTTCTTATATATGTGTTACGTACGTGAAAAGAAATACATACAATCTTTCTAAGAGAATGATTTAAAACAATATGAGGTATGATTTCTATATCTTTCAAATTGTTATATCTGCAAAGGTTCACGGAGTTGGAGCAAAAAGACCGGGCCAGAAGAGATCTCGCGAAGGTATAACGAGAGTGCGTGCCTGAAAGTATGGCAATTACCGAGCTGCCTTTTTCCACGGAGCACGCGAGCCGCACATCGTTGTACAAACACGGTAAAGAGACGTAATAACCGTGCAAAAGTAGAATTTTAAGCGCGCACAATACCGCATTGGTGTCCTTCATCGACCCTCCCTGAATTGTGATTGAATAGATAAAATCCTGTTGCACACCTAACGAAAAGATCGAGCAGAAATTTCTTTCCCTTCTCTCCGTACCGTAAGGGCTTTAATTACCCCGGTCTAATTGCTCGAACCGAACTCCCCAACTGCAAATCAATTTCGAATCAGAAGAAAAAGAAATACAAGAGAAATACAAGATCGATAAAAATCATTGAAAGAACAAAACAACGAGCAAGACTGATGCACTCGGACGCAATGGTAGTAGTTGTGCTCAAAGAAAACGTAAAGAGAGAGAGAGAGAGAGAGAGAGAGATGGCGCGCAGTGCTCAAAAGGGTTCAGGGTGTAACGGTCCATTATTTGTTTTAGATATTAATGTTCCCCCGTGGACGATCAATAATTTACATCGGACGTAATCGCACGGTGTGCATCCTCTATCTCTAGCGCGGGACCCGTTGAAAGAGAGGCGATGCACGCGGGACGGAAGAGGATGGAGGTAACCGAGGAGAAAGGAGACCCGTGTAAACAATAAATCACGATAAATACGTTTGGCCGGGACCATTATAAAAGCTCGGCGGCGGTGGGAGGGGGGAATCGGCACGATCGGCGAACAAGGTGAGGTAGAAACCGAGGCGAGCCTTTGCTCGAACCACCGAGAGTTCACCGATATAAAGCCCCCCTCCCCCCCCCGGCCACTCCCGATCCAGCCTATCCCATACGGCCGCGCATTACGATCGCTTAAGTCTCGACTCGACTATCGAGTGATCCATCGCCTACGAATTCGACGAAGCCTCCCGCCTACCCTCGGGACATCCTCGACTAATG
This sequence comes from Apis laboriosa, assembly GCF_014066325.1. NCBI lineage: Eukaryota > Metazoa > Arthropoda > Insecta > Hymenoptera > Apidae > Apis > Apis laboriosa. The sequence continues at coordinate 7,783,838 of NW_025224135.1, forward strand.
AGCGTGTCTCGATCGCCAATTCTCTCTCTCTCTCTCTCTCACTCCCTCTCTTTCTCTGCGCTATCTCTCTTCCCTTCGGCCGCCTCTTTTCAATTTTCGATTTTTACTCACTTGTGACCCGATAACTTGAAATCATTTTAACGGATACGTCGAATCTGTTATTTATCCGAGATAAGTATTTTTTTTTTTTTTTACGAACGTGATTTATAAAATGAAGTTTTCGATTATCGATCAGATTATGGATTAGAGGACGGAGGTTTTAATTTTTGTAGAAAATTTCTTATTTTTTCTTTTTCTTTTGTTTCTCTTCTTGTTTCGATTTTAACGTTTGCGGTGTCGTTGGTTTGGTTATACACAGATATGAGCTCACGGTGTCTCTCGTTTAAACAGGATTCCAATTAAGAGGCCGAAAGATTGGGTTTCTATTCATGGTTGAGGTGGATACGCTCGTTCTCTGGCCGAGATATATCGGAGACAGGTGGAGACGGAGACAAAATCGGAGGTATCTCTTCCATGGAAGAAGACATCTATATATCATTAAATTTTCCATACTTTCAGTTCTAAAAAGACTACGAATGAATATTGATATTATTATGATTCATCCACGAAGCAAATTATCATTCCTCCGATTTTTTCGCCATTCGAATATATTGGTAAAATTCGTTTCTAACAAATAAACGCGGAACTCGATCGGTTGGATAGATTCCTCGATCGCATCGGTTCGAATCGGATCGCGAGGAGGATCGCATAAACAGGATGTCTGCGGCAGACGTGCAATAGTTACTAGATAGGCGGGAAACCGGGTGGTAGTTGGCGTGCATTCCTGGGGATCCGTATGCGTTCACCTATGCGTGCTTGGTACGTGGATGCAGCTTGAGCGAAGAGGCCGAGAGAGAGAGGAGGAGAGACAGTTGGGACGGAGATGGTGGAGAGCAGGCAAGGTAGATACCAGGCCCCGCGGGAGGCTCATAATTGCCGACCCTGAAGATCGGCCGACCCCATGGGGCCCACCTCTGTTTGTTTTATTCCCTAGTTATACAAACGCGAGATCTACGACCGATATATGATAATCGGCCTCTAGTTCTCTCCTGTGCCCGACTCTCCTTATCTCTTTCCCTCCTCTCCCTCCAACTCGCTCCGTTCCACTCGCTTCTCCCCCTCTCCCATCTCTTCTCCCTCCCTTTCTTCCTCCTCCCTCCCGATTTTTGCACTCGAGTTGACCACCGTCGCGGAACGTGACTACATTATGCGGCCTGATAGACAGGGACACGTCCGAACCAATTCGAACCAACGGCATGGTGGAAGCTTTCGCCACGTCTCTTCATTTACAATTCGCATTTATTCAAATTCCACGCCACCGGGTTGTGATTAATATACTTTGTCGCGGTCGGCCACGCTGCCAGTGGTCGGAAAGGCATCGAAAACAAGGTGGAGTTTGTTTATTTACGTGAAATTGATTTGATCGTAGAATCGTTTGTAAATGTATTTTTTAATACATCTTCGATTTTGCTTCGTTGAGTAGCGTTGAGTAAGTAGTAATTTGACGGTGACTTTCGTCGATGGAAAATAATTTTTGAGAGTAATTTTAGTAATAGTCTTTAATGGATTCATCCTAAGATGTAATTGATATTATTTGAAATTGTCTTTGAAGATATTTGTAGCATCCAATATATTCTCGAACAAATCTCGATTCGAAGTACGATTTTGGATGAATGTAATTGTAATAAAATTAGGAAGATTTTCGATTTCAATAATATTTCAATGATACTTGCAAAGTTTGAAATTGAAAAAAGATTCGGTTTAGGCGAGCAGTGCGTGGTCCTAGTTTTCAGAGCGTGTTATCTGCACGAGGGACCGGTAACCATATTTCAAAGAGATAGCTTCGCAAACGCAACAAGTTGCTCCAAATGCATGTAATAGACGGTATCTTAACGCGGAGAAACTGACACAATGATTAATCATTAAGATTGCGTGTGACAAGTGATAAATGTAGCAAGACTACAAGTATAATATATAACGCGAAAAGTGACAAACTTAACGACTGTTCGAACTTTAGTTTGTATTTCGTGATCCAAAAAGAAGAAAATGAGAAAAATACAGGAGATCGATATCTTTTGTTTCAACATTTTCTATCGATTTTGGTCTTGAGGTAAAGTAATCGTATTTAATGATGTGCCCTCTTTAAATGGCGCTGTGGTGGCAGCACCGTATATTTCTACAGTACCTGGCCTATCTATAACTTAACTATCTATAACTCAGTGAAAGTAAACTTTCAATTTTGTATTTTCCTTTCCTTTGAATTGATAACAGTTAATAACTAGACTGTGAATATTTCGATGTATAAAAATCTAATCAAGTTGCGCATGATGCGTACAAAAAAACATAAAATATCCAAAATAAGCATTATATTTCACAGAAATAAAAAAAAAAAAAATCTACTTAAATTCTATTCTCACTCTAGTAATAAAATTCCATATTCTCCTTTTCAAAAAAATTATACTAATTTAAATCATACTAATTTCCTCCTTGTGTTAAAATAATTTAATAAAACGTGTTTCATAAAAATAATTAAAACTTCATTATTTGTAATTAAATTTCTCGCTCTGCGACCACGCGATAGAATCAATTTCAACGTTGAAAATGGAGGAAAAGAAACTTACCTCGCTGTCGATCTTCTTGAACTCTGGGTCGTCCTCGTCCACCTCGAAGTAAAGTTCCGTGGACGTCACAGAGATAATACCGGGAGCCACGATACCGGGCGCGATCAATTTTCCTTTCGTGCTGATGTTCACCGGGCCTGGCGGAATACAATCTCGTTGTACCGAGTGTGCACACACGTATACACACGTATACACACGTGTTACGTAATTTAAAGGATAGGGAACGGTCACACGTTCCGCTTCACGCGTGCGGTAGCCGAGAAGGAAACGAAACGAGACGGAGAGAAATGAAACGAAATGGAGGAGGAGATCTAACCTGTCAGATCGTTATCGAGGTCTCTGTCGTCCGACAACAGCTCACTGTCGTCCATCAGATCCGCCGACTGCAATTGCTGCTGGTGTGCACGCGAGGCTGCGAGATGCGCGTGAAACTCTTCACGCGCTTGAAGGATCGCATCCTCGGGTGCACCGTGTTCGAGGGCCGCCTTCAGTGTAGCTTCGGGATGGCTCGAGCCTAGTGGATTGTGCACGAAACGCTTACGTCTACGTGCATCATCCTCCCAAGCATCTAGCTTCCAGTATTCGGCCAACCTAATCGCGATGCAATCTTTTTTTTATAAATATCTATAAACTTTATCGATGTAGATTTTGAAAAATATGGAAATATTAAGAATTGTAATTCATTATTATTATTATTTCAAATATCTAGTTTTTTTTATTAGTATTTATAAATTCGATTCTTCTTTAACTTTTTGTTTTAGATTTTGGCAAGTTTGGAAACGATGCAATGTAATATATACAATTTTTTTTAAGTATCTATAATCTTTTTGCATGGTAAATCTTGGGCAATTTTAATGATATTAATATAAACTTAACAATGTTTTGTAATTTATCATTATTATCATCCATTTATCATTATTCCAAGTATATCTTTCAGTATGAATATAATTAATAATAAAAGGACTTTTCTTTTTTTTTTGAATGCAATTTTTTTCCAAAAAAGGAAAGAACAATACTCACTTTGCAGCCATTGGATCCATGTATCCCCAAGCGCCATGTTTGTTAGACAGAATATTACGGACCTTCTCCAATAATCTACTAGCAATAACGTTATCCCGTCTTCGTGCGGCTGTGATCAGATGATCGCACATCCTTTCCTCCTCCCGTCGGTCGAGCAATGTTTGAGCGCATTGCGACTGAGCCAACAAATTTTTACGATCATTATGACAAAGCTCCATACATCCATCCAATACATTAATCCAATACGTTTTAATTAATTTAAAAAATTAAATATATATATAATTAAGAAAAAGCATACCTCGAAGTCGGCATGTTTGAGCACATCGTCCGCTCTCATACGATTGAGGATAAATTCAGCCTCGTTGGCCACTCTTACGATATGATCCTTCATCGCGTGAGACAGTAACCTGCGTGGCGTAAACGAAAAATTTTTTTAAGATTTTTGCGTTTAAGACAGCGTAAAGGGTTGACGTTTACTGTTAACTTCAACTATAAGTCTGTCGTTCTAACGATCATCGTAACAAGCCCTTCTTACCTTCCCTCGTTAATGAGCTCGATGAAAGCAAGGCCCGCGTGTTTCTGCAACGAGTTCTGCCATTCTTGGGAACATAGTAACATCACCAATTCCACCACCGAATTGCTGTTTTTGAAGGTGGTTAAACCTGAGGAAAATAGAATCGTTAAGAATTTATTGCTCATATTCGTAGTTTTATTTATTTCTTTTTAATAAGTATAAATGACATCGATTAATATTAACGTTTAGAAAGATATTTCTTTTACACTCTACGTTTCCATTGACCCATCAGTTCAGATTCTTATAATTTTCAATCGCAAAAAATACATTATTATATATTTTTCTTACATTATTATATATTTTATTAATTAATTAATTAAATTTTCGATACAAATTTGAAAATTTCTAAAACCAATATTAAACTCGATCGCTTTTTAACTAAACACCATAACTCGAATCAAGAGCTTATGGTTAAATACGAGTGATTTAGAACGAAAGAAACGGATTTAGATTTAGAAATTCCCTTGGAAAATAAAATACCATGGGACATCGACAGACTGTAAAGATGGAATAGAAAAGGAATAGACGGCTTGGTGATTTATAAACGACGATGGATGTATCGCTTCGAGTCGTTGTTTTTAAAAAATATAAAATAAAAGTGCATCGATACATGGCACGGCCGTCATCCGCGACGTTTTACGAATATAAAATTCCTCGCGAAGTGCCACGGAACGCGGTACTGTCGCGTGAATACAAATGCCCGACGATTATCCCGGTATACGCGTTCCATCTTTCTAAGCGAAACCATAAACCGACTAATTTGAATACATTCACCGCGATCAACGGATAAAACGAGAGGTGTATACGCGTTGGGTGTTGATAAAAAGCGGCTTAGGAATCTGCCTCGCGAGCAGGTTGATAAAAGTTCATTTAACGTCCGTGAACGTTTGTTTTAGATAGTGTTACGTGTTGTTATTCCGGAAACGAAGGATTCGTTAGAAAGGATTATTATTATTTTCTTTTTTTTGAAAAATTATGGGGTAATTTTCGTCGTAGAAAATTCTCGTTAAATTAATTTTGGTTAAATAGAATGGAAACTTGCTTTTTTCCAACACCCTGTATTTTTGCTGGATCTTATTAATCTCTTGACACTGGTTAGTATAAGAAAGAAATTTAACATAGAAAGAAATTTATTATATAATTATAAACGGACAATTAGATAATTGATTACATCTAATATGGTTTATTGTCCAGCATCAAGAGGTTAATAAATAATAATTCGTGGAAAGTAATAATGAACATTAATAACACTTAAGACAAAAGCAACAACTTAATACAAATAAATTTTTAATAAAGCAATATTCTACCAATATTAATCCTTCGTAGTATCTTTGAATCTATTTGAAATCGAGCAAAAATTCCATTGTACAAATTTCTTTCCAATTAATTTAAAAATCTATCGAATTTCGAATCGAGAAATGTTGTACGATTTTCAAAAGTCTAAAACATTGGAAATATTTAAAAAGACGAAATGGATCTCAAGACACTACTCTGAATTAATTAATGTTAATAAAAATAAAACATATATATTACAAATATTAAAAGTTAAAAAAGAAAAAGGACATACTCACGACAAACATATATAAGTATATCAGTCGATCAGATTGCACTTACGAGTCCTACCTTTGCCTTCCATCAGCAATTCCTGCCCATGAGAGCCGACGAGCGTTTTCGAGAGGAAAGGGGCAAAATCGACCATGATCTCGCGCAGAAGCGGGCAAACGGAGCCAAGCGCCATTTCCAGTTTCTGCGTGAGCGAGGCCTCGCGCGAGGGTGTCGGGACCGGAAGATGATCGACCAGTCCCTTGATCGGTAACTCATCGGGTCGTGGCGACGCGGAAGTCATCACCAATCTGTCCGACACGCGAACCACCGAGATCTCACCGGAAGGTTTCTCACCGCGTTCCGTATTCCCCATCATCCCTTGCTCCAGAACGTTGCCTTCGCTGTCTTGGATTTCACCTGTTTCTCAAAAAAATTTACAATTTTAATCTCATCTCTTGGAAAATTTCAAATTTTCGAATGCTCGATTCTTGAGTGACTCCATAAGTTAAGGATTTAAGGAATAAAAATGGCAGTAGAGAAATTTGGAAAATTTCAAATTCTCTGCCAAAAAAATTAAAGATCTTAATCTCGATTTCTAATAGCTTTGCCAAAAAGATTAGACATCTTAATGGGACATTCAAAAGAATAAAAAAATTTTGAATCTCGATTTCCAATGGCTTTGCCAAAAAAATTCAGAAATAAAATTGGGAAGAGCGTTCGAAATTCAGAAAGTTTCAAATCCTTGGTTAAAAAAAATTGAAGATCCTAATGGAACGTTCGATTTTTACTAGTTCTGCGTCGAGAATTAAAAATTGGGAGGAATTAAATGAGAAGATAGAGCGGGCCCTGAATTTTTTAAATCCGTAGAAAACGAAAGAATTGCGATGGTATCGCCAGTTTGGAATTTGGAACTAAATATTCTGAGAAAAGTTATCGTTGGACAGGTAGTTATAGATTCTTATCTTAACAGGTTGAAGGTTGTTCCAGAGTAGAATTTAGTTACCAAGGCTAGTATAGGGAAGATATATAATAATATAGGGAAGATATATAAGAAAGAATACAAATGGAAATTCTGGATCTTACCGCGAGAGTGCGCCATGTTGTGAATGTTTCGCGGGTCTTCCCTTTGATTCGTGATCGGGATAGTGTCTCCGTCTTCGTTCAGATTTACGTCGGTCCATGCTTCCTCGGAGGAATTGTGTTTATTCTCGTTATCCGTTGCAACCTCGGAAGGGCTGACATCCGCGGTAATATTGCTACGATGCATCGTTTCTTCGCTCGAGTCGTTACTCTAAAAGGGATGAAATTAACACATCTGTGGTCGCGTTCACAAATCGTTTCCAGAAATTTTCCAAAAGAAAAGAAAAAAGAAATAATTAAACTTATTACATAGTAATAATAATGAATTGAAAAAAATAGAAAAACAAAAAATTGTTTCGATTCAGTACGATCATATGTATATGTATATGTATATCGAATTTTAAGAATATTCTTTTTACATATCTATGTATTTCGATATTTGTTGAATAAAATGTCTCTGTAATACATCGTAATGAAAAAAAAAATGTATTTAACAACATTACTTTCAATTTTTAAACAACACTACGTCTACTTCTCTACTGTTATACTGAATACTGTATATCTCTATAACGAAAGCCTAGCTTCCGTAGAACATACTATTTAATGACATTGTAAATATCTATGTATAATATATATATATATGTAACAATCTTAAGAACGTTTACTTGAAGAAGAGAATCAAACGGTATATTCTGCGATTAAGTCTCGCGTGCTATGCATTTATTAGACGACATGCAGTTAATAGTAACAACACTAATACGCATCAGTCATCTAAATATAACGTGTAAACAAGAAAATTAAAAGCCTCCTAGAAATTTTCAAGCTAACCACACAGTGAACGTAATATCATAACTATGCTCGATTACGTCCATATAATCGTAACGACAAAAGTAGCTACATACGAGATAGATTGTTATTATTATCGTGGATAAGCCACGATACAGAAACAAATCGATTTTATTTCCCTTACTATCTTCTATCTTTATTGCGTACCCGTCGAGTGGGCATTCGTTCGTCGTTGCGTCTCTTCTTGCTTTAGACAGATGAAAACAAATTTTTATGTTTCGCTCGTCCCTTGATTTACACGATCAGAAATTTATTACGGATGATTATACATATCAAATTTGTGAAAATTCTTTTCTTTTTTTTTAAATTATGAACGAATGTTTTTCTACATACAGAAATTCAAATTTTTGATATTTTGCTTTTTTAAACATTTATTTTACTTTTTGTGGAAATAAAAATATTTATATGAAATACATCCACTTTTCTCTTCGTTATCTTTCTCTAAACTCCATTTACACAATTAAAAAAGGAACAAAATCTTATAAGAGAAAATAAATCTCGTGTAAATCGATGGACAAGTGTACGGATATGATATATTATATTCAATTTATCGTAACCAAAACGTTGGAGAACGTCGAGGCGATCGTTTAGATTATTTCTCTGTCAATTTGTCAAAATTTCTTTCCGCTTTTAAAGTCATTCTCTGTTCCGAGTCCTGTACTCAAAGTCAAACTTTTACCTGGACATTTCGTGGCAGTGGTTCAGTGGATCTTGTCGAAGAGCCAAGCGTTGGTTCTGACGAGGTGTAATCCTCGAGAATTGTCCGTGGCCGAGGTACGCCACTGTGACCTCCCTTCAGAACCAGTAGTTAGTACGCATAGCAATGCAAGCAGAGGAAGTTAACGTTGAGAAAAATTAAAGAGTAAAATAAAAAAAAAAAAAAAAAAAAAAAAAACAGAAGAAGTATCGCATGCTCGAAAGAATTAGAGATACGAAATGGATAGAAATCATCGTATGGGATGATTTATATGGTACCCATTCGAATCGAGCTTTAAGGGCGAGTTACTTCGAGTAGTTTCGTCGCAATTATTCGAAACTTTATGCGAATTTTTACGTGCCAGAACAAAATTTGTATGTGTGTGTAATTAATCGACACTATTATTTTTTGACTACGTGAGTGCAAAAGAACAAGAAGTATCTGGCTAATTGTAAAAGTGAACACTACGTGCTGGATACAGATTTAACTGTTACACTTTCAAATTAGATAATTAGATTGACTAATATGGTAACTACAAGGGTACAATCGAGAGGAACGGTACAAGTGAATTTTTTTATAAAATTCGTCTCAAAATTAAACTCAAATTTGTCATTAGTTAAAGTTATCCTCCTCGATCTTTAATTTCTTTCTTTTTTCTTTTTTTTTTGCATTGACGAATTATATTTTTCTGTCAAATCAAATATTTTTTTTCACTTGTGACGGTTTCTCTCTGAACTTCTCAAGACTACTTCTAAGAAAAAAAACGAATTGGAACGGAAATTTCGATATCGAATAATTTTTTCAAACACGTTTCTCCTCTCCTTTTTACCATTGAATTTACGAATTTTAAAGATCTACTGATTTGTTATCACACTATTAAACACTCAGTTTATGCATGCAGTTTATTCGTTCATCGAGGTTACAGATTGAAACAGAGATACGCAGAATTTAAGAAGTTCACAAGAATTCTACGATTAGAAGAATCGGGAAATAGTCGAATAAACGAATGCAAAGCGCATCGCGTGGGCGTAGAGTGCCAATTCCACGTTAACGGTAGATCGTGCGTGATAAGAAAGGTGCAATATAGTAAACGTTTCTCTATTCAAATATCAAAATATCGTTAAGTACTAAATATATATAACACAATATATATATATATCAAGATCATGATTTAGAAAACGATCATTACATCATTTGATCAAATTAAATTGAGTTGAATGGGCACACAACGAAGATAACACGACTGTACCTCATCAAAAGCATGCAATCTCAAGTAAGGTTGTCACAAATCTTCTCAACGAAATAATATTTGATAAATAAAATATGATATACCGACGAGTGATAACGAATACATTTAAATTTTTCCTAGCTTCGTTTACTTTCGCTCATCGTCGAGGAGAGATTTTGTTTACTTTTTTTTCTTTCTTTCTTTCTTTTTTTTTTTTTTCTTTCTTTTTACCTGAGAACAACGGATCAATTAATCTCGATGTACGCATCTTTCTCACGAACAAGGTACGTTTCACGTGTTTTGTAAGTAACAGTAAGTATAATAAATTGGATGGAGGGAATGGGGGGATGTTTACTTACCTTGGTCGATGGAGGTCCAGACGACGTAACGTCGTGATCCGCCAGGATCGACGAGTTGTTCTCGTCGACGATTATCACCTCGTATTCACCGTCGTCTTGTGAACCGGCTTGGCTCATAATACCTCCGCTCCCTGAGAACATATTATTTTATTGTGATGATCGGTGTTTGAAACGTGCAGGTTGGAATATATTAATTTCGTCTTGCAAAGCAGGCTGACATGAACGATCATGCGATCGACGATATTTTGTTAATCGTTAATGGTTCACATTGTTCCTTCAATCATTGATTTAGGATCCGTTGGAGTTAATGTTTTTGAAAATTCGGCCTTCGAACGTCGATCGCATTGCAGAGGAGAGGAGATGCATTATAGTGCAGGAACTCGAAAACAGAAAGGAAAAAAAAAAAAAAAGAAAAAATCGAAGCGTCAATTCGGGAATTTTAATCGAAGCATTCAAATATTTGAAGAAGAAGGATGAATCCATATGAAAGAGTAAGTTGAAAATATCGGATGTTTTTTTAATTTTTATATTTTCTCTTTCTAAATAATAAAATTGTACTCATTTTATTGTATTCAACGCGTTTCATCAATTCGATTTTTGAATTTCCTTCTTCTTCAAGATGAATAAAATAATTTTGTTTTTGATAATTGTAATAAACGTAAGAAAATTATTGCAAGTATTTCAACAGCAGCGAAAATTTCCAGGCTATCTAGAGAGATTCTTTTCATAACAGTAAAAATTTGCAATTTGCAAATTTGTTTTTTAAAATTTGTTTTAATAATCTCGATAAAATAACAGATTGTACGTTATAATATTGTCAAGTTTACAGCTAACGTGCAACTGTCAAAGAATAAATTTAAACAATAATATCGTTCATTGATAGATTAACTTTTATTCATCTAAAGAGAGTACTTTTGCATTCAGTGTTCATCAGAATCAACATCATCACGTGAACTTGCGATCCGTAATCGACATGCAAACTTTTCGTTTACTCAAGTCGTATGCAAATGGTGCAAGTTTCATTCACTGCTTGTGCTCCAAGCTTTCAACATTGATATAATTCAATATATAACGATCAACGTATCTTATGCAAACGAAATTATTGGAAATCGAATATTTCTTCATTTTTTCACTTTCCTTCCGCGAAATAATCAACAACAAAGGTATAGCAAAAAAAAAAAAGAAAAAAAAGAAGAAGAAGGAAAAAAAAGAAAAACGAAAAATCCATATCATAAGATTCAAATCAAAACATCGTTTTTATACGATCAACAAATGTGAGAACGCTTATGCGCGTGTATATGCGTGCACGTGTATGTCAATGTGTACGTCAAACCTGAGGTTGGGTCAAATTGGCAAAACATGTGAAACGGCAAAACATGCAGACAGAAATATCGACACGTGAATAAATATCGAATAAAAACAGAAGAGAGAGAGAGAGAGAGAGAGAGAGAGAGAGAGAGAGAGAGAGAGAGAGAGAAAGAGAGCACAATCGACTGGAAATCACAATAATCGAGAAGAATATAATCGTGGGAAGGAATTGACGAAAAGAAAAAGAATGTGTCGATAATTCATAATCAAATCGGGCAAAATGTAAAAAAGATATTCGAGCAGGCGATAATAAAACGAAAAAACCAAACTCGAGCATTCCGTGGTACACAATTCCGTTCGGGCAATCGAGTTACCTTGCAGACCAACACCGGAGTTTCTATGACAGAGATTTCGGGGCTGATCGATATGTTTTTGAAGCGTATGATGATGATTGTTGTTATTGTGATGATGGTAATGATGATGACGATGGTAGTTATGGTTATTCGGATGATGGTTGTAATGATTACTGTGGTGATTCGGGAGATAATAGTTGGAGGGGGGCTGGCGATTAGAGTGCCTGGCAGCCGGTAGCGGGTGCTGGTGGTGGTGCTGGTTCATGTGGTGGTTGGCATTGGCATTGGCATTCGCATTGGCGTTAGGGTGAGATCCCGGGAGGAACTGTGGGTACACGTGGTGAGACCACTGTGGAAACAGGGGCCGCCCTCCTCCACCACCATTCCCATCTGCTGAGGAACCATATTTTACCACGTTACCACGATTCTCGATTCTCGTCTATGTCCTATTTTTCTTTCTTTTTTTTTTTTTTTTTTTTTTT